>NC_091184.1:33054066-33386987 GCF_040958095.1 Procambarus clarkii | reverse complement strand
CTGACACCCCACACCTGTTGAGGTGTTGCAGCCGCCATCATCCCTCACTTCCCGGAACCCGCCTCACCAGGGCAGCACCCTCTCTGTCTCTCTCCCTCTCTCTCTCTCTCTCTTTCTCTGTCTCTCTGTCTCTCTGTCTCTCTGTCTTTCTCTGTCTCTCTGTCTCTCTCTCTCTCTCTCTCTCTCTCTCTCTCTCTCTCTCTCTCTCTCTCTCTCTCTCTCTCTCTCTCTCTCTTCTCCAGGTGCACCTCGCCCACATCTGCTCTCTCTTGTCATGCTTAGTACACACACACACACACACACACACACACACACACACACACACACACACACACACACACACACACACACACACACACACACACATATATATATATATATATATATATATATATATATATATATATATATATATATATATATATATATATATATATATATATATATATATATATATATATAAAAAGTTACACCACAAAGTTACACCACGCCTTGGAACCTCACACATTATCTCTGGTATTTATTTTTTTTCCGTTTCCATATAAGCTCCGGGATCCGGGCAGGGCAACGAAGGGAAATACCTGACGATAGTCTTTGTTAAACAGTGTTGTTAGGTGGCCGGGGTCAGGGGGAGGTGCTCACCTAGTTGTGCTTGCGGGGGTTGAGCTCTGGCTCTTTGGCTCCGGCTCTCAACTGTCAATCAACTGGTGTACAGGTTCCTGAGCCTACTGGGCTGTATCATATCAATATTTGAAACTGTGTATGGAGTCAGCCTCCACCACATCACTGCCTAATGCATTCCATTTAGTTAACTATTCTTAACACTGAAAAAGTTCTTGCTGACGTCCCTGTGGCTCATTTAGGTACTCAAGTTTCCACCTGTGTCCCCTTGTTCGCGTACCACCCGTGCTAAATACTTTATCTTCATCTACCCTGTCAATTCCTGAGAATTTTATAGGTGGTGATCACGTCTCTCCTTACTTCTCTGTCTTTGTGTCGTGAGGTTTAGTTCCAGTAATCTTTCCTCGTAGCTCATACCCTTCAGCTCGGGGACTAGCCTAATAGAATACCTCTGAGAGGGTGATCTAGGTGAAAGGGGTTTTTGTAGGAGGGGCTCTGGGCGGGCTCTGTGATCGGGGTGAGGACAGAGGTACTGGGTGATGGTGAGTGGGGGGGGGGGGGGGGGAGAGGGGAACTGGGGACAGAGAGAACGAAGAACGACTACAGTCTCCGTGGTGTAGTGGTAAGACACTCACCTGGCGTTCCGCGAGCGCTATGTCATGGGTTCGTATCCTGGCCGGGGAGGATTTACTGGGCGCAATTCCTTAACTGTAGCCTCTGTTTAACGCAACAGTAAAATGTGTACTTGGATGAAAAAACGATTCTTCGCGGCAGGGGATCGTATTCCAGGGACCATAGGATTAAGGACTTGCCCGAAACGCTACGCGTACTAGTGGCTCTACAAGAATGTAACAACTCTTGTATATATCTCAAAAAAGAAAAAAAAAAGAAAAGAGGAAATCAGACGGTAGAGAGAGAGAACTCTCTGTAGGAAGGGACAAGAACACTAGACGGGAGAAAGGAGTTACAGATAACAGCTTACATTCATGGTTGCACAACTACGGCATCCAGAGCCTATACCACCCGACAGCTGTCTAATCCAACACAGTAATGTGGACAGAATACTGCGACTTACAAATTAACATAAAGATTATAAAAAAAAATTAACAGGAATCGCAACTGACATTTATGACGTATTTAAAAAGGTGTGTTTAGACTCACACTCGGAACCTGCTGAAAAGGTTGCCCTCAACCCTGTTACCTAGCAGTAAATAGGTACCTGGGAGTTAGTCAGCTGTCACGGGCTGCTTCCTGGGGGTGGAGGCCTGGTCGAGGACCGGGCCGCGGGGACACTAAAGCCCCGAAATCATCTCAAGATAACCTCAAGATAACCTCAACCCTGTTCAAGAAGGTAGGCATGATGATTGAAGTTTAAGTGTTCTAAGTCTAGTCAGTCAAGGAGTTTGGCATTTGGGTGCACAGCAAGAGGTAAACAAAGGAGCCGTGACGGTTCTTGCCACTTTCTTGAATCCTAGAATGAAGAGAAGGGGAAGGAAACTATCAGGATAAAGCGCCAAGCCATCACGACTATATAGCACTTGGAAGGGGTTAGGATAAGGATTTGGGATGGGACGAAATGAATGAAAAGGTTTTTGGAACGATATCAGCTGTCTTCCATGTACCCGGGTTCTTGGCCTTTTTTGATAACGGATAAGACTCTTGCTGTTATCGCCGTAGTATTTCAGCAGAGGCGATACAATTGACTTGAGAATGGTCCAGGACGGACCGAAACGTCGTCGTCCCTTCACCTTCTAGTGTGTGGTCTGGTCAACCAATTTCAGCAGAGACCATAGGGGGAACAGGGGAGCAGCAGCGTAGGACTGCTGCAAGACGCTGCCATAAAAGATAAGATAAGATAAGTCACTAAGATAAGGTTGACGGCGGCTGTGCTGCACTTTCCCTTCTGTGTTGAGTACACTTGTTTTCTCCTCAAGTTGTGTGTTTGTATCCGTCTTCTAACTTGATCTAATGCTTTCACTCGTGTTGTCCAGTTCGTTCACTTGGGTCTAAGAAGTGAACTCTAACTCTCTCATTTCGTATTGACTTTAGACTTTTAATTGATTTTTAACTTGTCCAAGCTCGTTACCTTAAGTACTCAAGGTAACTTCAAGGTAAGGTACTTCATGTGTCCAGATGTAGCCGTGGAGCTGACCCTTGGCCATTCAACAAGTGTGTCCCGTAGCGTAGCAGTCGGCGCTCTCTGCTCGCACCCGAAATTTTTGGGGGTTCGATTACAGGGCATCTTTTCTTACACCTGGCAGTAAATATGGGTTGCATCCTGGAGAAGATCGGTCGTTGGCTTTGGGAGACCTCGCTAAGTCTAACAGGCTTTCAGCCCCCGATAATTAGAAACCTGACAGTCAGCTTTAACTCTCGTAGCTACAAGCTCTACACTTAAAATGATGAAGTAAATACAATTATCTGAAAGAGCTTTGTGCATAAATAATCTATGTAACTATGGACCAGATGCCAAACCAATTAAGATGCCAAACACTCTTCCTCGTATTTCTCCAAAAGGTAACCTAGATTACGCTGGTCAAGGTTAAATAGTTGATGGGCAGAACAGTGACTTGTGTGAGGGATTGAACAATGTGGCGCATCAAAGGCTGGCTCAGTCAACAGCAGCACACGCGACCACTGGTGAGTAGAGAAGAATATCTCTGGCCGTGAGACACAATGATGTGGGTCGCAGTCACCACACTCAGAACACACTGTATTCAGGCGATGAGTCACAATAACGTGGCTGAAGTATGTTGACCAGACCACACACTAGGTGGTGAAGGGACGACGACGTTTCGGTCCGTCCTGGACCATTCTCAAGTCCATTGTGGCACAAACGACTTGAGAATGGTTCAGGACGGACCGAAACGTCATCGTCCCTTCATTTTCTAGTGTGTGGATTGGTCAACACTTTATTCATCCCACACAAACTGAAAGATGACTTGGGTGAAATACCCCAGCAGTAGTTGAAGCATCATAAGATGCCTCATTGGTACGGAGATAATATAACATCCTTTTCAAGGCCACTAAGAGATGTAAATACAAGTAAATTCAGGTAGCTACAAAATTTTACGTCATGATAAACTGCCCTAGTTAACCCCACACCAGCGTTAACATGTAACCCCCGAAGGAACTCTTACTTATCTTCAAGTCGACACCACAACCAAGTCAAGCCTGGCCTCGGGCCGGGCTTGGGGGAGTAGAAGAACTCCCAGAACCCCATCAACCAGGTATCAACCAGGTATCAACCCCTCCCTCCCCCCTATTCCCCCCCCCCCACTTGTTACCGTTCTTATCCCCTCCTCCGCCCAACCTTGACCCAAGACGTAAGCCTCATGACCTCTGACCCCAGGTACCTCAGTGACGCCCCCTTTAACATGACTTTCCTTCGCATTTTGCAACTCTGGGAAACAACCTCATTATAAAAGTGTAATTGCCCTCCGTCGCTGTACGGTTGTGAGGTAATCTACTTGTTCCGCCCCAACACCGCTTTGTTTTACCAGCATTCTTACGGAAACTGTCAACCTAGAACCGTCAGTTTAATCTTGGGATCCTCGGCAATTTTGTAGTTCAACCTCCCGTGACCTGTTGAAGACCCGTGAGATTTACCCAAACGTTCTATATTTTTGTATCGTTATTAATGTCTGCAGACGAGGAGTCACAATAACGTGGCTGAAATATGTTGACCACACACACTCATTCAGCACCGATCCTGTGCCAGGTAAGTCCACTACGGGCTCACCATAGCCCGTGCTACTTGCCCCGCTCCTGTGCCAGGTAAGTCCACTACGGGCTCACCATAGCCCGTGCTACTTGCCCCGCTCCTGTGCCAGGTAAGTTCACTACGGGCTCACCATAGCCCGTGCTACTTGCCCCGCTCCTGTGCCAGGTAAGTCCACTACGGGCTCACCATAGCCCGTGCTACTTGCCCCGCTCCTGTGCCAGGTAAGTCCACTACGGGCTCACCATAGCCCGTGCTACTTGGAACTTGTTCCGAGTAACTGAATCTATAACAACAACAACATCTGCCGTCACGCAGGGTGCAGTCGCACCTCCACAGATCTCCAGTATCAGCTCTTGATACTGGTAATGGCTCAAAAGGGCCACCACTTACGGGCTATTCATGCCCGTGCCACCTTTTGGGTGGCTTAATCTTCATCAATCAATCAATCATGTTGACCAGACCACACACTAGAAAGTGAAGGGACGACGACGTTTCGGTCCGTCCTGGACCATTCTTAAGTCGATTGTGTTATTAAGGTTTGCTGTATCCCAATGCTCTTCTCTGTCGAGAAAATCAAACCAGGAAACTACTTGTGTAAAGGAGGAACTGTAGATGTTTATCTCTCAGAATGTTTGGTAATATGTTTATTGTTTGTGATGTGTATCTATGTATGTATTAACACGATGTACTGAACGGGGTGAGAATAGCTTGAGCTACCTCATCCCTTTGTGTGTATTTTACCTCAATAAACTTAGTTCAATTTCAATTTAAATTTCAAAAAC
The DNA here is from genome assembly GCF_040958095.1 of Procambarus clarkii. NCBI lineage: Eukaryota > Metazoa > Arthropoda > Malacostraca > Decapoda > Cambaridae > Procambarus > Procambarus clarkii. The sequence continues at coordinate 33,381,860 of NC_091184.1, read as the reverse complement.
CAGGAACTCGTGTTACGAAATCTTTTTCATCATACCCGGATAACGTGCGGCGTCCCGTCACCGCTCTGGGTGACCTCGGGCCGTCTTAAAGCATTCCACCTCCTTTTTGGATCCTTTTGACCATGTCGTAGCCACGTCGCGTCTGGGATGCTCTCGGACGTAGGTTCGAATCCTCGTCACGACCCTTGTGGACTTGTTCAGAAGACTTGTGTGTGTGTGTTCCACACCTACAAAACAACCACACGGCGAAACTTTACAACCAACACGTCCTGCTCTCTCAAGTTACATTATATAGATTTAGAATCAACTTTACACAAGGAAAATATAGAATATGGGTTCGAGGCTCGCATATAAATCATATCGGATTGAACATATACTTTTTTGTGGCCATTGTTGCCAGTCCAAAATAAATAACACAATCATTCACAGGTTTGCCAGTTATACACTATCATACACACAATTACTGAGTCACTACACTACCATACACACAGTTGCCTGAATCATACACTACCATACACTGGGTTACTGAGTCACTACACTACCACACGCACAGTTGCCTGAGTCATACACTACCATACACTGGGTTACTGAGTCACTACACTACCATACACTGGGTTACTGAGTCACTACACTACCACACACACAGTTGCCTGAGTCATACACTACCATACACTGGGTTACTGAGTCACTACACTACCACACACACAGTTGCCTGAATCATACACTACCATACACTGGGTTACTGAGTCACTACACTACCACACACACAGTTGCCTGAATCATACACTACCATACACTGGGTTACTGAGTCACTGCACTACCACACACACACAGTTGCCTGAGTCATACACTACCATACACTGGGCTGTCAGTCAGAGAGACGGGAGCGGCTCCAGCCGGGCGTGTAACTGTAGCAAACACCACAAACTATAAACAGCCGGCGCCCGGGTAAACACCAGTAAACAGCCCCACTACAGTACTAATGGCGCCCGCCTGCACCACCACCACTACACCCTCATACAGCCCGCCAGGCTCCACGGACACTACATCACCTTCCTCCATCATCTCCGTCGAGTGATCCGCCTGGCAAATAGGGTTGCTTAGCCGCCTCCCTCCCTGTCTGTCTGTTTGTTTGTCTGTTTACTCACCTAGTTGTGCTTGCGGGGGTTGAGCTCTGGGTCTTTGGTTCCGCCTCTCAACTGTCAATCAACTGATGTACAGGTTCCTGAGCCTACTGGGCTCTTATCATATCTACACTTGAAACTGTGTATGGAGTCAGCCTCCACCACATCACTTCCTAATGCATTCCATTTGTCAACTATTCTGACACAAAAAATCTTTCTAATGTCTCTATGGCTCATTTGGGCACTCAATTTCCACGTGTGTCCCCTAGTGCGTGTGCCCCTTGTGTTAAATAATCTGTCTTTATCCTATCAATACCTTTGATAATCTTGTATGTGGTGATCATGTCCCCCTAACTCTCCTGACTTCCAGCGAAATGAGGTTTAATTCCCGTAGTCTCTCCTCGTAGCTCATACCCCACAGTTCGGGTACTAGTCTGGTGGCAAACCTTTGAACCTTCTCCAGTTTAGTCTTATCCTTGACGAGATATGGACTCCATGCTGGAGCCGCATACTCCAGGATTAGTCTGACATACGTGGTATACAAAGTTTTGAATGATTCCTTACACAAGTTTCTAAATGCCGTTCTTATGTTGGCCAACCTGGCATATGCCGCTGATATGAGCTTCAGGGGACAGGTCTGGCGTGATATCAACCCCAGGTCTTTCTCTCTCTCTCTCTGATTCTTCAAGAATTACATCTCCCAAACGATACCTTGTATCTGGCCTCTTGCTTCCTACACCTATCTTCATTACATTACATTTGCTTGGGTTAAACTCTAACAACCATTTGTTCGACCATCCCTTCAGTTTGTCCAGGTCTTCTTGAAGCCTCTGGCTATCCTCCTCAGGTGTTTGCCTGTGCCACAGGTTCCATTAGTGGAGAGGCGTGCGTACAGGCATGCGTGAGGTACCTCGATTCCGCAATGCACACGCACACCAGCCAGCTGAACAATACACCGTCACACAATGCTTGCCCCATTGTCTCCTGACCTCCAGTACCTCCGTTTTTTCACCCCTCTTGAGAAAATTCACAGCTGCAATGCTCCTGTACCCCATCAAGTTACATCAGTTCCAAACTTGTCAAGGCGCCGTCAGCTCCAAACTTGTCAAGGCGTCGTCAGTTCCAAACTTGTCAAGGCGTCGTCAGCTCCAAACTTGTCAAGGCGTCGTCAGTTCCAAACTTGTCAAGGCGCCGTCAGTTCGAAAATTGTCAAGGCGCCGTCAGTTCCAAACTTGTCAAGGCGCCGTCAGTTCGAAAATTGTCAAGGCGCCGTCAGTTCCAAACTTGTCAAGGCGTCGTCAGTTCCAAACTTGTCAAGGCGCCGTCAGTTCCAAACTTGCCAAGGCGCCGTCAACCCGCAGCTGGAGCCGAGCACTTGGCAGGCGGTATAAATGGGTCATCAACAGCTTACTGTTACAACGGTTCTAGTTGCCAACGCCAGGAATCACCGCCCGCGACTCTCTCCCTCCTTCACAAGGGGGCGAGTTAAGCCCGTTAATTCATCTTGGCACCTCCCGCAGCTTCCTCGAGAGCACCCAGGTGTATAAAACAGGAGAATATGCAATGCAGCTGGTGTTCTTAGGCAGCAGGTGAATCCAGGAGGCCAGGTACCCACCACGGTACCGTAAGACCGGACCGCCTCCCAGGTTCATAGCCTCGGGCGCGTTCCAAGCAGCAATCAGAATCTGATTTCGGCCCAAGTAAGCACGCCTGATATACGATATATATACTTGTTTGTCTTGTATTATTGGTCAATTCATGATATTTTATCTTCAACCCGCGCAATTACTTTATACTTATACTCTTAAAAGTACTCTTGAAAAGTCTAAAAAGTACAGCAAAATAAAACAAAAGAATCAAGGCGCATCGCACTGGAAGTCTCTCACATTTGCCGCACAAAGTTGGTGACTGAGTGTTCTCTCTCTCTCTCTGACAGTGTACTTGTGTACTGCATGTACTCAGTGTACTGTACTCAGGCCGCTAACGAGGCCTCTGGCAGCACTAAACATCACGGGGGCGCTCGACGCCATTCCGACACGTCCGCCGGTATATACTTGTCGGAGGCCACGTCCATCACCTCAGCGCTCCACCCTACCTATCCTGCCTCTTTCTCACCTCCTTACGCCTCCATATTGTGGCAATAAGCTACATACACGCCCGAGGAATTGTTGTAGTTTCAGATTTAGCTACTCAGAACGAAGTGTCCATGTAGCACGGGCTATGGTGAGCCCGTAACGCCCGAGGAGGTGGGAGGAGCCGGATAGGTACGTCAAGTCATGAGTGGGAAATGTTTACAGTTATCCGGCTCTCTGGAGACTGGTGGGAGGGTTGCCACACGCTCCCACGCTCCTCAACTCTTGCCTCTCCACCAATTCCATATTTGTCCATATAGATAATTTTATTTTATTCAAACATTTATATTTGTGGATATAAATTGATTGATGGTGTGAAGAAAGCTGTAGAAATGCCACTCATTTCATTGCAAGTTGGGCGAGTTACCAGCATATATAAGCCTGATCTAACTGAATCAATTTAATGCAGTTCCAGGAATATTGCATTTATTAATGCTATATATTAATGCTATCGAACGATAATTTAATATTTACAAACGAAGCAGTCACACACACACACACTGACAGACAGACACAACAGACACAGACAGAGAGTGCGAGCAAGAATAATCTTACCTTACAGTCGAATTTAATTCTATTACACAATTATTTTTTGTTACGAATTGTTTCAATGGCATATCCAGAGAGCTTAACAGTGATGACTATTTCACCAACCCGCCTGCGTTATCTTGAGGTTATCTTGAGATGATTTCGGGGCTTTAGTGTCCCCGCGGCCCGGTCCTCGACCAGGCCTACACCCCCAGGAAGCAGCCCGTGACAGCTGACTAACACCCAGGTACCTATTTTACTGCTAGGTAACAGGGGCATAGGGTGAAAGAAACTCTGCCCATTGTTTCTCGCCGGCGCCTAGGATCGAACCCAGGACCACAGGATCACAAGTCCAACGGGCTGTCCGCTCGGTTAGGAAGGTTAAACAGACACATAATGAGTTCAGCAACGGAATCCCCAGTGTTCTTTTAGCTAAGTAGTTACGATGATAAACTACTTACTGCTAATTAACTAATTACGAAACCACCTTGTTACATTAGTAATAATTAGTGTTGTACTAATTATATTCCTGACAAACTAGTTACAGTATCTTCTTGAGGTTATCTTGAGATGATTTCGGGCCTTAGCGTCCCCGCGGCCCGGTCCTCGACCAGGCCAAATTTTTGTTACCCCCCCCACCCCAGGAAGCAGCCCGTAGCAGCTGTCTAACTCCCAGGTACCTGTTTACTGCTAGATGAACAGGGCCATCAAGGTGAAAGAAACATTTTGCCCATTTGTCTCCGCCTCCATCGGGGATCGAACCCGGAACCTCAGGACTACGAATCCGAAGCGCTGTCCACCCAGCTGTCAGGCGCCTATGGTGGTTTAGTGTCTCACCTTGAGGCCACAGAGGCAGAGTTTCTTTCACCCTATGCCCCTGTTACCTAGCAGTAAAATAGGTACCTGGGTGTTAGTCAGCTGTCACGGGCTGCTTCCTGGGGGTAGAGGCCTGGTCGAGGACCGGGCCGCGGGGACACTAAAAAGCCCCGAAATCATCTCAAGATAACCTCAAGATAACACACCCTAACCCCCCTCCTCCCTCGCCTTGGACTCGCCCTCGTGTCTCAATGTTTCTCACCCTGACCCCACACACACACACACACACAAGTTCCTCACACTCGTCCCATTCACACTAAAGTTGCGTGTATAGTAACGCGTGTTGAGGGCGCCAAACTGCCAGAGACTTGGGGTTAAATTTCCAAAGCGCCTTGACAATTATGTACGTCCGTGGCCCCTGCATGACTGTACAGCGACACTCTGGCGGCAAAAGTTCACAATTCAAGTTTTTATTCGGGTAAGAGTGCATACATAGATGAAGAATTACAACCATAATGTTGGATTTATAGATAGAGCTAGTACATACAATACCTAAAGCCACTAGTACGCATAGCGTTTCGGGCAGGCGGAAGCCTAATTACAAGAAGCCTAAGTTTCGGTTAGGAGGCTTAAGTACACACACACACACACACACAAGCTTCAAAAGCAAAATGCACATATAATGTGAGCTGGGTTGGGCTTAAGGTCGTCGCAATAGCTTACTGACAAGCCAGTAAATATGCTTTAGTCCGTTGACCAGACCACACACTAGAAGGTGAAGGGACGACGACGTTTCGGTCCGTCCTGGACCATTCTCAAGTCGATTGAGAATGGTCCTATTGTTTAGTCCCTTCCTCCACTTTCAAAACCCTTCCTCTCATCTCCTCACCCTGTTCCTACCCTATCTACGATCATCTTCCCCCTTCCCTTCTACCCCTCTTCCCCACCCCACCCCCCTCCCTGTGTCCCAGAAGTCCAAGGGTTCAACAACCTGTAAGACTACATTCACCCCTCTACTAGCCTCCCTTCCCCCCCCCTCCCACTACCTTACTCAAGGCACCATCCTCTCTGCTCAAGTGGAAAATACTTTCAGGTAAGATACACGCATTGGTACAGTACGCCTTTTTGGGGCTAATGAGAATCTGCGTCAATATGGCGGTGATTTGATTGTTGCCGCCGGAGGAGGCTAGTTTATTGTGCACTCCATACTCATCCAGGGGGCGGTAGCGTAAATGGGTTGATGTTGGTCCGTATGCTTTGGTCCGGGTGTACCTGTGTATAGGTTCAGTTGGTCAGCGATGCCTCTACTTGCTGCTGCCACATATACAACAACTGCCCATTTTCTATCTCATCAACAACTACCCATTTTGTATCTCAACAACAACTACCCATTTTCTATCTCAACAACAACTAACCATTTTCTATCTCAACAACAACTAACCATTTTCTATCTCAACAACAACTACCCATTTTCTATCTCAACAACAACTAACCATTTTCTATCTCGAACAACAACTATCCATTTTCGATCTCATCAACAACTACCCATTTTCTATCTCAAAAACAGATACCCGTTTTCTGTCCCAACAACAACAACTGCCCTTCTTCTGTCTTTCAAACCCTCGCTCTTCAAATAATGTCTACCTCTACTGTCTCCTCCACCACCATGTCTCAGGAGGCAGATCTACCGAGCTACAAAAAAAAAATAAAGATTGGAGGGACTGTAACAATGCAATCCGCTATAATGAACAGTTTTGAAAAAATTGGAATATAGCCTACAGTTAAGGAACACATGTACGTAGACATTTAAGTATGATAACGCCACAATGTTACTTTTTTCTAATACAGCCATGTATAAATATATACGTTTATGTATATTTCAGTCTGGAGGTTGAGGCGGGGTGGGGGTTATTTACAAGACCATATCTTGAGAGGCCATAGAAAGGAATTCGGTCCTTTCTCTTCACGACTAGAGCTCTCTCTCTTTCCCTATCTCCCTTCTTTCCATTCAAGACCCATTCCCTTGAATTCGTAGGTATAGTTCTACCTACCTTTTAATACAAGTTCTCCCCCCCCCACCCTTCCCCCTTGCATTTCACAACCAGCTCATCATCCCCCCCGCCTCAACATCAATGCTCCTCCCTACCCATCTTCACAAGCAGAGGACAGGTTGTGGATGAGAGCCCTTCACAACATTCCATCCACACCCTTTGAGGCTCGATTGGCAGGTGGGTCTGGGATGGAGTAAGCAAAAGGAGAGGTGGTGGGGAGATATTATGGTGGTTGATACCTGGTTGATGAGGTTCTGGGAGTTTTTCTACTCCCCAAGCCCGGCCCGAGGCCAGGCTTGACTTGTGAGAGTTTGGTCCACTAGGCTGGGTGCTATTGAACTGACCAAGAGTATAGGGATGGTTCACATAGGCTTGGCCTTGCCTATGAACACTCCCTCGCCTTGTCACTTCTCCCTCCATCTACCTTACCTCTCCCCGACACGCCTTAAGCCCTTCCTTACAGCTTGCCCAAATTATAGCCATCCTTGCCCATTATCTCCCTTGCCCACCACCTCCTCCCTTGCCCACCACCAGCTCCCTCGCCCATCTCCCCTACCACCGCCTTACCTGCCTAAGGCACCGGTTCAGTAGCACCAGCCAGCGCTCCTGGGCGTCGCCCTCTAGTGATAAATCATCTTGGAATGCGAGGCTTGTTGCGACCATTATCTCAGGTCTTTCAGTAGGGGTCTAGTGCGAGGTAATTAAATCCTTAATAAGGAGACACACACACCTTGCGAGTACACAAGACGTGGAAGAATAGACGAGGATAAGTAGGAAAAATAAGAGGAGAAGAGGAGGAGGAAGAAGACAAACGGATGTTAACGACGCCGAAAGAGAAAAGGAAAAAAAAGATAGAAGAATTAAACAAAAGAACAGAGCAAGACGCACAGTGAGTACACGTGACACAAGTGTCTCCAGCACACACAAGAGACAAACTCCGGCACTCCAAGACACCGTGGCCAAGGTCGAGCTCTTCAGTAGGGGAGATCACGCCCTTGTTTCACTTCTTGCAGGAAATGCAGAGTGATAAACAACCAGCATCTGGGGCGCCCCAGCGGCTTCTTTTGTGCGCGACCTTCACGCTTCTATTTGTCTCCTTGACTGCCGGTACTGTATTGAACTCTCTCGTGTGTGTGTGTGTGTGTGTGTGTGTGTGTGTGTGTGTGTGTGTGTGTGTGTGTGTGTGTGTGTGTGTGTGTGTGTGTGTGTGTGTGTGTGTATGTGTGTGTGTGTGTGTGTGTGTGTGTGTGTGTGTGTGTGTGTGTGTGTGTGTGTGTGTATGTGTGTGTGTGTGTGTGTGTGTACTTACCTAATTGTACTTACCTAATTGTGCTTGCGGGGGTTGAGCTCTGGCTCTTTGGTCCCGCCTCTCAACCGTCAATCAACTGGTGTACAGATTCCTGAGCCTATTGGGCTCTATCATATCTACATTTGAAACTGTGAATGGAGTCAGCCTCCACCACATCACTTCCTAATGCATTCCATTTGCTAACTACTCTGACACTGAAAAAGTTCTTTCTAACGTCTCTGTGGCTCATTTGGGTACTCAGCTTCCACCTGTGTCCCCTTGTTCGCGTCCCACCAGTGTTGAAAAGTTCGTCCTTGTTTACCCGGTCGATTCCCCTGAGGATTTTGTAGGTTGTGATCATGTCCCCCCTTACTCTTCTGTCTTCCAGTGTCGTGAGGTGCATTTCCCGCAGCCTTTCCTCATAACTCATGCCTCTTAGTTCTGGGACTAGTCTAGTAGCATACCTTTGGACTTTTTCCAGCTTCGTCTTGTGCTTGACAAGGTACGGGCTCCATGCTGGGGCCGCATACTCCAGGATTGGTCTTACATATGTGGTGTACAAGATTCTGAATGATTCCTTACACAGGTTCCTGAACGCCGTTCTGATGTTAGCCAGCCTCGCATATGCCGCAGACGTTATTCTCTTTATGTGGGCTTCAGGAGACAGGTTTGGTGTGATATCAACTCCTAGATCTTTCTCTCTGTCTGTTTCATTAAGTACTTCATCTCCTATTCTGTATCCTGTGCCTGGCCTCCTGTTTCCACTGCCTAGTTTCATTACTTTGCATTTACTCGGGTTGAACTTCAACAGCCATTTGTTGGACCATTCACTCAGTCTATCCAGGTCATCTTGTAGCCTCCTACTATCATCCTCTGTTTCAATCCTCCTCATAATTTTTGCATCGTCGGCAAACATTGAGAGGAACGAATCTATACCCTCTGGGAGATCATTTACATATACCAGAAACAGTATAGGTCCAAGGACTGACCCCTGCGGGACTCCACTTGTGACGTCTCGCCAATCTGAGACCTCACCCCTCACACAGACTCGTTGTCTCCTGTTGCTTAGGTATTCCTCTATCCACCGGAGTACCTTCCCTCTCACTCCAGCCTGCATCTCCAACTTTCGCACTAGCCTCTTGTGGGGCACTGTATCAAAGGCTTTCTGACAATCAAGGCTTACCCTTCCATTTATCTTTCTTTCTTTCTTTCTTTTTCTTTCCCTTGTTTTCTCTTACGACCCCTTTCTTATTCCTATTCATTCAATCATTGCTCATTCATTCAATCATTTCTCTTACGACCCCTTTCTTATTCCTATTCATTCAATTCATTCAATCATTCAATCAAGGCTTTCTGTGTGTGTGTGTGTGTGTGTGTGTGTGTGTGTGTGTGTGTGTGTGTGTGTGTGTGTGTGTGTGTGTGTGTGTGTGTGTGTGTGTGTACTCACCTAGTTGTGTTTGCGGGGGTTGAGCTCTGGCTCTTTGGTCCCGCCTCTCAACCGTCAATCAACAGGTGTACAGGGTCCTGAGCCTATTGGGCTCTATCATATCTACATTTGAAACTGTGTATGGAGTCAGCCTCCGCCACCTCACTTCCTAATGCATTCCATTTGTCAACCACTCCAAGGTTGACACTCCAACTTGTCAACCACTCCAAGGTTGACACTCCAACTTGTCAACCACTCCAAGGTTGACACAAGACACTAAAAAAGTTCTTTCTAATATCTCTGTGGCTCATTTGGGCGCTCAGTTTCCACCTGTGTCCCTATATATGTATGTTGACCAAACCACATACTAGAAAGCGAAGGGACGACAACGTTTCGGTCCATCTTGGATCATTTGTCAAGTCGATTGTGATATGAGGGATGTTGTTGTTGTTTAAGATTCAGCTTCTGGGAACAAAAAGTTCCAAGTAGCACGGGCTATGGTGAGCCCGTAGTGAACTTACCTGGCACAATAGAGAGGGGCTGTAACTGCGTACCTTGAGGGAAGGAGCCGAAGGCAATAAATAGGCAAAAGTGAGTTGAAGAGAAGGAAATCTTAAGAGGAAGAAAAAGCAAGGCAAAAGGTACGAAAGGTGTACTAAAGGAATCCCCCTTTATTACACCTTAGCCCTTCACAACATTCTATTCACACCCTTTGAGGCTCTAATAGGAATAAGAAAGGGGTCGTAAGAGAAAACAAGGGAAAGAAAAAGAAAGAAAGAAAGAAAGATAAATGGAAGGGTAAGCTCATGTTAGAAAGTTTAGAACACCTGAGCATATACTGTGAAAGGGAAGAGTTAATAGCAACAGAGCCAGGACTCTGGCTGTCAAATCCAAACCCGAATGAAATACTCGAGAACTAAAACATTAATATGATTAAACAAAAAATATTACGAAACAACACAGAGCGTTGTTGAACAGCGATAAGGAACGAGAGCAAGAAAGACTTGATAAATCCGAAGTGAAAAATATGTCCATAACGTTAAGGAGGAAAGCAAGTGCAGAAGATCAAACTAGCGTTAAATGACACGATAGAAAAGACAATGAAAGAAAAGAGAGAAAGCGATGCCCATTGAAAGCAGAAGGAAGAAGCAGGGAGGAATGTTGGAGAACGTGACCAGGGTACAGCAGCAGTAGAGAGTATAACATACACATTTATAAAAGGGAAAGTAAAGGAAATGACGGCTAGTAAAGATCAGGGAGGCAATAGCTCGGAGGAAATGAGAGAACCTCAGCCACAAGTTCAATTCAAGTTCAACATAAAACAGACTTAGAGGAGACCCTGCTGGAGTGACACTATTTAAGCAACGGGTAGAAAGCAGTGACTGAGAGTGGGACGGGTTTGTCTACACCGTCCAAGGTCCTTCTACAACAAAACATTTTCACTTGGTGGTCACAGCCTCGCCCTAGACGACGCCCAGACTTTGAAAACTGAAGGGTGAGGCTCCTCATATGATCGTCTCAGATCAGCGTCAAACTCTTGGGAAATGTTACCAAATCGATATTTATCATACTGTATGTGCTCACATGTGTGTCCTTGTGGGAGTCGAAATTCACTTCAAGGAACCCACCTCTCAGTCACCAGTCGATTCGTATACAAGTATCCAATTCTTTGGGTTATATCATGTCAATATTTCCTCTATTTTTTTAGTCTTCTCATAATGAGTAAGAGGAAAACTCCATGCTGGCGCCGAATACGTCAGCGCCTGTCTGATGCTTGCTGTATTAATGAGTCCACTGACGATAAATAGTTAAGCGGGGTCCAAGAACTGGAGCTTGACTCACCACAAACACGTTTGGACACACACACACACACACACAAGGATAACAGCATCATGTACGGCATTTCGATTTAATTTAAACAGTTTCCGCCTTACCGGCTCGTCCAGCGCTCAGTCCTGCGCACCTCTACCCACTCTTGAGTCTCCTTACTCAACACTATACACCTACACTCACCTACAACACAATCATACATCCATAAAGAAACCCACCCGCCCACCTACCCACCCAGAAACATCACCCACGTACCTGCATGAAACGTGCCTAACCCACTAATCAAAGACTCCCACTTTCCCACCATAGAATACACACAAACACACCAACCCATCCACCCAGGAACCTACCCACCCACGTACCTTTCAACCCACCCACCTACCCACACAGGAACCCACACCCAGGTACCCGAGAAACTTTCACATAGCCTTGACCACTCCCCAGAGGTGGTGGGGGGTGGGGGGGGGGGTCGCCGAGACTGTAACCCAACTTAACATTACAGTCACGACAATCACACAAGAAATGTTAACTGTCTTCATGTTCTCTCTCAAGACACTGTTGCACACATTTTACCCTTATCACATATTTTGGCCTAATAATATGAGCATTGTAATACTAGCGGCAGTTTTAATACCACTCATAGAACCTGGATCATATATGGAGTGGGTTGTAGAGTTTTGCGTTCGAAGCCTCACCTGAGGTGAGGTATGACTTGTAATAACTTGGCCCAACAGGCTGTTGTTTTGGCCCGCTTGCCCTTTAGTTCCCACTACAATCCTCGTCAAAGTAGTGCCACAGCAGACTCCCAGGCTGTTGTGGCTCTCCCGATGACGGCTCGCAAGAGGTGGTAAGTAAGGTGGCGTGTGGGCGGAGGATGTGGCCAGAGGCGTTAGGCAGACGAATATCTCGTGTGTGATTTTCTCCTTTCACCGAGGCTTGCGTGGGTGGGTGCGTGGATGTGTGTCTTGGTGCGTGCGTGGGTGCGTGTGGCTGGGTGCGTGTGCTTGAGTGCGTGCACGCTGGTAATAGAGCCACTACATCGTCTCCCACTACCCAGTATGGCGCCGCAAGCACAATACCCTCCAGCACATAACCTTGCTCAACATTCCCCATCACACTACTCCGTCATTTAAAAATATTTACAAAATACACGTAAATATTGACTACAATTACACCGCGTAATAACTTTTGTTCCAGGGCAGTGTTATTTACTAAACGGCAATGCTTCCAAAATACAGAGAACTATTAATATAGGAATATTAATATAGGATAGGAATCGACTTGAGAATGGTCCAGGACGGACCGAAACGTCGTCGTCCCTTCACCTTCTAGTGTGTGGTCTGGTCAACATACTTTAGCCACGTTATTGTGACTCATCGCCTGCACAGAGAAATATTATTCCCCCACAAACGTTGCTTCTGTAACCACTGGAACTTGTTGGATGAAAGTGTAAGTCGTAGATCAAAGGAAGCCTCACCAAGCTATTTTTCCAGCTTCTTTACACCTCAAAATGGCCTCTGCTTCTGCTACAGTGTGACCCAGTCTGTTCCAGGCGATTGGAATCACCTGTGATTATACTTAGGGCATAAGAAAATATAAACAACACTTATCCAGAAACAAACATTGTGTTACATTGTGTTATTTACAACGTGTATTTAAAGTGCACTACTTCTGTCGATTAACAATACACTGTAAAGCTTCCTTCTCCTTGACACGACTGTGCCAGGCAAGGTAACAGCGCACAAACGCCTCTTGTATAGCTTGTTTTCTCTTTGCTAAAAGTGCACAGAGTTGGGATAGGATTGATTAGGTTATGCTAGGCTAGATTAGGTTATGCTAGGATATATTAGGTTATGCTAGGATATATTAGGTTATGCTAGGCTAGATTGGGTTATGCTAGGCTAGTTTAGGTTAAGGTTAGGTTTAGGTTAAGATTAGGTTTAGGTTATGGTTAGGTTAAGGTTAGGTAGGTTTCAGTACAAGATCAAAACACGTTGGTGAACTATTTTATGTTAGAAATGACCTGTATCCGCCTGTACTTACCGTCTGGGCAGTGGAAGAGGTCATCGTTCTGTCAAAGACAAAATCAAACAATTAATATCTTGATAATACTAGATATAAATTACTTAAAACACCACCAACGAGATATGATTACATAATAATACCAATACCAAATTATGCTTTACGATATGTAATTATTAAAATGTTTTACCCAGAATACTAATAAGTTTATTCTTCTAAATAATGACTAGTAAAAACACACTAGTCACCGGAGTAATATTTACACACACTTAAGATCTACAAGCGCCATTATCATTTTGAAAAACGGCTATAATGAATTAATCGATGTCCTCAATCATCCGAAATGAACGGACGTGTACATCCGGCACTGCTAGATAATTTACTGTTACGAAAGAGAGGTGAAAGTTTCGTGTTGTGATCTTCAACGCATTTCAATTTAAGCTCAAGCAGGAATGCACTTAATACCGTTTTATGATCAATGCCAAACTTTCTTGCTGTGATAAACGGCATGCATTTACTACAAACGCCTTATGCAGTTTTTATTTATAGGTACTCACCTATTTGTGCTTGCGGGGGTTGAGCTTTGGTTCTTTGGTTCCGCCTCTCAACTGTCAATCAACTGGTGTACAGATTCCTGAGTCTACTGGGCTCTATCATATCTACATTTGAAACTGTGTATGGAGTCAGCCTCCACCACATCACTGCCTAATGCATTCCGTCTGTTAGTGTGTGTGTGCGTATGTGTGTGTGTGTGTGTGTGTGTGTGTGTGTGTGTGTGTGTGTGTGTGTGTGTGTGTGTGTGTGTGTGTGTGTGTGTGTGTGTGTGTGTGTGTGTGTGTATTCACCTAGTAGTGCTTGAGGGGGTTGAGCTCTGCTCTTTCGGCCCGCCTCTCAACTGTCAATCAACTGTTTCTAACTACTACTACTATTTTTTCCACATCACACACACACACCAGGAAGCAGCCCGTGACAGCTGACTAACTCCCAGGTACCTATTTACTGCTAGATAACAGATAACAGGGGCATAGGGTGAAAGAAACTCTGCCCAATGTTTCTCGCCGGCGTCCGGGATCGAACCCGGGACCACAGGATCACATGTCCAGCGTGCTGTCCGCTCGGTCGGCCCCTTGTGTGTGTGTGTGTGTGTAATTACCTAAGTGTAGTTACAGGATGAGAGCTACGCTCGTGGTGTCCCGTCTTCCCAGAACTCTTTGTCATATAACGCTTTGAAACTACTGACGGTCTTGGCCTCCACCACCTTCTCACCTAACTTGTTCCAACCGTCTACCACTGTTTGCGAAAGTGAATTTCTTTCCCTTTGTGTGTGTGTGTGTGTACTCACCTAATTGTACTCATCTAATTGTGCTTGCGGGGGTTGAGCTCTGGCTCTTTGGTCCCGCCTCTCAACCGTCAATCAACTGGTGTACAGGTTCCTGAGCCTATTGGGCTCTATCATATCTACATTTGAAACTGTGTATGGAGTCAGCCTCCACCACATCACTTCCTAATGCATTCCATTTACTAACTACTCTGACACTGCTAGACACACACACTGTGTGTGTGTGTGTGTGTGTGTGTGTGTGTGTGTGTGTGTGTGTGTGTGTGTGTGTGTGTGTGTGTGTGTGTGTGTGTGTGTGTGTGTGTGACAGAGAGAGAGCGCTCATTCGTAAAATCTTGACCTTCATTAAGAAAAAAATAACCACCTGTGTATCAATCACACGAAAAATCAAAAATAAAATAAACCAGTAAATAAACTAGTGAGCCATAAACTAGTAAAGAGAAGAGGGGGAGTGGTGGGAGGGGAGGGGGGGAATAGATGACATACACGATACAGGTTATATTGTAGTGAGCCTTGAAGGGTTGGAGGGGAGTCACGTTCCGCCAGCAGCCCTGGCCTTTTATTGAACCTAGCCTCTAATGATTCTATAACATCTAGGTCACTTTACGTTCAAAGTGTTTATGAAAAGGATCAGTTTTCTCATAAAGTATAACTGCAGGTTAAAGTAACGTGGTCAAATATTTGTCTTCGCAATTAATTAAGGCTACGGCAGTAATTTACTGACCAGCCCGCCAGTATGCCTCAGTCCTGAACGTAGTTCATACCTAAACTGAACTCTTAAAAAAGAATGTACTGTATATACAAGAATACGCGGAATAATTCTCCAGATGTATATATACCAGAGATCAGTACCGCCAACCATACTTAACCAGACTACAGATAAGAGCAAGACCACCCACTCACGGCCTTTGGTGGGTAACACCTCGCTGATCTTTACAGCATTTAATATCATAAATAACCTCACGCTTAACGAGGTTCCTTTGTATATGTGGCTGTATCGACGTCACGAGGTCACGTGACTTTGTTTACATCGCCATTTATGGACTAATTTATTCATTGATTTATTAGAAAGTACAATAGTTTTTGCATAACTTTGCTGCGCAAATGCAATAAACTTATTTAGTACAGGAGTTGATTACAAATTTATTAACATGAATTAAGTGACAAATTAGGGACTAACTTCGGTGCTAATTTTTACTATTTAATAAAATAAATAGTCAAATTCTTTACTTCATTAAGAAGTGCCACATTTACACACAGAAATCACAATAACGTGATGCATCAAATGAACAAATCCACAAGGGCCGTGACGAGGATTCGAACCTGATTCGATTAAGGCAGCGTAGGGGACGCAGGTTCGAATCCTCATCACGGCCCTTGTGGATTTGTTCAAGTGTCATATTTGTTTTCATCTAAATGGCGTGTGTGCGCATCGTGTTAAACGGACTCTGGGGAATGTCAGAGATACAGCCAGTTCTTATTATTATTAACATCTTTATTGACAAAATTAATTAAAATTTTGCCTAATCTGAGGATTTTGATAGTCTTATTAAATTGAGGATAATGCTAGTATTCACTGTCACGCAGGACAGAGGGTCATACATAAGACAATAGGTCTAAGCAGCCAGTTCTTGTAGTAAGTTCATGGGGGTCTATTACATAACCGAGAAAGAAATTTAAGCAAGCGCAGACTAATGTATAGTGTGAATGTTTATCATGCTCAGGAATTTGAACAAAGGGGCTGCATGTTGCCTGAAAACATAAGTTTGTTCTGAGAATTTATTTAGTCTGGGTGATGATGGGTGTTATAGGAATACATTAGTGAGCAATATAGTGTGTAAACAGTAGAGGGGAAGCATAGTATATGAATTTTGATAGTGTATGTATATGACTGTCGATGTTAGATCTGTTGCCAATACAAAGGCATAGAAATTTTATATTTTTTATATACTCTTAACCATCATATTATGTATTTAAACTTTTATTTAATTAAATGACTTGTCTCAAACTCAAATGTAATTAGTCTTTATATGTAAAGTGTGAGCTTGACATCCTTTAGTAGAATTTTGTTAAATCATTGTTTACTATATCATGTATGGCGTGGGTTGGGTTAAAGATGAAGGCAGTGTCATCAGCAGATATTTCAAAAGATTTCAAAAGGTTAGAAGCATTGGCAGATAGATCATGGCATCAATGAGGAGATAGATGGCAGAGCTGTTCGTATGCTGCCTTGAGTTACTGTGTAGGTAGTGAAGTTTTTTGGAGGGTTTCAATAGCATACAATGTCAGTTGTGAAAGATAGGCTATCTCGGTGATTCTGGCGTTGACATTGATCTTATCTTGAGATGATTTCGTTTTTTTTTAGTGTCCCTGCGGCCCGGTCCTCGACCAGGCCTCCACCCCCAGGAAGCAGCCCGTGACAGCTGACTAACACCCAGGTACCTATTTTACTGCTAGGTAACAGGAGCATAGGGTGAAAGAAACTCTGCCCATTGCTTCTCGCCGGCGCCTGGGATCGAACCCAGGACCACAGGATCACAAGTCCCGCGTGCTGTCCACTCGGCCGATTGGCTCCCGATAAAAGGAGAAAATCGACTCCGACTCCTGATAAAAGGAGAACATTCTGGTGTTGACAACGATACAAGGAAAAGATTTTGGCGTTGACAACAATAAAAGGAGAAGAATGGCCGAATTTGCTACCCATCCCCGCTAAAAGGTGTTGACTCAAACAAGCTCCAATATTGTGATATAAGAGGCTACACCCACACCCAGGAATATATTATTTTGTTTTTACTGTGTTAAATCGTCGATTGTCGGTGTAGGCAATATCTGTCTGATTGTACACAAAACAAAACAGGTTTCCATTGGAGCAATCAA
This sequence comes from Procambarus clarkii, assembly GCF_040958095.1. Lineage (NCBI taxonomy): Eukaryota > Metazoa > Arthropoda > Malacostraca > Decapoda > Cambaridae > Procambarus > Procambarus clarkii. Next base: position 33,364,427 of record NC_091184.1, on the reverse strand, counting down.
CGAAAATTAGAAACTCATGAGACTGATTTAAAGTACATACTTTATATAGCAAACATTTCAAATACAAAACTAAACAAGTGCGAAATAAAGACACGCCAAGAAATTGTCGACAATTGTCAACACTTTAGCTACCATATCGTATCATCAACAGATGATCGTATCATCAACAGATGATCGTATCAACAACAGATGATCGTATCATCAACAGATGATCGTATCATCAACAGATGATCGTATCAACAACAGATGATCGTATCATCAACAGATGATCGTATCATCAACAGATGATCGTATCAACAACAGATGATCGTATCAACAACAGATGATCGTATCAACAACAGATGATCGTATCATCAACAGATGATCGTATCAACAACAGATGATCGTATCATCAACAGATGATCGTATCATCAACAGATGATCGTATCAACAACAGATGATCGTATCAACAACAGATGATCGTATCATCAACAGATGATCCTAACTTAAAAGGCCATCTTCATAAAATAGGAACGAAAATGAAAAGACCTTCAAGGTTCCATCATTTTGTAATTATGTAAATTAGGGATAAATAATTAAAATTAGCTGGCCATTGTTTACAGAAATTACTTGTTAAAGAGAGAGAGAGAGAGAGAGAGAGAGAGAGAGAGAGAGAGAGAGAGAGAGAGAGAGAGAGAGAGAGAGAGAGAGAGAGAGACCAAAGAAGTTCCATAGTTAGAAAGTTTCCACATTCTTACGAGGGACTTCCCTAGCCTAGTGATTACGAGCAAATCAAACAAGATGTCATACCATAGATTACTGAAAGATAATACAACGCTGAAAATGTACTGTTTATAAATTATTACAAGAGATAAACCATTAATGAAGGAATATCCTACCGTCGACATATGGAGTTTGTCAGATACATTTAAGGAGAGAAACTATGTCAGCAGAATTCCACAGTATGTATCAATGTTAAATGTTGAGAGAGAGAGATCTGGGCATAAGTCAGGTGGCTTCAGACACAGGAAGTATTGGCCAGGACGTGTGTGTGCTCGGGGCGGGTGTCGAGTGCCCTTCACTAGGCTGCCAGAACAAAGGTCTCCCACCCACGGCCCTCATGCATGTCCCACCTCCACACTCACAATCACCTGCCCTCTCCTTCACTCCAGTCACAGTCACCTGCCCTCTCCTTCACTCCAGTCACAGTCACCTGCCCTCTGGTTGAAGATATCACATTACCCAGCTGCCATAACCACACTGAGGACAATCGTCATACACTTGTATTTGCCAATAAAAGTGTAGCTGTCTGGTCGTGAGTTGAGGCCCAGTTCAACTCTGGGAAAAGAATACAATATCAAGTTTACTTCATGTTCGGTAGAAGGGACCGAGGCTCTGAAATGACACTTGTCGGAAGACGACCTCTTGAAGTGATGGGTGAGTCAGGGTGACCGAGTAGGGAGATGGACAGGTGGGTGACTCAGGGTGACCGAACAAGGAGAATGGACAGGTGGGTGACTCAGGGTGACCGAACAGGGGGAATGGACAGGTGGGTGAGTCAGGGTGATCGAACAGGGGGAGATGCACTCGCTCCCACTCACAAGTCGCCCACCACTCTAGAGACGAACACTGAACCTGGCCACTGTCGGTTTCACAATATACAATGTGTCCACTAAACTGGTGGTGCTAATAGTGATAAAGTAAGCTAAAAGGTGTTCACCTCGCCAGAGCAGACACCGCTAGTGGAGCCGCAGGTGGGAAGCACAGTCAGTAGTGTAGGGAACGACGGTGAGGGAGAAGCCGTGGAAGGACGGTGAGGAATGATGGAGAAGAGACGGTGGGGATTGAGGTGGTGGAGAAGGTTGCTGGGGGATGAGGGGTCTCATGTTATTGTCACAGTACTGTTATTCTTTTGTGGCTAACGGTTGATAATTGATATAATTGAACTAATGTGGGCTAATTGCTTGGGATTTTATTGTTGTGATGGGTACCACGAATGATTCAACCGTATTCTCTCTCTCTCTCTCTCTCTCTCTCTCTCTCTCTCTCTCTCTCTCTCTCTCTCTCTCTCTCTCTCTCTCTCTCTCTCTCTCTCTCTCTCTCTCTCAAGAGCTTAGCCAGACTAACACGCACGCTTGCTACCAACTAGGTAATATTTCACGATACCTTAAGTTCTTTCAAGACATATATATCATCGGGGAATGAACGCCGACCTGCAGGGAGTGACGAGGTCTCGGTCTGCCACCATACAAGTCCGAGTTCAATTCCCTGACTGGAGTATCATAAGTACTGTGTCCTCTCCCATGGCACTGGTTTTGGGAGAGAACCACAGTGACTGTTCTTAATGGCACCTCTTCACATTCTACCTTCTGTAGCTTCCCGGGGATCAACGGTCCCGCGGCCCGGTCTCTGACCAGGGTTGGTCGACTGGTCAACCAGGACAACGTAATTCAAATATAAAATGCTATTCTATACATTTATAAATGTTATGTATCCAAATACAATGTGGAAACACCTGTCATTCCTTCACCTTTCCACACTTGTCACTCCTCCACTTCCCACTCCCGCACCACCCCCACACCTGTCACTCCTCCACCTTCCCACACCTGTCACTCTCACACCTTCCCACACACCTGTCACTCCTCCACCACTCCCACACCCGTCTCTTCCCACACCCGTCAATCCTCCCAGACCCCACACTGGAGGAAATGTTGTCACAGCGCGTGTTGACTTGGCAGTGAGACTCGTTTATTGTCGGGTCGGCCGGTTGTTGATCCCTCACACTCCACAAACTGAGCCTCCAGCGGCCATGTTTGTTATGTATCAGAGAATTTAGTGCAGCGATCTTGAGTCAATACGACTTAATCCTTCCCATTTATTTATCTTTTTTTATATAATTAATTTATATGCATGTTTATTTGTATAATATATATATAATGAAACAAAATAGAATGCCTTAATAACGTATTTTTTTCCAGCAAGACGAACTCTCTTAAAAAAAATTGAGTCCAGAATAACGGAACGTTAATTAGAAATTCTTGGACTGATAATTGTTGACAGGAAAGGAATTCTACATATTTTCCCGGGCTGTGACAATGATCATTTCTTGATTATGTCAGTTACCTTTATTTGTGAGGATTTTCTTGTCAGTTAGGGGGGAGTTTTGAGAGTTGAACCGTGTCAGGTACTGTGGATTCTCTAATATGTTTTATATAAATCCACCATTGAATGACTACGGTACGTGGATACCTTCGCTTGCACACCTTGAAACATATATGATTGTATACAGACGGGGAGAGAGAGAGAGAGAGAGAGAGAGAGAGAGAGAGAGAGAGAGAGAGAGAGAGAGAGAGAGAGAGAGAGAGAGAGAGAGAGAGAGAGAGGGGAAAAAAGATGATATAATTCCAACACTAACACCAGAGACAAACATAGGAAGGGTGCCATCAGCAGCATATGCGACGCTGACAAACATTTGAACGTCGTTTAGAAACATAAATCAAGACTGGTTCAAGGCAATCCACCCAGCCTTTGTCAGACCACCACCGGTATGTACAGTATACGTATATTGTGACGCATGAAACTAAATGTGAACAAATTCAGAGCTTTGCAACAAAATTATCCCAGAGCTAATTAGGTTTAATTAGACCTTAAGAGGGTTAAATCATGAGGATAAGTTAAAACCCGCCAAACACACACCGAAACTACGAGGTTGGCACAACGTTCGAACAAGTTTTAACACCTCCTAACCAGTTATAACAACCAATATAGCAAGTTGTAACAACGTTCTAATACGTCATAAACACGTTAAGCCAAGTTGTAACAACTTTATTACAAATTGTAACAAGCGGAAAATAGAGACAGTTACGGATTGTGTTTCCAGGGGAAGGGACTTCACAACCCTGTAAGAGAGAGAAAAACAAGAGATATGATCACAACATACAAGATACTGAGGGGAACAGAAAGGGTGGACAAGGACAGCTTCATGAAACTGAGATAAAGTAGGACAAGAGGACCCAAGTTGAAGCAGGAAACACAAGTGAGTGGAAGGAATGTAGGGAAATACTCGTGTCTTGTACCGGCGGTCAACAAGAGGAATACCCTGAAAGAAGTCACCTCCCAGGGGAGCTGGTCGGCCGAGCGGACAGCACACTGGACTTGTAATCCTGTGGTCCCGGGTTCGATCCCGGGCGCCAGCGAGAAACGATGGGCATAGTTTCTTTCACCCTATGCCCCTGTTACCTAGCAGTAAATAGGTACCTGGGAGTTAGTCAGCTATCACGGGCTGCTTCCTGGGGGTGGAGGCCTGGTCGAGGACCGGGCCGCGGGGACACTAAAGCCCCGAAATCATCTCAAGATAACCTCAAGATAACCTCAAGATACTTACACAGTAACTACCCGAGACAAAACCCTAATAGCACAATCCAATTTAAAAAAAATCAATCTATTATTCTTGGGGCGAGAAAGACGCGGGCGACAGCAACCAGTTAAAGAGTCCGGTCAGTAAACCAGCCCCACTCCTGTGCCAAGTCCCTACGGGATCACCATAGCCCGTGCTACTTGGAACGTTTGGTGGTTTTGGTGGTGTTGTTGGATGGAGAGGTTGTGGTGGTGATGGAGGGTGTTGTGGTGGTGGTGATGACATCAAATGTCTCGACATCAATGAGAGGTGCAAGAAGCGGGGTGGAGATGCTAATAAAATAAAGAAAGAAGGAAAAAAAAGGCCAGAGACTGTGGAGAAGGAAGCAAGGAGAAGTGGCAGCACCTGCTTAAGGGGGGTGAAGAGAGGGGGGCGACCGCCCCCTCACCCCCCCTCCCCCCTCGTGTCAAATATCAGTGAAAACTTTCTAACAATTATCTCACGACAAGCTTGTCCAGCCCACGTCACGAAGGGAGAGGAAGAGCGAGATAGAGGAGCAATTACCTCTCAACAAAAAATATTGTCTCCATTAAAGGTGGCCATTAAAAGCCGTCCCCCCATTACTGCGTCCCTATTATCAGCCAGAGCGTGAGACACTGCACATACTAGGGGGGAGGGGAACCTGCACTGTTGCATGGGAGAAGCACCAGGCCTCACCATTATGAACTGGGAACAATACAGAGTCAATCATTACCATGGGTGACTGGCACTGTGGCATGGGAGAAGGGACAGTCTTGGCGACGATGAAGAAACATCTTGACAAAGAGAGACGGGGCAGCCCTCGTCACTGACGGCTGACACCTGGAGCCAGATTCACGAAGCAGTTACGCAAGCACTAACGAAAGTGTACATCTTTTCTCAATCTTTGACGGCTTTGTTTACAATTATTAAACAGTTAATGAGCCCCGAAGCACCAGGAGGTTATTTATAACAATAACAACAGTTGATTGGCAAGTTTTCATGCTTGTAAACTGTTTAATAAATGTAAACAAAGCCGTCAATGATTGAGGAAAGATGTACACGTTCGTAAGTACTTGCATAACTGCTTCGTGAATCTGGCTCCTGGCCTCTCTAACCATCCCTATGAATGGATTCAGGCACATAAATCATACTTAACACATCTTTTGAAATTCTGTAACAAGGTAAGATAAGATGCTCCCGGACGCAGGTTCGAATCCTCGCCACGGCCCTTGTGGATTTGTTCATTAAGGTAAAATAAGATAATTATCAGGAGAAAGCACTTAGCCATTACGACATTATAACACTTGGGAGGGATACGAGGATAAGGATTTGGGATAGGACTTAGGAAAGGAATGGTGCTTATAACCACTTGAACGATGAACCACAGGGATATGAGGAAACTTTTCGTGTGTACATTCATGTACATACATATGCCTCTATAGATACACACACACACACATATATACTATATACAGTTAATAAATGGAATGCATTAGGCAGTAATGTGGTGGAGCCTGACTCCATACACAGTTTCAAATGTAGATATGATAGAGCCCAGTAGGCTCAGGAATCTGTACACCAGTTGATTGACAGTTGAGAGGCGGGACCAAAGAGCCAAAGCTCAACCCCCGCAAGCACAATTAGGTGAGTACTTAGACATATGTTACGAATTATTGGTGTGATATGTGGGGTCAAGTATTATGGAGAAGGGTCAGCAGTTAGCATTAGGAGGTATCACCATTATGGCAGATCATAAAGGCCCGGCCCCCTATAAAACATATAAGAACATAAGAACAAAGGTAACTGCAAAAGGCATATTGGCCCATACGAGGCAGCTCCTATCTATAACCACCCAACCCCACTCATATACTTGTCCAACCCGCGCTTGAAATAATCGAGGGACCCCACCTCCACCACGTTACGCGGCAATTGGTTCCACAAATCAACAACCCTGTTACTGAACCAGTATTTACCCAAGTCTTTCCTAAATCTAACAGTGTATATAACAGTGTTAACTAATTGGCTACAAGACAATGTCAGCCTAGAGGTAGATCATTGATTACCCTAATCTATCCCCTCCCCCCCCCCCCCACCCCCCTCGTCAAGCTACTAGCAAAATCAAGAGAAAGCAATACACGTAAGATAATTATCAAGGTTATCAAAACATAACCTTGGACTGTTGACCAAACCACACACTAGAAAGTGAAGGGACGACGACGTTTCGGTCACAATCGACTTGAGAATGGACCAGGACGGACCGAAACGTCGTCGTCCCTTCACTTTCTAGTGTGTGGTTTGGCCAACATACTTCAGGCACGTTATTGTGACTCCTCGTGTGCATAACCTTGGCCTCCAGATTACATTAATCTTGAGTGTTGTCTTCCATCAAGACACGACACAAGACTAGATGTCACTCTCACGCCTGGGTCTGCAGACGTCACTGCTTGAAACTAACTAACGCGAGGTGAAGGCCAAGTGTCGGTAAGAGGCTGCGAGAGTAATGCACGTCTTGACAGATAGCGAAAGTAGCACAGGTGTTAATAAACAGCGATGTTAATGCAGTCCTTGAAAGGTTTCCTCCTAGTGAGTAGGGAGTATTGCTAGAGAACATCCAGGGAGCAGTAAATAGGTACCTGGGAGTTAGTCAGCTGCTACGGGCTGCTTCATGGGGGGGGGGGGGTGTAACGAAAAGAAGGCCTGGTCGAGGACCGGGCCGCGGGGACGCTAATCTCCGAAAGCTTAGGAGCTTAGCGTCCCCGCGGTTCTTAGTTACCTTAGAACCTCAAGGTAACCTCAAGGTAATGACTCCAAGATGGGAGGACACTTACCTTCTTGAGCTGGGCGGTGGTGAGGGCAGTCAGGAGGAGCACCAGGGCCCCAAGTCTCGTCCCTCGCATCGTTCAACTGCAAAAGTAAAACAATTATCATTAGTCCCTGGGTGATGCAGCGGGGAACAGAGGGAGGGAGTTTTAGTGGGAAAAGCATCAAGCCATTACGACTATATAGCACTGGGAAGGGGTCAGAATAAGGATTTGGGATGGGACGGGGGAAGGAATGATGCCCAACCACTTGTGGACGGTCGGGGATTGAACGCCGACCTGCATGAAGCGAGACCATCACTCTCCCGTCCAACCCAAGTGGTTGGAGCGGGGAACAAAGGCGTTGGTGATTCCTGGCTCCAGCTCCCCCTCTCCTACAGCCCCATCTTGCTACATTTTCCCTGTAACACGACCCAGTAATTTGAATTTAAATCCAGGTACTCAATTACTGCTGGGTGAACAGGGCAGACCTTATACAGGTGGGTGCCCAATCGTCTTTTCCTGCCCAGGGGGAGGCGTGCGGGTGTTCTCCCCTACACGAGAGCAACCCCCTCTAACTAACTCTTTCCCTCATTATAATTAAAAATACACAAAATTAATTTAATATGAACTAAGAAACTGAAAACTAAGCAAATTAAAGTATTTATCTGCACAAATATATTATAAACGTGTGTGTGTATATATGTGTGTGTGTGTGTGTGTGTGTGTGTGTGTGTGTGTGTGTGTGTGTGTGTGTGTGTGTGTGTGTGTGTGTTTTAACTGTATAATACACATGCATATAGACATACATATGTATGCGAACAAGCCTGAACGGTCTCCAGGCATATATGCAACTGAAAACTCACACCCCAGAAGTGACTCGAACCCACACTGCCAGAAGCAATGCCTCTGATGTACAGGATCCCTTAACCACTCGACCAACATGACCGGACAAAAAAGGATGGTAGCCGAGGCTAATTCCATATATACATACATACATATGTATATATGTAAATACACAGACGTAACGAATGTAAGAGTTCGTATGAGATCGTAACGTATCTGTTTATAAGAACAACAACAACACTTGACTGTCAAGGGTTGATGCTCGTCAACTCGTGTGACGCTCGTCACACAGTCTCCGTGGTGTAGTGGTAAGACACTCGCCTGGCGTTCCGCGAGCGCCATGTCATGGGTTCGTATCCTGGCCGGGGAGGATTTACTGGGCGCAATTCCTTAACTGTAGCCTCTGTTTAACGCAACAGTAAAATGTGTACTTGGATGAAAAAACGATTCTTCGCGGCAGGGGATCGTATTCCAGGGACCTGCCCGAAACGCTACGCGTACTAGTGGCTGTACAACTCTTGTATATATCTCAAAAAAAAAAAAAAAAAAAACTATTGAATCAATATAAACAAAGACGCCAAAGATTGCGACAAGATGTACAGGTTAGTAATGAGATACGTAAGATGCTTGCTGATTAATCCTGGGGGCCCTGGTGGCTACAGTGACCTCTTGTAACCCAACTAGTGACTTACCCGCAGTAAGGTAGGCCTTTACGCCTGCTACAGGCTGGCTCTCATGTACGCACGCACGCTCCCTTACTCTCACTCAAGTTCAAGTTCAAGTATGTTTATTGAGATAAGCAAGAAATACATCTCAAAGGGATAGAGTAGCTTAGGCTATTTCTACCCCCCCTTACTCTCACTCACCCTCTCCCTGGAACCTAAACCCCCAACAGAAACACCTCTCCTCCCTCCCACACACACACACACACACACACACACACACACACACACACACACACACACACACACACACACACACACACACACACACACACACACACACACACACACACACACACACACACACACACACACACACACACACACACACACACACACACACACACACACACACACACACACAGGACGGGCAATAAGCTAGACTGACGAAGAATATACCTAATAAAGAAACATTCTTCTAAATAATTAATCGACATCATTTATCTAAGTATTGAACCACCGTCCAAGCAGGTCGCAAGCAAGTGACGTGGAACAAGTGTACGAAACTGAGGCAGAGCATTTTTTTTTTTTTTTTTTTTTTTGAGATATATACAAGAGTTGTTACATTCTTGTACAGCCACTAGTATGCGTAGCGTTTCGAGCAGGTCCCTGGAATACGATCCCCGCCGCGAAGAATCGTTGTTACAACCCAGTACACATTTTACTGTTGCGTTAAACAGAGGCTACAGTTAAGGATTTGCGCCCAGTAAATCCTCCCCGGCCAGGATACGAACCCATGACAAAGCGCTCGCGGAACGCCAGGCGAGTGTCTTACCACTACACCACGGAGACTGAGTACTCGAGAGTGAGAATCTTTCCTACCTGCCAAGATAACTGTAGTCCATGAAGATGTGCATTTCAGTTCTCACGCGAGACCATTACCGGATAACTGTGGTCTTAAAATCAACCCAATCTAGCGACATATACCGCCTTTTAAATTATTAAACGAGTCGTGTGTGGACGGTTTAACCGGAGCAGAGCAGCGCTCTCTAGAGATTGTGTAACTAGAAGCCACTGCCAAATACCATTACAACATCACGATTTGGAATGTTCATCTTAATTTTAAAAAATAAATCATTAAAGTTATAATTAAAGGTAAGTTTGAGCATGATTTAAAAACAGTATTATTCCTGGTATATGTTTTAATTAGGGTCGCCAGTAAATAAGGCAGTGATAAAGTTGTTGAACCTCTCTAATCCATAGTCTAAATTATATTCCCATTACCTTTGATCTCAGAGTACGCAAAAATCGTCTTTGGAACTTGAGGTTTAACTCGGATACTTCTTCCTGTTCCAAGTTTATGTATTGTCGCGTGGAGAATTCTGCTTTTTCAATTATCTGGTCTGAATAGAAGAAAGCTTTAAACGGAGACTTCCATTATGCTTCTAATTTAATAGCTGCAAGTTAAATGACAGATCATCTGAAGAATTCTCCCTCCAAGCCACACCTGAAGAATTCTCCCTCCAAGCCACACCTGAAGAATTCTCCCTCCAAGCCACACCTGAAGAATTATCCCTCCAAGCCACACCTGAAGAATTCTCCCTCCAAGCCACACCTGAAGAGTTCTCCCTCCAAGCCACACCTGAAGAATTCTCCCTCCAAGCCACACCTGAAGAATTCTCCCTCCAAGCCACACCTGAAGAATTCTCCCTCCAAGCCACACCTGAAGAATTCGCCCCCCCCTACCTTCCCTTTGGAGAGGCCTGGCCTAAGAAATTCCCCTTTCCTGAGAATTCAGCTATGGAATCTCCCCCCTCCCCCACCCCAGCCCACACCACCTGAAGTAGCTCCTCCTCCAGCTCTTCCTGGTGGAGGTTGACGAATATCAGGTTATCTCAAGCAATAATGAACTATGCCTTAACAGCAGGTGGAATGTCATTTAAATTCATCTAACGCCATTAAAACATCAAGTCCGACTTCTTGAAGGAGAACAGCGAGGTTCTGCTGCGATAAAGTCCATCACATTAAAATCTCTCTCTCACAGCCAAACACCCAAAGGTAAGCTAAAGTATTCAGCAACACAAGTTATCGCTCCAAAATGCTGATCTCCGCCTCTGACAGGACACAAAGTCCTTGGTACTCGTCAAGCACTCTTTACTATTCCTTGAGAAGTCTTATTGACATCAACAGGCGATACGGATCCATTAAGGACCCTCGAGAGATGATTAATAAACAATTTAACCGATCACATTCCTTAAACGCTAAACAAAACATTAACTTAAAACATACGACGGCCAGGCTAACATTAGACTGTTGACCCGTTACATGGCGGGGAGGGGGTGAGGGAGGGGAAGATGGGGGTGAGGGAGGGGTGATGGGGAGGGATGGGATCTGTGTAGCACGTCAGAAGAGGTCATAGCACTAGCCTGCTGGACCAGTGTTAATATTCTGGCCTCGTCTCTCCCACTACCTGAACCTCTCTGCCTTGCCTGACGAGAACTGCGACGTGTCGAGAGTTTAGCGGGCATATTGGCAGACAACACATTTATAATAATTTACAAATATGGCTAAGTTTTTGAGCATTGTTTGTAACATTGTTTATATTGGTCAGGCGAGGAGGTGTGGCAGGAATACCATGTATAGTTCCTTCTGAGAGAGAGAGAGAGAGAGAGAGAGAGAGAGAGAGAGAGAGAGAGAGAGAGAGAGAGAGAGAGAGAGAGAGAGAGAGAGAGAGAGAGAGAGAGACAGAGACAGAGAGAGAGAGAGAGAGAGAAGAGGAAGAGCCTTTCATCGGAGAGCCTTGTAAAAGGAACGCTCAGAGGATAAGAACATAAGAACAAAGGTAACTGCAGAAGGCATATTGGCCCATACGAGGCAGCTCCTATCTATAACCACCCAATCCCACTCAAATACTTGTCCAACCCGCGCTTGAAACAATCGAGGGACCCCACCTCCACCACGTTACGCGGTAATTGGTTCCACAAATCAACAACCCTGTTACTGAACCAGTATTTACCCAAGTCTTTCCTAAATCTGCAAAGGGTATGCTTTGACAGAGCAATTCTGCAGGACCATGTGCAGTTTATTCTGAATGGCGACTGAATACTCCTTAAGAGAGTTAGCCCCGAAGGTGAGGTATGAAACCTCTGGTCCAGGTCCTGCCTTAATACCCGTTGAGTAAAGCGCTCCTAAAGACACCTTCCAGAGGGCTGAGACTGGAACACCCAACAGCTATGGAGCCCGGCTGTACTTTTGGTCCAGCCCGAAAAAACTGGATATCGATATAACGGTTCTAATATTTTTTTTTTAGTTTTTTTCCTGCAGGCAAATATTTCAAAGGGAGACGGCGCTGGCAGCGCCAGAGAGCACTATAATAATTACAATTCGCCGCAAATGGGCTATTTTGTATTTCTTAGGGCCATGTTCGATTCTTGAGAGTTATATGATGTCCAGAGATGATATCGTGATGATTTTGTGGACAGGAGATTAAATTGAGAGAATTTCATTTATTGCTGGACTGCTGCAAGACATAAGAATGAAGGACTCAGCAGAGGGCGTGTTGACTTAAGCGAAGCAGCTCCTCTTTATATGGAACGACTTCTACTCATATGTGTACTTAACCGACCTTCAAGCTCTCAGATGACATGGCTTATTGTGAAGTTACTTGGTAACCTGTTTAGCAGATCTGCAACTCTATTTAAGAACCAGTGTTTCGACTATTTTTCTTGTTTAAATCAAAATGTTGTCAATTTGAATGCATTGTTTCTCATTGAAACTTTAGTTTATATTTTTCAACACTTTTATTATTATTATTATTATTATTATTATTATCATTATTATTATTATTATTATTATTATTAGTAGTAGTAGTAGTAGTATTATTATTATTCCCATGTTGCACCCTTTCACAATTGGCATTAAGTGATATGCAATTATTATGACTTTCTTATAAGTGAATAACTTTTTTTTACTAAATTATAAACGTACGTTTATGAATATTTTTAAATTGTAATTAAAACTTAATATCTTCAAGACAATTGTTCATCATTGCCGGTATTAAATTCATCCTTCTCTGGATACTTTACAGATGATTTACAACCATTCTATAGTACGGTACCCGAGTTTGTACCGTATAGTCCAAGAGCTCTCACAGGCCAAGACAGGGTTGAAGGACAACATTAAGAGGCTGTAGCACCTACTGCTGGACCATCCTCCCATCTTCACCCAGGAAACAGAACCGCGAAGCTGTATCGACTGATGAACTGATTGTTCTTTCTTGCTTAAGAGACAGCAAAGGAATCAGAGATCAATGGGAATAACAGGTCAAGTAGGGCGATGGATATTTAATATAATGTCAATTAGAATGCAATAACAGTCGAACGAAATCGAGTCCAATCACAATGAAAAACTCTGTACCTCAAGGCACAGTCCTTGCACCACTGTTTTTTGTTATTCTTATGTCAGATATAGACAAAAATACAAATCCCAGCTTCGTGTCATCTTTTGCAGATGACAAAAATCAGCATGATAATTACTTCTCAGACGACATTGAAAAACTGCAGACTGATATTAATCAAAGTTTCCGAATTAACAGCGGGAAAATAACATGATGTTCAACAGTGATAAATTCCCCGGAGAGGCCCACTCCAGACCGATACCCAGAGCGCATCTCCATAGTCTCCCGAGACTAAAGAATTCCTACTATATAAAACACCTTCCGAGGTTATAACTCACCAAAGGAAAACAAATGTATTTAATGCAAATTGAGACTGGGACCGCTGGTCGACAATACTTGAGGGAGTGTAGTCAAGTGAGCGGGTAAAGCAGTGTGCGGCTCACTACCTGCGCTCTCCAGCGAGTCACTCCGTTCTCTCGGAGTCGTCTCGAAGCAGACGACTTCAATACAAAAACGAGTAATAAATAGAGGGAGTGGGACAAAACAGATGTAACATGGGACAAAATTGTCGTAAAAAGAGAGGGAGTGGGACAAAACCGTTATAACAGAAGTAATACTAAACAGACTTTCTGTTTAATATCACATAAATAGACAATTTTGTTTAAGTGATACTAACTTAAAGTATACTAACTGTAGTGTACTAAACTGGGGGTTACGGTTGAGTACATCTGAGTAACACAAACCGGTCATAAACCTATGAAATAATAAATATTATAAATCTAAAATTCGCGAGCCTCGTGAAACTATGCATTTACACCACTATTCAATTATACAAGTTTATAGTTGGTCGCTATTATAAATGATGTTGGTGAGTTTGCAGCTTGTGTCGAGCATCAATCGATTGGTTTTGACCTGGTGTAATAGTGTGCTGTTGGGTCGTCTTGGAACAACAGTGAAGAAGCAGTTAGTGAATCAGACGAAGATACTGACTGAGCGGCCGGCCAGGAGGCAGCTGTGTTCTACTACTGCACCACCACCCTCCTACCACACCAACTTTCTCAAAGCCTCTTGCCATCAATACCAGTTATTTCATTCTTTTTCTTTTTTTTTCTACGTTATAAGAACGATATATTCCCTTAACATGGTAAAAGGCCTGAGACCAGAGTAATTCGCATGATCGTCGTTGTTAATAAAAGTATAACAACAACTCCAGATGTTGTGTAATTTATCGGAGAGAAGAGTTAGGTGGTGGCGTGGTAGATGGGGGTCACGGCTCGACGTCTTGAAGCCTCCGAGGAGGTAACTGTGCGGCTCCAGCCGGACCTGCCATCTTGCCTGTCGCCTCCTTCTCCTCCTCATATTTACCTACAGTACACCTCCACCCTTCAAACTTTTACTGTGGTTAAATTGCATTTCTTAACTTTGTTTAAATCGAGAGCTTAGCGGTTCATTTACTAGATACAGGTCTTGAAGGTGTCTGTGAGGTGTCTGACACCGACTATTATCAGATGTGGAGGTGGGGGTGGGGTCCCTCGATTGTTTCAAGCGTGGGTTGGACATGTATATGAGTGGGGTTGGGTGGTTATAGATAGGAGCTGCCTCGTATGGGCCAATAGGCCTTCTGCAGTTACCTTGTTCTTATGTTCTATGTTCTTATGTACTGATGTCTGGATTTGCCTTAACATTTATATATAGCTACAGGTATATATTTATACACGTTTGAGCACACAATTGCTGAGATGCAAGTGGAGGCAGCACCACACATCACGGCACTGAAGTTACGCGACGCTTTACAAAACACTAACTTATATTAGCCTTTTGGTGCTACATGGCCTTCCCGGCTTGGTGCCGGGGAAGCATGCAGGGGAAGCAGTAGTAGTCCTACTGTAGTCCAGGACGTAGGTCACCATGGGCCTACTGTAGTCCAGGACGTAGGTCACCATGGGCCTACTGTAGTCCAGGACGTAGGTCACCATGGGCCTACTGTAGTCCAGGACGTAGGTCACCATGGGCCTACTGTAGTCCAGGACGTAGGTCACCATGGGCCTACTGTAGTCCAGGACATAGGTCACCATGGGCCTACTGTAGTCCAGAATGAACGTAATCGATCTTGAAATTATACAGAACGATTAAATGAAACAAGAGCATTACGAAATGTTCTTATGGAAATTAAGAAAACTCAGTTTACACAATAACGGGACACTTGGGTGAGGTGGATGATACACGTGGATGATAAGCATCATCCACATGGAAGGAAGGTCTACTTATCCGGGGCATTTGCAGCCGGATATCCTGCAGGTGGGAGTACAGGACACCCTTGTGGGTCCACCACAGCCCAAGGGTGTGTGTGGGTGTGGGTCCACCACAGCCCAAGGGTGTGTGTGGGTGTGGGTCCACCACAGCCCAAGGGTGTGTGGGTGTGGGTCCACCACAGCCCAAGGGTGTGTGGGTGTGGGTCCACTACAGCCCCAGGGTGTATGGGCGTGGGTCCACCACAGCCCAAGGGTGTGTGTGGGTGTGGGTCCACCACAGCCCAAGGGTGTGTGGGTGTGGGTCCACCACAGCCCAAGGGTGTGTGGGTGTGGGTCCACCACAGCCCAAGGGTGTGTGGGTGTGGGTCCACTACAGCCCCAGGGTGTATGGGCGTGGGTCCACCACAGCCCAAGGGTGTGTGGGTGTGGGTCCACCACAGCCCAAGGGTGTGTGGGTGTGGGTCCACCACAGCCCCAGGGTGTATGGATGTGGGTCCACCACAGCCCAAGGGTGTATGGACGTGGGTCCACCACAGCCCAAGGGTGTGTAGGCGTGGGTCCACCACAGCCCAAGGGTGTGTGGGTGTGGGTCCACCACAGCCCAAGGGTGTGTGGGTGTGGGTCCACTACAGCCCCAGGGTGTATGGATGTGGGTCCACCACAGCCCAAGGGTGTATGGGCGTGGGTCCACCACAGCCCAAGAGTGTGTGTGGGCGTGGGTCCACCACACCCCAAGAGTGTGTGTGGGCGTGGGCGTGGGTCGCACAAGTGCAGGTGATGAAACCTGGCCTCCCCTTGGGACGGAAGGTTACCGTGCAGGTGTGCCCATGTGGCTACGACTCTCCCTCAAGCAACACAACTTCAAACATTGCTGAACAATGTGCTGACGTCATTCTTAACACAGTCGTGACGTCATCCTTAGCACAGTCGTGACGTCATCTCTAAAACAACCAATGAGAGCCCAGCGACTACAGGCGGGAGAAACCGCCTGCTAAATGAAAAAGGAGACGCAAGCAAAATAAAACAAATTACAGTATGAAAGAAGAAAATTAGAAACCAACGTAAAAGAACAGCAAATGAATAAGTGATAAAACAACACTTAAACACACACAGGAAAATTATATCAACAACGACTATTTTACTTTTAAGATAACATTAGGCCTGTCCTACAGAGCCAATAAAATAATATCAATAATGAAGCAGGAAAAACAACACTAATGTAAGGTAATTATAGGTCAAAGGTCAAGAGGGCAGGTATGAGTGACC
Source organism: Procambarus clarkii (assembly GCF_040958095.1). Classification (NCBI taxonomy): domain Eukaryota; kingdom Metazoa; phylum Arthropoda; class Malacostraca; order Decapoda; family Cambaridae; genus Procambarus; species Procambarus clarkii. Next base: position 33,347,850 of record NC_091184.1, on the reverse strand, counting down.
TGACACGACAGGAAAGGCTGTGGAAGGGCAGGTCCTGAGTGTGGCTAGGAGGGAGGGGTAGGCGATTGGTCCCAGGAGGGTGGGGTGAAGGGGGGGTGAGAAGGGGAGGTCTTAAGATGGGGGGGAGGAGGAGGAGAGGTTAGCTGCCAGGGGCAGGAAGTGGAGGGGTCGGGCCGGGGTAAGGGTAAGGAAGGAGACGAGGGCGAACGAATGAGAGGAGTGTAATAGGGAAATAATAAATGCATAGCCAGGGGAAGAAATGGTATTGGCAGCCGGGATAAGAGAGAGTGTAGGCCTGGTAGGCCTGGTGAGAGGTCAGCGATGTTGGGGTCACGGAGAGGTAGAGGAGGAGAGGGGGCAAATTTTCATGCCGGGCACGGCAGGTGTGGCAAGAGAGGTGGAGGAGAACAGCTAAAGTTAAGGACAGCAGCAGGACACAGCGGGTTGGATGGGGAGAAAGGACTCACCACACATCTCCTGTGCCAGGTGAGGACGACGGGCTCACCACAGTCAGTGCACCTTGCAACTTTTTGTTCCCAGTAGCTGAATCTAAAACAACAAACAGCGAGAAAGGACAAAGTTGAGGTAGGACAGAAGGAAAAGGAGAACAGGACAGCAGGTGCGGATGCTAAACTAGACCTAAACTTCAGGAGAACTACTAATTCCAAAGCGTATTTTGAAACGCCTTGACCGTAAACTCTATACCGCCGCCCCTCAAATATTCTCTCACACTTATATATATATATATATATATATATATATATATATATATATATATATATATATATATATATATATATATATATATATATGAATGAAAACTCACACCCCAGAAGTGACTCGAACCCATACTCCCAGAAGCAACGCAACTGGTAACTACAGGGCGCCTTAATCCGCTTGACCATCACGGCCGTCAAAAGGAAGTGATAGCCGAGGCTATTTGAGCCTATTCCCCGACGGCAACTCGGATGGTAATCTTGGGCATAGCATTTCACCAAATCACCTCATTCTTTGGGGCACACGTGAGGAACACAAATGCGAACAAGCCTGAATGTTCGCATATAGTCCTGGGGACCATTCATTCGCATATAGTCCTGGGGACCATTCAGGCTTGTTCGCATTTGTGTTCCTCACGTGTGCCCCAAAGAATGAGGTGATTTGGTGAAATGCTATGCCCAAGATTACCATCCGAGTTGCCGTCGGGGAAGTGGCTCAAATAGCCTCGGCTATCACTTCCTTTTGACGGCCGTGATGGTCAAGCGGATTAAGGCGCCCTGTAGTTACCAGTTGCGTTGCTTCTGGGAGTATGGGTTCGAGTCACTTCTGGGGTGTGAGTTTTCATTCGCATATAGTCCTGGGGACCATTCAGGCTTGTTCGCATTTGTGTTCCTCACGTGTGCCCCAAAGAATGAGGTGATTTGGTGAAATGCTATGCCCAAGATTACCATCCGAGTTGCCGTCGGGGAAGTGGCTCAAATAGCCTCGGCTATCACTTCCTTTTGACGGCCGTGATGGTCAAGCGGATTAAGGCGCCCTGTAGTTACCAGTTGCGTTGCTTCTGGGAGTATGGGTTCGAGTCACTTCTGGGGTGTGAGTTTTCATTCGCATATAGTCCTGGGGACCATTCAGGCTTGTTCGCATTTGTGTTCCTCACGTGTGCCCCAAAGAATGAGGTGATTTGGTGAAATGCTATGCCCAAGATTACCATCCGAGTTGCCGTCGGGGAAGTGGCTCAAATAGCCTCGGCTATCACTTCCTTTTGACGGCCGTGATGGTCAAGCGGATTAAGGCGCCCTGTAGTTACCAGTTGCGTTGCTTCTGGGAGTATGGGTTCGAGTCACTTCTGGGGTGTGAGTTTTCATTCGCATATAGTCCTGGGGACCATTCAGGCTTGTTCGCATATATATATATATATATATATATATATATATATATATATATATATATATATATATATATATATATATATATATATATATATATATATATATATATATATATATATATATATATATATATATATATATATATATATATATATATATATATATATATATATATATATTATATTCAGGCAACAGAGTAATAATACAGCCACAAGCCTCTCCCTTGGTCGCCAGGATGGTTCACAACGAGCTAGAAAAATACGTGACCTTGGGGAGTGAGCCGGCGACTCCTGCCGGGGGCCCAGCCGGCGGCCACACCGCACCAGTGAGGGTCTGCCACACCGCCTAGCACACTCTACTCTCTCAAATACACTCACAATTACATGCCAACCTGTTAAGTTTCCCCCTTACAGTAGTTGGATCGCGCGCGCTCTCTCCTGTCTTTAGAGGTGCGTCGTTATATCGTTTTTCTCAAAACAATGACGTAGGTAAATACACATTACGAAAAGCTAACAGACTCATATGGATATTAAATCTGCAAACAAAACAGGACAGTACCAACATCACAGAGCCCCACTCCAGTACCCACACGCAACAATGAGAATCTAAAACAAAAACAGCCTAATTGGATTTCAATAAGGCATACTGCACTCAGGGAGCAAAAAAGCTCCCATCACACATCTGCTCCCACCATACCAACACGGAACAAGATATCACACAGGCCATTCAGTACCCAAGTGAAGCCACCGAGCCTACATTTTAGTGTCATGCGAGAGAGGGCTAAAAAAATAAGTGGAAACTTAATGTTACACAGATCCTTAAAATAAAATGCTTTCTTGTAATTCATTTTGTCGGGGACAGGCAGCCTGTATTATATATGTATGTATATATATAAATTGTCATTCAAATAATGTATACGTAAAAAAATGTATAATTATCTTAGCAAATGACAGCTTTACATTATACCATCATAAGCATCCCATAAACAAACAGCTGTTTGGATTCAGTGGTTCGTTACAGTTTGACTTCCTATGTAATCTTTACACATTAACACCCCTCACAACTGAAGGTTACCCGCAAGGAACAGAATGAGAGCACAACCATCCCCAGCACCCATAAAGAACAAAAAAAAATAACACCCCCCAACACCAATATCCACATTAAACAATCCACTTCAATATCCCGGCTGAACAATCCTCACACACATCCCATAGCCGAGCCTAGCAACAGTACACAAGTTTTTTTTTTTTTTTTCTTTTTTTTTTTTTTTTTTGAGATATATACAAGAGTTGTTACATTCTTGTAGAGCCACTAGTACGCGTAGCGTTTCGGGCAAGTCCTTAATCCTATGGTCCCTGGAATACGATCCCCTGCCGCGAAGAATCGTTCTTTCATCCAAGTACACATTTTACTGTTGCGTTAAACAGAGGCTACAGTTAAGGAATTGCGCCCAGTAAATCCTCCCCGGCCAGGATACGAACCCATGACATAGCGCTCGCGGAACGCCAGGCGAGTGTCTTACCACTACACCACGGAGACTGCAAGTTCACCATTCTAGCCATGACAGACACACGGGGCAAGTGGGGCTGGATAACCAGTAACAAACTAATATCCACTTCACAATCCGGAGTTAACATGCCTTGCCCAGTGACACGAATTACAAAACAAAGAAGGGTGGGGGGAGGGAGGTGGGGAATGGCCGCATCTCTCGCCATATTAATAATATACCTGAAGAGACTCTTTAAAAGCAAACATAACCACCATTTAATAAGCTAACTACATCACCACGAGCGTTTTAAATATTCTTGTTGTTATCATTAGTATCTCATGATACCTAGTCTAACCCCGTGTTCCAAATACTTATATTCACCACACTTCAAGCGTATATATACATATGTTATAAATATATATATATTATTATAAGCTTGAAATATATATCTACTTAATATATACACGCGACTGAAATATCGTTATGTCCTACAGATAGTTTCCTGCGATCTCATTACAGGATATAACTAATAATCGTCATACAAGGGGAATAAGTACACGAATGGGCGTGGTTGAACAGGCACATGAGTGGGCGTGGTTGAACATGAACATTAGTGGATGTGGTTGAACAAGAACATGGGTGAATGTGGTTGACCACAGACCCCTCGTTAAGAACACAAGGCACTTGCTAAACAACTTCCCAGAAAACTCTTCACATCTGCTAAAATATGCCATAAATCTCCATGATTGTGCCAGAGACAACATCACGAAATTTATTTGAAAGAAAAACAAGGTAACCTTGAGTTCAGGGAAAAAAATATATATATTACTAGCTCGTGACGCGAAGTTTGTCATTATCTTAGCCTCGCCTGCCTGAGGAATATAATACCAAGCGTCTTGTGTTGTGATAAGGTGATTTACTGAAAGGCGGAAGATGTTTAGCCGTTTTCCTCAGACTCCATTTACAACTATCATTTAATATTTGGTAATTTGACTAATGGCTAAACTGTAATAATTCTGATATTGGTCAAGGAAATTATAAGCCTTTCTTAATGGCGGGCAGCAACCGCAATTCTTCCCAACTTAACATACATTCAAGAATGTCGGACTGACATTATGGGTTGGTTAATGCTTACTCCTCAACTATCCTATAAAACCAGTCGAGGAAAATATACAATTTAAAGATACATATATTACAGCGAATTCCTTCACTGGCCGGTTTAAATTCAGAAAGATTGAACAAAGTGAGAGCAAATGCCACTTGCTGTCGATTCTGTCTTACTCAACGACACTGAAGGCTGGATTCAGTTTTATCCAGAGAGAACTGGTGATCATTGTAATTTGTTGCATTCTTGCAAGACATGCTTATACTATCCCGCTGAAAAGGGTTAAAAAATATAGTGACCGGTGCTTTATGTAAATAACCTAAATAGAGAACTGACCAAAAAAAAAGTAAAACAAGTGGATAGATAAACAACCAAAGTAGCAAATAGATAAGTCTATCATGGGGTGAGTCACGGAGGGGTGCAGCGCACATCCTGAAATGCCCAGCCTACCCTCCATCCCTCCCCAACCAACGAGTTTCTCAGCTGACGTCACACCACGAGCTCGGCCTGCATGCCTCCCCCTCCCATCCTATCCCATCCCATCCCTCCCCCACTCTCTCCACACCTCCATCACCCACCTATCCCCCATCTTCCCCAAACTCTAACCATCATCTGGTACATTTTACACCAGGTGAACTCCACATTCAAGATGCGTTTCTTATGCTTTGCCAATGCAATCTATTGCCATACAATGTGCTCGCAACATTATCAACATCTGCAACACAAATAGCGCCCTAACACACACACACACACACACACACACACACACACACACACACACACACACACGCACACACACACTAACACTAATCCCACACAAACACGCCTTACAAAATTACAACACACCACAAACACTGAAGATACTGAAGCACCTACTAACGCAAAATTTACTACTCTACTACTCTGCAAAATTTTTATGCACCATACCACGCTACTAACGCACCCCACCACTCTACTAACGCACCCCACCACCCTACTAACGCACTCCACCACTCTTCTAACGCACCCCACTACTCTACTAACGCACTCCACCACTCTACTAACGCACCCCACCACTACTAACGCATCCCACCACTCTACTAACGCACCTCACCACTACTAACGCACCCCCACCACGCTACTAACGCACTCCACCACGCCACTAACGCACTCCACCACGCTACTAACGCACCCCACCACTCTACTAACGCACCCCACCACTCTACTAACGCACCCCACCACCCTACTAACGCATCCCACCACTCTACTAACGCACCCCACCACTCTACTAACGCACCCCACCACTCTACTAACGCACTTCACCACTCTTCTAACGCACCCCACCACTCTACTAACGCACCTCACCACTACTAACGCACCTCACCACTCTACTAACGCACCCCACCACTACTAACGCACCTCACCACTACTAACGCACCCCACCAATTTACTAACGCACCCCACCACTCTACTAACGCACTCCACCACTCTTCTAACGCACCCCACCACTCTACTAACGCACTCCACCACTCTTCTAACGCACCACCACTCTACTAACGCACCCCCACCACTCTACTAACGCACCCCACCACTTTACTAACGCACCCCAACACTTTACTAACGCACCCCACCACTCTACTAACGCACTCCACCACTCTTCTAACACCTCACCACTACTAACGCACCTCACCACTCTACTAACGCACCCCACCACTACTAACGCACCCCACCACTCTTCTAACGCACCTCACCACTCTACTAACGCACCCCACCACTACTAACGCACCCCACCACTAGTAACGCACCCCACCACTCTTCTAACGCACCTCACCACTCTACTAACGCACCCCACCACTACTAACGCACCCCACCACTCTTCTAACGCACCTCACCACTACTAACGCACCCCACCACTACTAACGCACCCCACCACTAATAACGCATCCCACCACTCTTCTAACGCACCTCACCACTCTACTAACGCACCCCACCACTAGTAACGCACCCCACCACTCTTCTAACGCACCTCACCACTCTACTAACGCACCCCACCACTACTAACGCACCTCACCACTACTAACGCACCTCACCACTACTAACGCACCCCACCACCCTACTAACGCACCCCTGAACACTTTCATATATCAATCAGATTTCTAACACGATTCTAATCCTGTACATTTCAATATGTTTACGTGTAAGTATTGAAAAGTCTATAAATTATGATTTTATTTGAATTTATAAGTATAAAGAGTATATATATAAGTATAAAGAGTGTATACATAAGTATAAAGAGTGTATATATAAGTATAAAGAGTGTATTTATGAGTATAAAGTGTATATATAAGTATAAAGAGTGTATAATAAGTATAGTGTATATATAAGTATAAAGTGTATATATATAAGTATAAAGTGTATATATATAACTATAATGAGTGTATTTATGAGTATAAAGTGTATATATAAGTATAAAGAGTGTATATATATTAATTAATAATGTGTGCAGATAATATACTTAGCGTAAAGTGATCACTTGAGGAATAGCGCCTCTTGGCTCCCTCCTTCCTGGTGCGTTCAGGTCACCAGCTCCTTCAAGACGCACCACACAAAAGTCGTAAGTTTCCTGGCACTGTTTCTCTCACTCTCTGGCAGGTTCTTACCTTATATATATAACTAATCTACAAAAATCACAGATAAAACAGGTTGCATGAAGAGGTTAAGGGCGCTTAACACACACCCGTCCTCCACCAGTCCTTCACCCAGACTGAGGCCGCTCCTTCTCGACAGACCCCACGACGCCGGCAAGTGGAGGCCAACTTGTACCCTCCGGTGTGTTCTTCACTGATTATTTATACAGCTACAACTCTCCTATGTTGATTACAAGTCCTTGAGCCAAACTCCAGCTGGAAATCTCTTTCCTAGTACTCCCAGAGCTATGAGATAAGAGTCGTGAATATTGAGAGCACAGGTAATATCGTACGCCAGGCACAAGACGATGAAGGCCTGTGGACCCCGCCCACCGTCGCCCCAAGAATGTGCCGCTCCTCGGGAAGACGCTAGGCTGCACGGAACACCAACGAAAAACACATTAATATGTGTTTTCTATTCGATTTCAAAGCTCGCTAATGATGAAATATTATTATTTAATCTTACCAGCAGCTATAGAATCAATATCTGCGTTAATGCAGACACAATAAGCTGGTACTCAGCACTAAACGGGATGCTTAACCATTTTTAGGCCAGGCGGAACCGAGTGACCGCTCTTAGGGGGCTGAAAAGGCAGGTACCGTCGCTGTTAGCGCCTATTTTACCGGGCTGTAGCACACACCGGTGAGCCTTACCTCTCCCAGCCTCGCTCTTACCCAACCCACTACACTTGTACACTAACACCGCCGACTCAAATGCAATCTCTATCGGCTTGGCCTCAATTCTCCATAGCTTCAACCCCATACTCATTTGACCGATGCGGTCAACCACGCGTGGTCTTACCCATAGGCTCAGGAACCTGTACATCAGTTGAGAGGCGGGACCAAAGAGCCAGAGCTCAACCCCCGCAAGCACAACTAGATAAGTACATATTTGTCCATATGAACTGCAGTGATCCTGCCGAAGGGGGCGAAGACCTCGCGGTAGCAGGAATCGCGCTCGCCTGCTAGAGGGATGACGGTAAGTCAGTGACCACGGACTAAGGAGTTACGCTCCATTTGCCAAGGCCCCAAAGTCTGGGTAGATCAATATGGAGGAGAAGCTGTTACCCATGCAGCAGGTCCTCCCCACCTTCCCTCTCTCCATGTCTCTCCCCAACACTACTACCTAACATATGCTACCTCTTCCAACAGTTTTCCAGATGTATACTTGTCGGCATTTACGAACGAGATACTAATGTTATAATGCTAGTTCCCAGACGTAAAATAGAACATTTTTTACATAGTAGATTTTCCCCTGCACAAAAAGCCTACTATGGATTTGTTTTAATAAATAGCCACTAATTTTTAGGGGATTTGTAGAAGTCACTTCCTTAGATGCTAAAAGATTACTTTAAAAACTATAGATTTCTGGAAAATAGAAATTAAAAACAGATGGTATACAGCGTAGCCTCATGCAGCCAGTGATTCAGAAAGTCTAGTGTATGTTGTATTACAAAACTCAAAATAATTTATACAATTTCTGGCAGTCAACACATTCGTGCATACTAAATTTCGAACTTTGATTTCTTTACAAACGTTTCATATTTGTTGCTTATGAACACTGCGAAGACTTACAAATTGAACTTAGGTTGTAATGGATTCATTTACTCCCACTTCTGATTGGTGTGATACGTCTATCATGCACCCAATAACATGACTGACTGCTGTGATACGTTTATCATGCACCCAATAACATGACTGGTCATTGTGATACGTTTATCATGCACCCTATAACATGACGGACTGGTGTGATACGTTTATCATGCACCCAATAACATGACGGACTGGTGTGATACGTTTATCATGCACCCAATAACATGACTGGTCGGTGTGATACGTTTATCATGCACCCAATAACATGACTGGTCGGTGTGATACGTTTATCATGCACCCAATAACATGACTGGTCGGTGTGATACGTTTATCATGCACCCTATAACATGACGGACTGGTGTGATACGTTTATCATGCACCCAATAACATGACTGGTCGGTGTGATACGTTTATCATGCACCCAATAACATGACTGGTCGGTGTGATACGTTTATCATGCACCCAATAACATGACTGGTCGGTGTGATACGTTTATCATGCACCCTATAACATGACGGACTGGTGTGATACGTTTATCATGCACCCAATAACATGACTGGTCGGTGTGATACGTTTATCATGCACCCAATAACATGACTGACTGATGGGATACGTTTATCATCCAGCCCCTAATATGCTGCGGACAGTGGGGGCTGCGAACACATAATGTGGACCAGAAACTGAGCCCCAGTACACAATGGGGACCAAAAACTGAGCCCCAATACACAATGTGGACCAGAAACTGAGCCCCAATACACAATGTGGACCAGAAACTTGAGCCCCAATACACAATGTGGACCAGAAACTGAGCCCCAATACACAATGTAGACCAGAAACTGAGCCCCAATACACAATGTAGACCAGAAACTGAGCCCCAATACACAATGGGGACCAGAAACTGATCCCCAATACACAATGTGGACCAGAAACTGAGCCCCAATACACAATGTGGACCAGAAACTAAGCCCCAATACATAATGTGGACCAGAAACTGAGCCCCAATACACAATGTGGACCAGAAACTGAGCCCCAGTACACAATGTGGACCAGAAACTGAGCCCCAGTACACAATGTGGACCAGAAACTTGAGCCCCAATACACAATAGCACGGGCCATGGTGAGCCCGTATTGGACTTAACGCAAATGTATACAACAAAGTTAGCTAGTACATACAGAGAGACATCATTAGAAGCCCATTTGCAGGCAGAAACAAACTGACTCAGCATGGTAATATTTGTAATTGACTATTCAGCCGTACATCAAAGATACAAAGGCGTGTGGGCAGGTAATTGGCCTCAAGGGGGTGAAGGAGGGTCTCTAGTGTGAATATATATTTATGTTTTATTATTATTATTATTATTATTATTATTATTATTTTCTACCACAGACGTGGCCACACATTTCCAATGCTAACCAGCATATATACATTTTCTTCTGTCCTCCATGGACAGGGTGAGAGATTTTATTGTTGATGGGAATGTTCTAGCTCCTCGTCCCCCCCCCCCTCCTTCTCATCTCCAATTCCCCCTCATCTCTCATCATCTCTCCCCTCCCCCTGCTCCATCCCCCTACTCTCCGCCTCACCCTCACTAACACTGCCAACTTGGCAAACATTATAATTTGATTCTTAAGGGTTACGACCACTCCCATATTAGCATCAATTGATTATTACATTATCAATGCATTCTTATCATTAACAATAAATTATTGTTAATTTATTCTCAAGTGTTCAACTATGTTGCTGACTCACGTATAATACAAATAAAATAATTATTATTATTCCCGAGGTCCTTATCTAATGTTTTTTTATTAGGATAGAAAATTTGTTTTCATAAGAGAAACAACTATATGTATGTTAACCTAAATTCAACACAGCATCAGATCGACCTACGTATTTAGAGGTTTAAGGTGCTTCTACCATGCTGAATTCACCATAGCAAGCCTTAATAGTTCCGGTAATACATGGAACTAGCGGATGTCAAAACTGCCCGTGACGTCACAACTTTTTTTTTGCGAGTTTGTCAAGTATTTAAGAATTTTGTGTCCGCGTGTACACAGATTAGGATATGTTACCCTGCATTCCCACAGCCTAGCGCACCATGGACCTGTATCCCCACAGCGTTGCATATAATGGGCTTATATTACCACAGTATAGCATACAATGGGTCTGTATCACCACAGCGTAGCATACAAAGAGTCAGTATACCCACAACGTCGCAATTAAAGGACCTGAAGTCCCTATGGCGTAGCACAGAATATTTAATACAGTATGTTGACCAGACCACACACTAGAAGATGAAGGGACGACGACGTTTCGGGCCATCCTGGACCATTCTCAAGTCGATCGTCCCCTTCACCTTCTAGTGTGTGGTCTGGTCAACATACTTTAGCCACGTTATTGTGACTCATCGCCTACATTTAATACAGTATATCATTACGCAAGCAACACTTAGTGGGCCAGCCAGAGGCTTAGGGTCCGCGCAGGAATATCCCTGCAAAAAAAAAAAAAATACAACTCCATTGCTCTCTTTCATTTACATTCTATTGTTTGTTTTTGTATTTTTTCTCAGGAATATAAATCTGAAATTCCATATAAAAAAAAGTTAGAAGACATGGTTCAGATTTCTCATAGAATCACTGTACAGATTTCTGAAATATGCACAAACATAATACAATTTGAAATATGCTGTACACTATCAAGCTGTATAACGTCTGCACTATACTCACCTTAAACAACAACAAATACCAGTATATACCGAGTAAGCTGGCATGGCCAGCTTACTACTTGATCAGTCCAGCAACCAGGAGACCTGGTCGACGACCGGGCCGCGGGGAAGCTGAGCCCCGGAAGCACCTCAAGGTAACCTCAAGGTATGGCTGAGATAACAGGTAGAGATCTCCTGCAGGTAGACTCCTACATCTTGTAGCCCGGTTCAGGAACTTGGGGCTATCCCATGACCTAGAGTACTTGGCCTACACTGTATACCCACAATTCCTGGGCTGATTGCTGTGGCCTTTACTCCTCTGGGGGTTGGTGGGTGAGGGGAGGGGTAGAAAACAGGTTCCTGGACCCCAACATGAAAATTACACATATCAGAGATATTTCCCATAAGCCCACGGGATGTTGATGTGACTCGTTGTGATAGATCGTATGTATATACGAATCACTTTAAGTCGCAGCCTATTGTTAACAGCGTATTGATTCCTGAGTGCTCCTCGAAAGTTACATTTTTCCCGAATGTAACATTAATATTTGAACTCACTTCAGTCTAAACAAATGTGAATCATGTGACTAGTCCAGTGATCTGGAGGACACATGTGATTAACCCAGTGGTCTGGAGGACACATGTGATTAACCCAGTGGTCTGGAGGACACATGTGATTAACCCAGTGGCCTGGAGGACACATGTGAGTAACCAAGTGGTCTGGAGGACACATGTGATTAACCCAGTGGTCTGGAGGACACATATGATTAACCCAGTGGTCTGGAGGACACATGTGAGTAACCAAGTGGTCTGGAGGACAAATGTGATTAACCCAGTGGTCTGGAGGACACATATGATTAACCCAGTGGTCTGGAAGACACATATGATTAACCCAGTGGTCTGGAGGACACATATGATTAACCCAGTAGTCTGGAGGACACATGATTAACCCAGTGGTCTGGAGGACACAAGTATCTAGCCTTAAGATCAATCAATATTGAAATATTGTGTCTACTCCCTGGTCGTGTAGATTATAAGATTGATAACATTTTACTGGTGTTAATTATAAAGGAAAATTTATTTATCTATCACGATACATAAAAATATAATATACGATATCATTTCATGGTGCATGATAAAGTTATGGATTAAATTCTCACCTGGGGACATCAGGCTTCCGGATTTCATTTGAAAATAAACAACTCTTCCAGAAGACTTTGTTAGCGCCGGTGAAGTTAGTAGTGTTAACGTACATAGAAGAAACGGGTAGATAAGAGGACGGGGAGACATTTAGAAGATGATGATGGAAGTAGAATGAAAGGAGTTGTGGCGGGGTTAACACACTGAAGCACGTCTTCAGAAAGGAATGTTGCATCTACGATCTATTTTCCTGCTTATTCTACTACTATCCTGGTACCATATGCCATACCTGTTCAACATGCAGGTACCATAGGCTACCCCTGTTCAACTTGCAGGTACCATAGGCTACCCCTGTTCAACTTGCAGGTACCAGAACCTGCCCCTGTTCAACGTACAGGTAGTCCAACATTGTACTAGTCCCCAAAAGAGCAGCGACAACAGTCACTTCCTCCTGCCATCGACTCCCGACCTGCCCATTCCCTGAACCCTTTCACTTGGGAGGCCATCACATCCGGGCTCATAAGTGACGTCACTGACAGCCGGGGCGCAGAACTGGGACGTCACTGGTAGCCGGGGCACAGAACTGTGACGTCACTGGCAGCCGGGGCGCAGAACTGTGACATCACTTGCAGCCGGGGCGCAGAACTGTGACGTCACTGGCAGCCGGGGCGCAGAACTGTGACGTCACTGGCAGCCGGGGCGCAGAACTGTGACGTCACTGGCAGCCAGGGCGCAGAACTGTGACGCCATTGTTAGTTACGATGGCGCCCAGAAATTACGATTACACCTCCTAGACTGTGTCCTGAGATTTAAGATGATCGTAAGTCTTGTTTTCCTAATGCCTCTTTGGATTGATTATCCCTCGATAGAAATCTTGGTGAATCCGACACCTTTGACTTCGTTCGCATTAATGACACTATGTAAAAGACACATCAAACACTTTATGTAGCATACATAAATCTGTATGTCTATGTATTTACGTATGTAGCTTAGCCTAGCATTTTAAACGCACTACAATCACCTTCTGTGGTTGATTGGTTAATAAATCCCTGAACTGTATGTTTGACAAATCTCTCACCCTGTCCATGGAGGACAGAAGAAAATGTATATATACTGATTAGCATTGTAAATGAATGGCCACGTCTGTGATAGAAAAAAGAATGCTACTGGACTCTGAAGTCACTAGAAACAATGACGTAATTATTAACAGTGGCACAATGACGTCAGGGCTTTCTCTGGAGTGAGCATTTACGTCATAGAAATGTTCATTCGTAGCGGAGCTGGTAAAAAGCCTTTCACTGTCGGAAGTCTTGTCTCTGCTAGTGAATGTAGGTGAGCACGTTCAATGAATGTTGACGTTCCTGAATGATCAGTAATAAATGTTGGAATCCTAGCTGCGCCTGGAGTAACTAGTGTGGAGGACGGCTGAGTGACTGGTAAAATTAAAGTAGGATTTCTGATTAACAGTACATAAACGCCTTAGTAAGTCGCATAGAATGTTGGAGAAGTTTGACATATAGTTGACAAATGCGAGAGAATGTTCGAGGCTCTAAATTGACATTCTTGAAGCTAGTATTGACTGTTTGAGAGTGATGTAGAATGCTTGAGCCTTCTATTGAATGCTTAAGGCTGGTATTGAATGTATAAGAATTGCTTTGAGCATTCGAGGCTGGTATTGAATGTTTGAGACGCTCAGAAAATAAATGATTACGACTACTAAAAACTCTAGGGGAATCTTGAGAAATATTTCACTCTTGACTCCGTGAAAATTGCATGAGGGTCTCTGTAAATTTTTTTTTTTTTTTTTTTTTTTTTTTTTTTTGAGATATATACAAGAGTTGTTACATTCTTGTACAGCCACTAGTACGCGTAGCGTTTCGGGCAAGTCCTTAATCCTATGGTCCCTGGAATACGATCCCCTGCCGCGAAGAATCGTTTTTTCATCCAAGTACACATTTTACTGTTGCGTTAAACAGAGGCTACAGTTAAGGAATTGCGCCCAGTAAATCCTCCCCGGCCAGGATACGAACCCATGACATAGCGCTCGCGGAACGCCAGGCGAGTGTCTTACCACTACACCACGGAGACTGCCTGAAATGTTAATGTTTCTTACGGCACTTAACTTAGGCCAGACTATTCCCCACCTTCCCCACGGCAAAATTGGATGTGGCTAGCCCTGAGCGTCTGGCCTCTAACCTTGAACAGACAAATATTCTTTCTTATAATATAGATTCTGTATAGTCTATAAATATAAATATATCTATAATATTTAATACCTTGTGTTATGCAACTGCTAGAAGTTATCAAAGGACTCCAAATAACCCTGATGAATCATTGGGATGAGGAATGGGTTGGTTGATGGTTGAGGAGGAGGGGTTGTGGTCTTTGGGTGAGGGTGGGGGTTGTGGTGCTAGGGTGGGGGGTTGTGGTGCTAGGGTAGGGGGTTGTGGTGCTAGGGTGGGGGTTGTGGTGCTAGGGTGGGGGTTATGGTGCTAGGGTGGGGGTTATGGTGCTAGGGTGGGGGGTTGTGGTGCTAAGGTGGGGGGTTGTGGTGCTAGGGTGGGGGTTATATTGCTAGGGTGAGGGTAGGGGTTGTAGAGGGGAGGGTTATGGTGCTAGGGTGAGGGTGGGAAGGATTTTGGAAGAGTGGCTTAGGTTATATGGTAGTCACGTAGTGTATTAGGCTAGGTGAATAGAATGTGGATGGGGAGAGTGGGTATATAGTGGAGAGAGTGGGTCAGGGAGGGGGAAAAGTGCGGGTGTAGTAATGGATCGTGTAAAAGGAAGGTGGGTAGTGGTGGTGAGCCAGGAGGAAGGAAATGGATATATATATATATATATATATATATATATATATATATATATATATATATATATATATATATATATATATATATATATATATTATATTAATTTTGCAAATTTTTTACAATTTGTGAAAGAAAACGGGAAGCGGCAATCCACTGACTAGGCTAAGTGGGTGAGTGGGCGGAGTTGGTCAGAGGTTCAGCCCGGCGCCGCACCTCCTCCTTCACTTGGTACCTTATTCCCCCCCCCCCCCTCCCACCCTCCCTTCATTCCGTTACCATTTGCTCAATAGTTTCCTTCCCCTTCCTTAGGTTTCATCGCCTTCCTTTACGGTTCAGTTCCTGTTGTGTTCAGAGCTGACGCTGCTGCACCTGCGTGTGTTTGCTGCTATATAACATGGCGCAGTCACCCAGGTGACTTATACAATGGACGACAAGCAGGTTGTCCGCCAAGCTTAGTCTACTATAAACATCTGTATGGGGCAAGCAGCAATTTTCTTACGGGCTATTCATGCCCGTGCCGCCTCTTGGGTGGCTAAATCTTTATCAATCAAGCAGCAACATCAGTAGAGTAACGGATGTTGTCACAGCTGGATTACGACTTATAACTATAAGTATCTCTGGCAGTTCTACTTGCACTGATGAAGTCAAATGTAAATTGGATAATTGTGGGTGGTAGGTGCATAATTACAGAAACGGAACAGAGGTGGTGGCTGAGTTTTAGCCTTTTATTTTTAAGGCGATGATCGGTGGACCACCGGTCCATCTGACCTACAAAAAAATCCGATGGACCAAAAAAAGCCCATCCCGGCCTACACGGTCCACCGTGTAGGCTGCGATGTCCAGGTGGTAGGTAGGTATGGGCCGGGGCCGAGGTGTTTGGCAACAAACATTACACACACACTCAAGAGATTCCAGGTCTTCACAAAAGAGCTAGGAGACGCCCCTATACTAGGATAGGAGGCAACAAACCAAATTCCTTTGAGGAATTTGAGCTCACCAGTGATGAGGTCAAAAGGAATCTGTTGGAGCTGGATGAGACAAAGGCTGTTGGGCCTGACAGAATGGTATCACCATGGATACTAAAAGAGAGTGCAGAAGCACTAAGTGTACCACTCTCTATGGTATATAACAGGTCACTGGAAACGGGACTTACCGGAAAGCTGGAAGACCGCTAATGTAGTTCCAATATACAAAAAGGGCGACAGGCAAGAGGCACTGAACTACAGGCCAGTTTTCCTAATTTGCATACCATGCAAGATGATGAAGATCGTGAGGAAAAGTACCGTAGAACATCTGGAGGGAAAGAGTTTTGCAATACCCCACCAGCATGGGTTCAGGGATGGTAACTCGTGCTTCGCAGGCTTACTGTGAAACACAACAAAACCAGGCGAATTGACAGTGTGGACAAAGACAAACTCTTTAGCACGGGTGGAACACGAACAAGGCAACCCGTTCTCGCAAATTCGTAAAGTCAATATTGACTTATTAACTACGTGCATAGG
Source organism: Procambarus clarkii (assembly GCF_040958095.1). NCBI lineage: Eukaryota > Metazoa > Arthropoda > Malacostraca > Decapoda > Cambaridae > Procambarus > Procambarus clarkii. Next base: position 33,330,954 of record NC_091184.1, on the reverse strand, counting down.
TGATATACTAAACATAATAGATACCCTTAAAAAGATTCATAGAAAACACCGACCTTACCTAACCTTGTTAGTATCTTAAGATAAGCATCTTATTGCTTCGTATTACAATTATTACTTAACCTATACCTATTATAGGTTAGGTAATAATTGTAATTACGAAGCAATAAGATGCTTATCTTAAGATACTAACAAGGTTAGGTAAGGTCAGTGTTTTCTATGAATCTTTTTAAGGGTATCTATTATGTTAAGTATGTCACCTATGCACATATTTAATAAGTCAATATTGACTTATTAAATTTGCGAGAACGGGTTGAACAAGGGGACACAGGTGGAAACTTAGTACCCAGATGAGCCACAGAGACGTTAGAAAGAATTTTCTGTGTCAGAGTAGTTTTTTTATTTATTTTTTTTATATATACGTGAAGGTACATTGGGTTTATGAGAGTACAAAGCACTGATGTTTTTACATTCTTGTAAAGTCACAATAACACGCATAGCGTTTCGGGCAGGTCCTTTATCTAACATAATTTTAATTTGTAGCAAAATTTTAAAAATGTTAACAGGTACTGTACATTGTAAGAAAATTAATAGGTACCTTATAGTAAAATTTGATGATTATAAAAAAAAAATAGGTAAATTGTAGCATAATTTGAGGATTATTTCTAGGTACATTGTAGTATAATTTGCGTTCAACATAACAACCATGATATAAAATGATAACAATGACTACAATAGTCAAGTCGAATGGCTTAGGCACATAATTAACAAATGAAATAAATGCATTAGTCAGTGATGTAGGGTAGAGGCAGACACCATGCACAACTTCAAATATAGATTTGATAGCGCCCAATAGGCTCAAAGGAACCTGTACACCAGTTGATTGACAGTTGAGAGGCGGGGCCAAAGAGCCAGAGCCCAACCTCCTCTAGCACACCTAGGCGAGTACAGAGACACAGCTGGGAGCCGACGTGGACGCCGCCGCCTCCAGCAGGTCTGGCCCCTCTATCCTCCCTCTCCCTGGCTTTCCTAAACAAAACTTTTCGTTTTTGAATGTATTTAACATTTTATTTGAAGGTAGGAGTGCCGTGGGCAGCGTCACTCAGCCTGGGAGGGAATAGTCTGCCGTGGCAGCATGTATAACACTCACCTTGTAGGAAGAAAACCCCGCTGGGTTGAGCTCTCGTCTGTGTCCCATGGTAGACTTTGCTTCTACTTCCTTCTATAATCCCTATGGTAGACTTGCTTCTGCCCTCTACTGTGCCCCATGGTAGACTTATTTCTATCCTCTACTGTGTACTATGGTAGACTTGCCTCTACTCTCTACTGTGCCCCATGGTAGACTTATTTCTATCCTCTACTGTGTACTATGGTAGACTTGCCTCTACTCTCTACTGTGTACTATGGTAGACTTGCCTCTACTCTCTACTGTGTACTATGGTAGACTTGCCTCTACTCTCTGCTGTGTCCTATGGTAGACTTGCCTCCACTCTGCTGTGTCCTATGGTAGACTTGCCTCCACTCTGCTGTGTCCCATGGTAGACTTGCCTCTACCCTCTACTGTGTCCCATGGTAGACTAGCCTCTACCCTCTTCTGTGCTCCATGGTAGACCTGCCTCTACTCTCTACTGTGTCCCATAGTAGACTTGCATTTACCTTATACTGTAACCCATGGTAAACTTGCTTCTACTGTACTCCTTAGAAGACTTGTATCTACAGCCTTCTGTGCCCCAAGGTAGACTTGCCACAACTCGCTAAGTTAGACCAGTTACGGTAATTTGACCCCAGGCTATAGGGGGCATGGTGGTCGTGGCTGCTAGTGTCGTACTTGCCCGACATGGCATTGCCCGAAACGCTGTGCGTATTGGTGGCTTTAGGCATAGTATATACTTTGCTCTATCTAGAAATCTAACATTATGTTTGTAACTCATTTTGAATGTATGTACTTTTACCTGAATAAACATTATCTTATCTAGTACAGTACATTGTTTATTTATTTATTTACAAGACAGGACAATGGGTTTGTGAGAGTATATAAGACTGTATTGGTATTTTTACGTTCTTGCAAAGCCACTAACACGCAAAGCATTTCGGGCAGGTTCCTAATCTAACAGATCAGGTAAGATGAATAGATACATGGTAGCAAAAATTAATATCAACATATAACTACAATATCAATTGACAGAGGTGATTACATTGGTGAAGATGTATGTCTCAAGTACTGTATTAAGATTTGTGAGGGAGTGAGTAGCACAAGATTCATTGTGAGTTTGACCTAGTACTTGTTAATCTAGTACAGTACTTGTATTACAGTTAGCTTCAGTCTCAATTTGCAGTCGGGGATCCTTGGTTTGCAGTTCAGGTGGGACAGAAATGATTGGGAACATTTCCTTTTTCTTAATGCCTGTTTATTTAGCAGTAAATAGGTACAGTATCTATTATTATTATTTCGGTTTAAAATTTAGCTGGAAAAATCCTCAGGAATAAGGGGAGGGGACCTTTGACAAGTCACTGACTTCTTGTTCCTATTGAGGCTAATCAAAATTGTGGCCCTTGGGTAAATTCACGTAAATTGTGAAAAATAACATTGCCTAATGAACTGTTACCTTTTTAATTTGCTTAAACTTAAAATTAAATACTGTACTGTACCGTACCTGTATATCATATAGTGTACTGTATCAAATACTGTACTGTACTTACAAGGACAGTGTAGTAATTGTGAAATCAGTGCCAGACTCTTGATAGGCTGGGAGTCAGTTGCTTTTGAAGGTTTCTCTTAATTAAATTAGTAGTAGTTACATGTATCTTTTTTTTTTAATTGTGATATTTTCCTTGGTGATTTCAGCAGATATGTTATTGTAATCATTGGTGGGTTACTGTCAACTTATCGCACTTCAAACTCTGCAAACACTAATTTATTATACTGTAATGCTTTGTCACATGTTTATTATATGTATATATACAAGATACAGTACAGTACAATTCAGCACCTACAGTATAACGCAACCTAATATTTTTAACCGTTCTTAATCATGAGTAATGTATAACTAATTATCAAATGGTGTTGGTTGCAGATTGGCTGGCTGTGGGTTGTCAAGGTTGCTCGAGCGCAGGACAATGACACCTACCAAGCAGCCAATTGACTTTCTTATATACCTGATTCTTTTTGGTTCAACCATCTTTGTCAACAAGGTATTTATAACCGATTATGATTTTCCAGACATTTTAAGAGCAGGTATGTACAACTTTTCATAGTTTAGAGACAGAAATGTATACTACTGTAATTTTTCATTCAGTTTAGAAAACAGGATTACTGAATGTAATTGTTCATTGTTTACAAGTAGTAAACAAGTAGAAGGGTATAACAGTTCATTATTTACAAGTAGGAATGTATAACAGTTCATACAGTTTACAAGTAGGAATGTGTAGCAGTTCATGCAGTTTGCAAACAAGAATATACAGTATAATTATTCCAACCCAACCTTATATTAAGTGCTTATATTAAGTATATCTGTTTACTGGGCGTACAAACATTCAAATTAAATGCTATTAACTTGGACTAAAAGAATTAGAAATGCATTTTTTTATGGCTAATGAGCATTAGCATCAATAAACTACAAGGATTGGTGTAGTTCATCCACTTGTGTATAGTAAAAAGGGCATTTTGAATTTGCTACCAGTGCCAGTATACTGTTTTGCTTGACTGCACAATTGTCCCAAGAGCACGGCAGACCTTACCTTGTGGAGCAGCCAAATGATTCTGCTCAGAAAGGAACTTTTCATATAAATTCAAAGCATTATTTTTAGTCACTTATTTAAACTGTTTCTCTACTCTGACACATTTATTTAAAGCTACAATGGGCAGCACAGATACAATACATCAAGCTAGAAAAAACTCTGCTTAATCCGTAAACTGTGGTGTCAAGTTGAATGAAAAAAACTCTTAATTTTTTAAAGTGGAAGGGTCATTTATTATATACAGTGTAATAATTTTCATTGAAACTACAACATTCTTTACAGTATGTGCTCTCGGTGCTGAACTTCACGTACCCCACAATCTATCAAGGTTGGCAGACCCTGGTTGGAGGTATCCTCCTGCGAGTTCTGCTCTCCAATAAATGTCTGTCTGTGTCTGCCACGGACTTGGATAAACCTGGGTTTATCTCACTTTTACCTTCATTTCTCTTCTTTGCTGCTGGCATTGTTGCAAGCTCCAAAGCTCTTGGCAATTTGGTAAGTTCTTGATTTTATTATGGCTAATTTTGTTTTAGTGTGCATTGACAATGATTCTGCTGGATTTTTTGTTAAATAAATTAAATTAAATGTTGATACAGTACAGCATGTTGAAATATTTCAGAACATAGTTATGTACAATTGTTTGGCCATGTCTCTCAGCATCTGTACATTTTATTATGGAGTCTTGTATCAGTGACAACCTCCAGACTGATAGATCCTAGTAATTTAAGTATGCATGAATATTTGCTGAAAGTTTCCCCCCAATAGATAAATGTTTCGTAATGCAAAATTGTACTTTTTACATGTAAATTTAAGAGCAAGTTATTTGTATATTTATTTATTATTTTGCACATAGGCTTTCCTATGGTACCAAGTAATTCTTCTGTTGTTATTCATCAACAAAATTTAAAAAAAAACATTATTTGAGTAATATTTAGTGTTTTGTACCAAAAATTTTTCCAAGTTCTATTGGTGAATCATACTTAGCAAAAATTTAATTTTCCCCTGTGATGGACATCATTTAACTAGGAAATGCAGATTTGTTTTTTCAGACAGCCAAATTTGCAGGAAAAATTCAATGGGCATATTTTCTGTTACACATTTAGAAGAATCCATTGTATGAAGATGCCGGAGATGGATTTTGGAGATGCCATAATACTTATAAATTGTTAAATAAATTTGGAATATTTGTCAATATATCTATGATCTCTGCGTCAGTCGTGTTGAGTGCTGCACCGGTGTCTTTGCCAACCTTTAAACATTTTTGTCTATGGTTTTCTCAGGATAGTCTTGGGCCAATAACATTCAATTTTTTTAATATTGTACATTCAATATAGGGAAGAAATTCCTCAAATATTTTGTGTGCATTCATGCAAAACCCTCAAATCTTAGGTTATTGTCTGAATTCCCTCAAGGCTTGGATTATTGCCTGAATTTTCTCATACTTTCATTTTGCAATTGTTGTCCTCGTATCTTTTCCAAGTGCTAATGGTCACACTGGCTTAGCACTCTCTTCTCATATTCACCATACCATCGTCTGAATTAAACAGATCATTTGATACTAAGGGACCATCTAATTCCAGACCATCTTAGATGCATATATACACGTATGTAGAATAATCACAAAAAACATGTGGTTCAGTTATGCGTAAGTATCCACTAGGAAAATGAAAAGAAAGTTCCAAAAGTTTTTACATTTCAATACATTATTAAGAAAATACAGCCTTGATGTGTTGAAATTGTATTTGCTTGATAATGTGTTAAAACAAATAAAAATTAAAAATATGGAAATGTGCTTGCATGATTGGTCTATACAGCAGTAAAAAGAAAAAACCTAATTTTAAAACTTTTCTTTTAGGTAATTTGCAAATGAAAAAAAATAATATGCATGCTCAGGAGCTAATGTGGTCTGCCCATATCGCAAAAATGTTTACAATCATTTTACGTCTCCTAAGTTATTTGATGGGTTATAACTACAAATTTTGTGTCAAAATGTTTGGAAATGCATACATACATATAATCTGCAGTATAGATACATACAGTATATGAAAGTTTGCCACACGTGAGTACTCATGGGCAATAGGGAAGTACGTGCTCTGGTCGGTCCACTCATGCTCTAGATACACTCTGTCCACACAATAATGATGATTTTTATAAGTTTTTAGACTCATTGATGCAAATAGAATAGCTCTGGAACTGAAAACCGGAAAATTTTGTAATTGGATGGCATGTTTTAACATCATCGGAATGTGCATTGTTGGAGTACAGATAACGCATTTTAGTGTTGTCTGTATGTGAAAATATTAAATACATTTTTTTTAGATTGTGGCATCATTACATTATTGTATTTATCGTTTTAAAATCAAATTTTTTTGAAATAAAACCTTGTACAGTATAAGTGACCAGATTCTGTGATTTCACCCTCTTCATCTTAGGCTTGTATTTTTGCATTGATAGTATAACAGTATGAAGTTCAAACAGCAATGTCAGCAATTTCTTAATTTAATAATACACTATTAATATTTCAGAGTGTACCTGTGTTCTTATGTTTGCAAAATACATTGGGTGCAATGCTCTATCTGATGGAAATTGCTCCCAGCTTCCGAGGAGGTTCTGGGCCATTTCCTCTTCTTGCCAGCCTCATCACCATCGGGACGGCTGTGGCTGCTGTCCTCGCTGATATTGACATGACGGTAGACGCTCTCAAAGTATAGTAATTTTATTTTGTTTAGAAGCCATAACAATATTGCTTAACATAATTTTTTTTACAAGTATTATTATATTGTTTTATTTGGTTTTATTCTTAAAAGTATGAATAATTTTTAAATATGTCAACCTTTATTATGCAGTTTTCAGATTCCCCGTACTTTTGGATGCTTGTGTACCTAGCATGTGTTGCTGTTCAAACCCTCCACTCAAAGATTGCGGATGCCCGCTACACTGACGTCGACCGACTTTACTTCTCGTATGTTTTTAGGTAAATGCATGCAATATTCATAAAAGTACATTTATGAATTTAATCCATTCCCAGAGACGGGTCATAACTCGAAAATTCGTAAGGCGAAACAAATTTTCCCATAAGAAATATGTAAATTTAATTAATCCATTCCACACACTCAAAAACCTTAACTTCAAAATACATTTCATACATAATACACACACACATTTTATTCTATATTACAGTATGTATAAGTTTTACCTTACCTCTTATTGATGACTCTTGTTGACATATAGAATACAGCATTTGCTCATCTCACTGTCATTGTATGTCCAGTGCTGACCTTTGCTCATCTCACTGTCACTGTAAGGCCAGGTTTGTCCTTAATGTTCCTTGCTGTATGTGTATTATTTTCTTTGCAGTGTTGTGGTCTTGGCTCCAGCATCATTGTACTTGGAGGAGGCCTTCGAAGTGCTCCACTTTCCTCATGCAATGCGCTATGACTTTTATGCTGGCTGCCTCCTGTCAGGAGTGTTGGGACTCTTCCTAAACCTCTCATATATGAAGGTAAGCCCAATGCATTTATTACTTTGATCTTGATCTATCAATAAATAGAGTAGCTAGTGACCATAATAATTGAGAGGATCCTACACAATGTTGTGCCATAAACAAAGTTTTGCTTAGCTCATTTTAATTACCAATATTATAAAATTAAGAAGAAATATATAAAAGTATAATGATATGCTTGGTCTTTTTATGAGAGATTTCTTCAATAATTGGTTTTGCTCATACTGTATTTCCATACAATACAACAAACTGCTACTTCTGTTACAAAATTTATTTCCCAGCAGCAGCCATCAAAATTAATAACCTAATGTGGATTTTTGATGATTATGGTATTCCTTCAAATACTGAACCATTGATGAAATATGATACAAAATTTTTTTAGTACTGTACTGTACTGAAAGGATGTTCACTTTTGAATATAAAATTTCCAACCTGTTTGGTATTAGACACTTGGTAGGAACTTTGGTGTATAATCCATCTGCTGAAAAAACACATCATCATTTTAGGGCAGTTAATTGGGGATACTTCTCTGTTGCCTTAATGCACTAAAAGAACCTTTTGTACTTAGTTCATTTTCTGATATTTAAATAATGAGCATTGATGCTGTATGTAGCCTGTCTGTGACAATATATTTGCTAACTCTTGTTTTAGAAAATGTAACATTCATTTTTTTCTTGCTAACATATCCTCTAAGAGTATTGACTTGGTAGATGTATGCATTGTATTTTCCATAGTTCAGATTCATTTTGTATTGATTTGCTAATCTTAGGGGTTCATTTTTTTTAAATTTGAAGGCTGTTATTAGAGTAACGTGTTTATATTGGCAATATTTGGGTAATAACCAGGGACTTTTAAAAGTTAAAGTTCAGCTGTTATTGGGTAGGTAGACAACCATCATTGCCAGTCATTTTTAGGTGAAAATAACTAATTAATAACTATAACTAATAACTAATTAACAACTATAATAATGTTATATAACTAATTAATGTTACCAACTCGTGTATTTTACTATGTATTGTCAGTGCACTGCTCACATAGTAAGGCTCTTTTAAGTCAATATATTTATTTAATTTTATTTTACACTTGATAACTAATTTTGCAGGTTCGAAGACATAACTACTTTTCAATAGTAGATGCATCGGGAAGATTGCTGACATCTCTCCTCGCGCTTGCAACATTTGCTGATGTAACGACAGTCACTGTTAAAATATTAGTGTGCATTAATCTTGTCTCGGCAGTATTTGTGCCTCTTCCCACTCTCAAAGATGCTGAAGGGATGGATGAGGTAAACGAACCACTTAAAGAAGGAGTGTGAAAAGTGTGTTTGACTGCATCATTTAACGCAGCATCAAGTAATGTGAATATCGTATTACATAGTATTGCATAAAAGTAATAGTTATTTATTTTAAATGCATTTTGTTAATATTTACTCTGGTACTGTATTATAATTTAAACTGTTATTTATATTGTTAGATAAAATTTATGATTTGTTATATGTTTATCTGGAGGATTTATGCTGCAGATTTGCACAGCATAGCAGCTTGAGCTTTAATAATTCATCTCATTTTGTTTATCATTCCTCTTCATCATCAAGAATGGTCTAAACTTTAGGTCTTCCTTCAGAAAGTGTAGCATATATTATATTGTACCTGTAATCATTATAGTTATAGGTAAATAATGGGAACATAGGTACTATAGGTTCAAATAATGTTGAAATAAGTTTCGTTGGGTAGAATGGGAATAATTTTCAGTAACATAAAACATTTTTAACATAAATTTTTAGTGAATAAGACTTGCTGGATATTTTACTGTACTCGTGTTAATTTGATTAAAGTAGATATACAGTACAATACATGTTATGTGAACAGAAATATTGCCCAAGAAGCTCAATTTCTTGCAAAGGCAGCCATTGTTGTAGCAGCCAAGATGTGCTTGCTGGGTAGAAAGGGTTGTTTGCATCTTCAATGAATGTATGACCATGTGTATGTATATATGTATGTACAGTATCTGTAGTTAGTCACAGACTTTTTGTACATGTATAATTTAGTCACTCTGATTTGTTTAGATTTCCAATACTGTATTTCTTAATACAGTATCTCAGAATTCATGTGATTATTATGCGATTCCTTCCTCCTTCACTAAGTCTGCAGGGATTGATTTGTTACATAACGTAGCATACCTTAGGGCGAAGTACTGTACAGGTTATCGATTGTCATTACTTCATTTAATGGTTCTTAACCTCTAAATTACCCTATCAGAGACTATTGTTTCTGTAATCCATTTTTTTCCAGTGTTGTACTTACAGCAGTGATTGAACTTAAGGTTGAAGTGTTTAGCCTGTGACCCTGAAGTTGATCCCTCCATTCATCTATCCCTGTACTTGTAACATTATGTATTTTCCAGTTTCTCTCCTCTTTTTCTTATTTGTATATACTGTACTTTGAGGATTCCTCAACTTTTCCTAATTGTTTTTCTTTGCAAACAAGTGGCAATGGGTTCACTTATGTTATAGGCAAAACCAGCATTTAGCACTCTTGATCAAATGTTTCGGCATCTCTTTCGAATTTCTATTAATATTTGGAGGAGGCTGAAATGTCCGAGACACGCTGCATTAGGCCATCCCTCTCGTGAAGGGAGCTCACACGTAACAAAGTATCAAAGAATATAGACAGATCTGAACTCTCTTCTGTATGCATTTATAACTTCTTTTTTGTTTGTTAATACTAACTACAACTTGGCTCATAGATGGCCTGAATCTCGACTAGTTCTCCTGATAAATATATAATATATAGAGAGTTTCAGTACCTGCCACTGAGAAAGGTTCTTGCATATATATAATTGTATTTTTTATGGGAATCATTCATATCTTTGTTAATATATAACTTTGTTGAATTCTGTATTATATAACAAATGTGTGCTTAGTTTATTCAAAGTAATTTTATAGATGTGTATTATTTACTTGAGATTCTATTTTGTATCAGTGTAGCTATGTTATTAAAATTTTACGAAACTTTAGCATTTTCTTAAAAACGCAATAATATAGAGAGCAATATAGGTGGGTACATGTGGCTAAACATTATATCGAGTAGGCTTTTGCTTAATCTCTTAAGTACAGTATTAAAGAATTTGTTTTATACTTAATATGCATAATAGTTGTTATAATCTATATATTGTAGTAATGTACCTTAAAAAACTTTAACATAAGGCTAATTTGAAAATATAGTAGCATTTTAATATATATATGTGTGTGTGTATGTATATATGTTGAATAAGAAGGGTAACATTACAAAATCCTGGTGTATACATTAACATCAAACCAGTCACTCATTACACATGCTCTTCTTCCTACATAGACACTTGTCATGTACCATTGGTCACTTGACAATCATGTGGTCCCATTCTGATTTTTTTTTTTCCAAGAATTATTTTTGTTTCTTTGTTAGCCAATTATTTAATCAGTTGTATGGAATTTTTCACTGTGATATGGCTTGTTTATTCCTGCCAAATGATAAAAGCACTGTAGCTTCCCAGCCTATTAATGATACATGACACATGGTGGACCTTTTGGGAACATGGAAGCCAAATTTACTTGCCAACTCATTGGTCATAGCAGTAGTCTGACTCATTGAGGAATGAGAAAAACTCCTTGCTTTACAATCACTTTTATTCCTTTGCTTATACTGTGTATGATGAATGAAAGGCAAACATTTTGATATAAAACTACTACTATGACATTGAAGATGATTAGTCATGTCAAAGTTATTCTAAACTGACAATTTTCCTTAACTACACTTACACTCCTGAAGTTTGATGATGACCAGTCTTCAATTACAGATGTTCAAGCTTCTGCTTACTGCCACATGTTAACCTTATTCTAATTGCTGGCGAGGATGTGTATAGTGTTGATAAAATCATAGATAATATAATGATTCTCACCTTTATAGGAACAAGCTAAAAATAACTTGCTTAAACACTGTTAGATGAGAAATTTCATGCAAAACACATTAATGAAATATTCCTATACAGGCTTCTCGCAGTCCTCGGTGACCCACAAACTCGCATGATTTGTACAAGGCCAGATTGTGTTTCTCTATTTGAGGGGTGGGGGTCCATGGGCTGGTGATAGATGGAGGGTGCAGTGTTTACTCCAGAGATGAATTACAAAATGAATGACTGCAAATATAGTACACACATTAATTTATTTATTCATGTAATTAACCACTTCACTATTCAAAAACAGCTAAATTTCACAAGCAGGATAAATCTATAATTCAAGGTAAATAATTTGCTGTTTTTATTACGTCTTTAAAATATTGATTTTGTGAGGATTTTTAATGCATCTCTATCATTGTACCTGTGGAATATCTCGCTTTATGTTACAAACAAATGCTTTACGAACACAATCTCAGAACATAACATGTTTATAGGACAAGGACTCCCTGTACTGATGTTCACTAATAAGTAATACACATTTGTTGTTCACAAACTTGTCAGAAAAACACTTTGTATCTTATAAGATAAAAATCTTGATTTGTAGTCAGGAAAAATTGCCAGTGCAAAACCAGTTTAAAGACACCAAGGGACTTTCCAATAAGAAATTATTTATTTATAAAATATAGATTATTATTTCCTATTTTTAGAACTCGTGAAACATGCACACTTTTCATATCTGATTAATAAGCTTATATATATATATACTTTAAGTACTGTACATGCACACACACATTTTCACAAATAAAGGGTTGTCTGCAAATGAACACAATACAGTACCATTAAAAGAAATCCGAAGCACATTTCCTAGCATTTTCTGCGTTGTTCTCTTGCACTGAGGCACTTTTGGGTCTCCTTGGAAGATTGAGCAAGTTGTCTGTGAGTCCCAACGACAGCTCGCCTTCAACAATCCCTCCAGCAGCATTTGTTGCTTTCTTCTGGATTTGGAGTTTTGGTGTGATGCTTCTACCTGTGGTAGGAAGGAAGGCAATACTGGGCGTTACAGCACCTGGGGTGGCTGATCCGTGCCGTACACTGGGAGACGGCGTGTAAGATGCTCGCAGAGCTTTATCTGTGCTTTGTCCTATTCCAAGCTTAGTTGTCAGGAGTCTTTGTGCTGCTGGTGACATTGATGTTACTCTTTCCAAGGATGACTGTTGACCAAACTTGTTTGATGGAGTACCTAAGCTGTACTTGGCTGCCAGCATTGCTTTAATTTTCTTGTTCCTGTGTTTTTGACTTGCTTGCTCAGCTAATTTATGCCCTAGACGGTCCCTGAAACAGTAAAAAAAATTTAAATAAAAAATTGTATTATTAATTTAAAGTACAAAAATGTTGCTTACCCCTCTGCTTAGTTCACAAGATGTGTACCAACTAATTTTGCTCTAGGAATGGTTAACATTCAATATTTAGTACCAGGCATTTCCCACTTTTGTTTGAATCATTTTGTGCATCACTGACAAACTTATTCCTTATCAAAGAAAGCGCATACAAGAAACAATTTTTGAAAATTCTAAATAAATGATTCCTTAACCAACTTAAAAGATTATACAATAGATAAAGGCACTACAGTACTTGGATATACTGTAGGTCCATGGAGCAACTACACTATATGAATACATACACAACAGGATAATGTAACTTGCTTGAATAACAGCACAATGATATTCCATATCCTGTATCCAAGACAGTGCTTAATAGGCTCCTTTCATAATAGCGCAATGCCTTATGGGTCTGTATCAATGTATTCACAATCCCTAGGTTAGTTAAGGGTTTATTATAGACAATTCTTATCTTTAGGTGCTATTAAAAAATGGTTGTATTTCTGATAATACAACACTTCTTTAAGAGCAACACACACCAAAAGAATTCTGTATAATGAACCCTTACTTAATCATTGTGGATAAATTTACTTGTAATAAATACTTACTATATAGATACCGGGGGTATAGATATTTGGGGTATCTGCCTGTGCCTAGATCTCTCTCTCTCTCCTCCCCCTTCATTTCTCTTCCCCAATACTTCCCTCTCCTCTATTTTATATTTTCACAAGTAAGTATAGGAACAGAATTTCTGACTCCTGTTAATAGGTTGAGAGCTTACCCTCCCCATAACTCATGGTAAGTCTTACCTCACTACATTCCCTGGAACATGACCCATGAATCTATTTACAACCAGGTACCCAATTATTGCTGGTTGAACAGAGGCAAGGTGTTACAGATTGGCACCTAGTCAATCCTCCCTGTCTAGGACTCTAACCTAAATCAAATCGCCTGCTTGAGATGAGATGTTATCTTGAGATGATGATTTCGGGGCTTTTAGTGTCCCCGCGGCCCGGTCCTCGACCAGGCCTCCACCCCTAGGAAGCAGCCCGTGACAGCTGACTAACTCCCAGGTACCTATTTACTGCTAGGTAACAGGGGCATTCAGGGTGAAAGAAACTTTGCCCATTTGTTTCTGCCTCGTGCGGGAATCGAACCCGCGCCACAGAATTACGAGTCCTGCGCGCTATCCACCAGGCTACGAGGCCACTGCAGAGACAAATGTGTTACCAATGCAGCACCTGGGACTTTTTTTTTTTTCTTCTCCTCCCTCCCAGAAAATTTAATACTGTAAAGCACTGAAACACTGCTAAAGAACTATGGAATCCAAAACCCTAATTTCTGATCATGAAAAATGCAGTGGGTTACTATAGATGCCAACATTTCTTACAGGGTGGCACTGAGGTTAACCCCCAACTGACCTTTGACATAATCCCCCCCCCCTGCCCATAATCCTATGACATAATCCATCCCCTTAGTCAAAAGAGGAATTGACGAAGTACCAACACTGGGAGGTTCAGAGAGAAATCATGCCTGAAACTCCTATTATAATTCAATGATTGGTTATTTCAGTGGAAATATTGTAACCAACATATGTAACAGCTGAACAGACAATGGCGAGGGTGGACTTTTATATAATTCTTAGCTTGTGTAACCGTTTCCATGTTCTGTTGTTAACACTACATGCTTCGTCCAATCTTGCCTTTCACTTAAAAATTTCAGCAACACAGTAATGTGGTAGCAAACACTAGTGTTAAAAAGATATTTCATATTTTTTCTGAATTAATCTGTAGAGTAAAATGAGTTACCAACAAATGAGTTACCAACAAATGATGCCGAGTTAAGTCTTCATGTGGAGCACCAGAGTGCATTAAGTTTCTAATGGCCACAAGGATGATTGCATAAACTGAACAGTTACTAGATAATTTTTTCAGATTGATAACAAAATGAAAAGTCCATTTCAAAGTGATGCAGGTGTACACATACAAGGTGTTATGATATTTCTGCAAAATATTCCAACCGGATTGAAGATAAAAAAAATAATTTTGCCTTGTTGGGGGCTATTTTATATGCAACAGGACAATTTAATTACCAGTATCTCAAGACAAGACATACAAAAAATACCAAATTAATTTCTTCCTACTGTATATACCAAAGACGCTAGAAATATAAACATATTCTATACCTGTTGGGTACTTGTGGTATTCTATATGATGGTCCTTGTGTTTGTTTCTTTAGCAGCGGTGTCTGGTTGCCATCCAGCTGGAATGGTGTCCCTTCCACCTCTCCCCAAGTCATGAGAGGAGAGGCATCCATCCCAGGAACAGGAGATGGTGCAGTTACAAAACTATAGCCATTCACCCTTGGAGTGTCCTTACCAAGTTCTTTTCCTGAAAGATTTACCAAAATCACATTATGAAACTGGTACTGTAGTAAATGTAAAATTATAAATTATTGTTGAACTTGACAGGTTCCATGGTATTTAAAACCCAGACCGACAGAAAATACACCAGCCTGGAACTAAGCATCAGAGATACAGTACAATGTATCGCAAAAGTAGTGGACAGTTTTATAACTACATTATACACAATCCTCATAAACTTGGGCCACCATCTTCCCCAAATTTCTCTAGTGAAGGCAATTTTTTTTTCATATGGGTACCTATGACTACAGTATAAGATATATGTAACCTTTCATTATATTTTTCCCTTGGGTTAATACCAACCCACCCTACAAAATTCAGAATTGCTGTAGTAATAATTACTAAGTTAATGATTACGACCTTGGCTATGTGCACAGCTGAAAGTGGCGAGATTAATCAGAACTGTTTTCTCTTTAAAAACACAATTTGTTACTAATTTTACTTTCCCAATTACCTAGTAATCAAGGTCCCCAATTATTAATGGGTGCCCAGTGGGCAAAACAGTAAAGGAATGATGCCCAATTATATTATACCTTCCTTCATTTCCATACCACTGTATTAGGCAACGCTTCCAGAATAACATAACTGGTTCCTGGTTATTCAGCCCAACTGCTAGTCAGAGACTAGCATCTGGGGTTGTTGAACGTTGGTGCCAGGTACCCCCAAATGTTTGCTAACTTATTTCTTAGGATCCAGAGATTTAAAATGAAATATTACTGGACATAATAGCAGAGTATGTCGGTACACTCTCATGGTATTTTCATACTGTTTGCCAACTTTCTTTTTTCCCTCCAAGTGCATCTGGATACTAGTTACTAGACACCCATGTTTGTTGGAAACAACTGACTTGTTAAGGCTTGATATTACTATGCAAGGCAGAATGGTCTGTTTGGCATGTGTCGGTGGCATTTTAAAATTATTTGGAAATTTTTTTGATTTACAAAATGGAAACTCACCATCAACACCAACCTTCCCCTCCTTCTTGCTGGCTTGAACTGCTGAAGCTTCTAGCATGGCAGCCCGACTCAGCGTCTCGGTAAAAGGATTCCCATCAAAGCGTGTATTTGCTAAATCCACTTGTCTTTTCTTCTGTTTCGCTAATTCAATTTGTTTATCTTGTGACAATGGCGCTCCTATAAACAGACAATAAATATTAACAAACTGATTAATCAAAAAATACATTAACTACAATAGCTTAATTCATGAAAGGACCTGATGCATGAAAACCAGTAAATTTAGTGACAATTCAATATTGAAAATGGGGAGTGAAGAGGTATAGAAAATTGTGAATGAGTTCAACACAGAGTGCAAAAGAAGAAAGTTAAATGCTGGTAAGAGTAAGCTGATGGTATCATATACTGTAGGCAAGAGTATCATACAGAACTAGATTTTCACTCCTTCACAGGACAAACATAAATGGTGGTGTGTAAGATTAGAACTGGATGGCTAAATTATTGCAGAAAAACAGCCAATAGAAAAATAAACATACTATAAAGGTTGTATAGTGTGCAATGAAAATACTATACAATCTTTGCAATGGTTGAAGTCCAAAATGAATTGGTTTATTCAAGCATAATTTCATTAATGTGGGAAAAATTACAATACATAAATAATAATGTTCATTTTTTTTTGTTAATTCTGCACTTCAAATCGTTTTCAGCCATAATTCATTACATAATGAAGTGTAGAACACTTGGGAGGCACCTATAAGAATGCAATCCCATAACTGCATACAACACAAAATTGTTGTAAAGATTTAAGAGGACAGAGCATAGTACAGTACAGTACAGTACAGTACTGTGCTTGGGCATAACACACCAAGATTTGCTGCTTCTGATATCGATCTCTCAGAGTGAAATACAAACATGATACGAGTCAAACGTACTGTACAGTGTATATACCATAATATACAGCAGATAAATATTAGGCTCTTGAAATTTTCAGCATTTAATTTGATGAACATGACCTAAATATGCAGGATACAGACAAGGCCAAAGATAAGGGAGGGGTAACAGAGTGGGCTAATTTAAGATATTTCAACTGTTTGCACATTCAACATAGTATAGAAATATTTTATCTAAATTTTGGATGGACATGTATAGTTTTCTGTCTTAACTGTGGATGGATGATAAGACCAAGGGTAATATACAGAAGGTAAATTATGATGAATTAGGATAACAGGTAGACAGCTAACATTATGAAAATGAAGTTCAAGCAAAATAAGTTCCAAACTGATAGAAGATTGTTAAGATAGGGATGCCTGCAAGCATTTCTGCACAACCCATCCTCTCGTTTAGATAGTACTTTTTGTAACTATGGGCACCATAGTACAAACATTTACGTACTAAGCAATTAGATAGTAGAACTTTGTACTATTCATTTTATAGTCTGAAAAATAAACCTAAAAACAAATTTAAATATTCCTAGGCCTAGTATAGTGCACACATGTACTATATTAGGCCTCAGATAGCATGAATTAGGCCTTGGAAGGTTAGCTTAGGTTAGGTTAGTTTGTCTTTGCAGCATAAGTAGAAAATCATTTTCCGGTTTGTCCAAAATCAAAATCAACAATTTCTACTTTCTAATTACGTTGTACATCGTTATATGTACTACGGTCCTCATCCTTCCTATAAGTACCACCAAAACAGGAGGATGGGCTGTTCTGCATGAACACTGTTTTTGGGAAGAACAAGAATTGCTCAGAAATATTATAATAGATAGTATATTCAGCAAATATTACTATTAGAAAAACTGTCAATACATGAATGCAAAACATCTACTACCAGCATACTGGGTAAAACAAGGCAGTCCAACCAGTAGGTCATATGCTGGCAGTAAGTAGTGACGTTTTGGATAATGGAGGAGTTTCTACATTATTGATGGAAAACAAATTTTCATAATGTGAACATTATTTTCATGTGTGCGAAACTGCTGCACAGTTCATATAAAGAATCTGTTTCAGTTATATGTATTGCATGTAAGAATAGTTTTGGTCAAAACAGTCCATATTTTTCATCCTTTCAAAATATTAATGTGGCTTACCCTTGAAGATTAATTGGTAGGAATCTTAGCTCCCAGCTGATCAAAAGTTAGCCAACTTTGGAGTAAATCGGTACATACACATTGGAATAAAAATAGGTACAGTACTATGAAATTACTCTTGGCATTAACTGACAAAAACAAACCTCTATGTAGGAGAGTAAAATCTATAAAACAGAATGTGTATCTATTTGCTTGTCCATTCAAGGTTGGGGAGGGTCCAGACGCTCCAAGTATCTGGGTCTAAGATTAGAAAGATGAGGAGTAAAGGTGGTGGTGAAGGGTAGGAAAGTTGATGAACAAAGGATATGGTGGTGAATGGTGGGGAAGATGGTGAAGAGTAGGAAAGATGGTGAAGGGTAGGGAAGATAGTGAAGGGTAGGGAAGATAGTGAAGGAGAGGAAATACAGTGCAGAGAGGAAGTAGTGAAGGGTATGGAAAGTGGTTAAGGAGAGGGAAAGTGTGTGTGTAGAAGATAGCTTCTACACTGTCTTCTACACTGATAGTTTCTACGCTTTTAAGTGGTGAGAGTATGGCATCCGTCACCCTAGTAATGCTGGGTACCACTTCCAGTAAAGCTATAAATGATAAACAAATACCTCCTGCAGTATAATAAAAGAAATGTTCAGTTTAAAAGCCTACTGAACTACAATGTGGTGAAAATGTTAATACAAAGCCTTACCATCAGGTACAAACATCACAGAATTAAAGGTTTGGTAGTTCCAATTTTCTAACTGTTTGGGTCTAGTATCATTCTGTACTGATGTGCCGGTAATGGAAAGAACCGCTGCTTCTGCCTGTTGCTGGGCTGTCTGAGGTATTAAATTGGGTACATGTTCTTTGTTGTGCTTCTCCTCTGCATCAAACATCCACGCATGCTGCAAATAAAAGATTAATAGTGTTCTTGTGAATATATGAACTTTTGAGTAATTACATGGCATCTGAAATACAGTATTAATAAGAAAGAAAATGATTCAATTTGTAAAATACTGGATAAATTAATATCCAACATAAAATTAACTAGACCCTTTACTACCGAATCATCCAGGTGAGCAAAATGAACTATTAACAACCACATGGGAGGCTTTGATTCACTCTCTCATGAGCTTAATTTAAAATAAATTGTCTTATTACGTTTACTTGTAAAAACTGATGTTGTACAGTATAATAATGTACTGTACATTTATCCTATACCATTTAGCTAGATCCAGAGCATGACATATAAACAGACCCAGTGTAATTTTGATGTAGACAAAATAAGAATATGTCTCTACAACATTTTAAACTTTATCAATAATATACAGAAATTTGTTTCTGTATACAATACACTATTGTTTTATGTTGTGATTGATAAATTGAAATGAATGATACAGCCTTTATCCACACCTATTTTCTTAAGATTTATCTTGGAAAAATGTGAGATTTTCAACAAAAGTATAAATGAGGATTATGGATTTGATTAAGTGAAGCAAATATACTTCTGGGAGTTTAAAAATATTGAAAGAATGCCCAAAAGGAAAATCTGATAGAGCACTTTATAATAGAGTACAGTACTGAATTATCAGAGATGAAGGAACACAAATTAGTTTTATGACAGGAGACAAAATTAAAAATCAGAGAAACCAGTATACAGTATAACCATAATTACTGGATTCACTAGGTGCCTGAGCTTTTTATAACACTATATTTACCAACAAAAATTAATTATGGAATAGAAACATAAATACAATTAAATTACCATTTCAGTGTAAAATACTGATAAAGTGCTTCATATTATTACAATTATCACTCATCCATTCATATGAAACTAAGTGGAAAAATACAAATAAAATTTGTATATACCATAATATGGTACATGAATAATGGTACTATTATCTGGTATTATGAGGATTAAATTTACCTTTATCTTAAATCGTCTTTCATTTTCCTTCATTATTTCTTCAAAGCTTTCATTGTCCTCACTTGTGTGTGACTCCAGGAATTCATCTAATGACATTTTACCACTCTGAGAGCTTTTGTCATCATCCTCAGCAGCATTTTTCATCACTTTATTCTGAGGATCGAGCGGGTCGTCTGAAGAGTAATCAATACTGGGTGTTCCACTTCCTCCTCGTTTCGAGCGTCCTGTGATTGGAGTCTCAAAAGTGGCAGGACTGTCTTCAACATTTTGTAGCATGGGTGGATCTTTTGCTACAGAATACTTTGAGTAAAATTCTCGAAGTCTCACCACATCATTGGTTTCCTTTGCCTCCAAATAGTCTAATTTTTCCTTCAGGGTTTCCAAATCAGGGAAGAAATCTCTTTCAATTATTTTCTCAACTTCCTGAAAGATAAAAAAAAGAAATGAATTTGTTCATGTTACAGTTCAGTCATATATTTTAACTGCTATAATGTACTGTATAAAAAATAAATAGAAATTAAACTTTTGCAATAATCAGGTTTTGATCAATTATTACTTGCCTCTGAGAGGACTAAACAGTACAGTAAAATATTACAATAATATATAATTACAAATAATTAATAATACACTATAAAACCAGATATTTTTTTATCACAGCTGATCAAGGAAAGTATCCCCGGTTCCTATGTCAGGCATATCCAACAGTAAAATAAATATTATGAATGGTGTTGTACTACTGGAAACCACTAAGCCAGTGTGACTACATAGCACTTGTAAGGAATACAAGGACAAGGACCTGGAATACAAGGATGGGGTGGAAGGACAGGTCTTCCTCAGCTGATTCAGTCCCTAGATAGTTACAGATGTGAAATAAATCCATTAGCACTGGGTATAGTATATCAATGTCACAAGCAATAAATATAAGTTAGTGTGTTCAAAATAATGATGTGCTGTGAATAAATTACAAAAGTAGCAAAATAAAATAAGGAATACAGTTTAAAAAAAAAAATAAAAGGGGAAACACTTACCCTAACATATGTGTCTTCATCCAAGACCTTTTTCCTTTTACGAGCTGCTGGATGAATTGGCTTCTTGAATATCTCTACATTTTGTTTAGCTGTTTCCATGGCCATTTCTCCTGGTACTGTTTCTGCATCACTCTCTGCCATACTGTTTATAAAAGACATCTATGAATTAATATTCTATTCAACTGGAAAAGATCATCACAGCAAATTTGGGACCTTTGACAAGCCGCTGACTTCCTGTCCTCATTAAGGCCACTAGTGTTAATGGCCCTCAGATAAATTTAGGTAAATTAAAAAAATTATTTCCAAGTATTTTTTATTACCAGTTATTGTGAAATGGAACATCTCTAGACCTAATCTACCCTTACTAAATTAAACAAAAACTTAACCATACCCTCCCATCTAATAGTGCATTGACTTTAAAAATAAAAATAAAAGATGTTTGGTATAAGGTGCTGAACTTAGCAGTAAATAAGTAATTAGGAGATAGTCGACTGTTTTGAGTTGCATCCTGGGAAAGGTCAACTGTCTGCTAAGGAGTATCTCATATACATAACAGATTCCCTGTCCCACAACAATAAATGGAAACCAGTGGTACGACATTTAGTTTCTCAATTACTGGGCTAGGTTTTGAACTCGACTCCACAACAAATAGTGTATACAACACTGGTCTCATATAATGTTGCCCATTTTAAAACTCGTTTCTAACATAAATTATGTATAGTAATGTTGACCAAACCACACATTAGAAAGTGAAGGGATGACGATGTTTCGGTCTGTCCTGGACCATTCTCAAGTCAATTACGTACAGTAATATTAAAGAGTACAGTTTAGCAATATCTTTACCAACTAAATATAAACAGATCTAACCTAGATTATTAAACAATCTAGAAAAATATGGCTAGTACTGTATGTAGGATTTGAAATGGAGTGTTTTTGTCCTAATGCTAGGTATACTAAATATGTGATAAAAACTTGATTGCATACTTCTCAGAAATGTGGCATTTTATTTTAAAACCATCGATTAAAAATGTCTGGAGTGCAATCTATGTTTTATCAACATCTTCTTAAACCTGAGCAAAATCAGATGTTTCATCAGGGAAAGGAAGGAAGGAAGGAACTATCAGGGGGAAAGCGCCAAGCCATTACAACTATATAGCACTGGCAAGGGGTCAGGATAAGGATTTGGGATGGGACGGGGGGAAGGAATGGTGCCCAACCACTTGGACGGTCGGGGATTGAACGCCGACCTGCAAGAAGTGAGACCGTCACTCTACCGTCCGACCCAAGTGGTTGGACTTCATCAGGGAAAGTCACCTACTTTTCCAACCTACCACTTGTAGACACTCTGAGCTTGGTTATGTTTTAGCTAGGTAAAGTCTAGGTTAGACTAGGGTTAAGATATAATAAGTATGGTTAATTTAGGTTCGGAGCAAGTTATGAGGCAACTAGGCAACAATCATAAAATCCCAAGCACCATAGGGTACAGTTATTTCAGTAAATTTTGATTTATAACTACAGATTTATAACTTGGTGTACGGTATATCGCCAGGGGTAGTAAAATCTTAAGACTAATCAAAGAGAACCCCTTACCTAGCTTAACCCAGGGATTGTGAATACAGTATATTGCATACAGGTCCTTAGGAGATCTTCCATTTCACAATAATAGTTGATGACAATCACTTATCCTATGATTAACAACACAACATCTGTCAGCTATAACCTAATCAACCTCTTATATTATTAAAAGGAATGTCACTTGGCAATTTATAATACTGAATAGGCTACAATATATGCAAACTAAAAACCCTAAAAAATTTAATGATTGTAGATACAGTTAAATTATATTAAATGTTGTACTACATGGATTCTGGTCCATATACGATGCTACGTGTGACACGATAATATATCGAATGTATTTAAAACAAACACATTTTATACATGTACCGTAACTAATGATAATTATGTCTTTCCGTTGTGAGCAAGTTTTAAGACGTTCTGAACAGATCCGAAAGTGGAAATCGAGTGGGCCTATTGCCCAATGCTAACATTCCAAAACTTCTACCTAACACACGCTCCTTAAAACTTGGGGATATGTAATTACATTGCCTACAGATCATAATAAATACATTTGTACTCTATTTATACATTAAAACGGCAAAATCTTTGGTACCTACGATTTTTTTTCTTTCAGTGGACGGTCATAAGTGACGAAGAAAAACATATCATACTATAAGGTAAAAGGTAATCACCGAGACAAAAGAACATCGCCTCTTGAGGAGGCTTGTGTAAGGGGGTTGAATTTTTGGGATCGGATTTAAAGCTTAATAATTAATTAATAAATCCTTCGGAGGCTAATAGGTGGGGGTAGAAATAACCTAAGCTACTCTATCCCTTTGAGATGTATTTTTTCTTTTTTCTTTCTCAATAAACATACTTGAACTTGAGGCTAATAGAATTTTCCCCTGATAATTCTCCCATGCAACAAAAATAATTGTAATGGGAGAAAGTCACAGCACATCATCAAATGATGGGTCGTCGGGTTATTTATTAAATATTAATGAATATTTCAAGATCGAGTTACTCCAGGATTTATTACAGAGGCACATAATGAGTTACTCCAAGATCGAGTTACTGACCCTCCTCCCAATTCAACTCCACAAAAGTTGTCAAACTCCCGGGTACCTAATAAGTAACTGCTGGATGAATAGGTGGGATTAATAGATTAGGTGAAAGGAAACATGTCCATTCATTTCTGTCCCGGGAATCGAACCCGGGATCTCCGAGTATGTGCCGAAAACGGAGCCAACGACTAAAGACATACTTCACTATTGTGAACCAAAACACTACTTTACCGTATATCTAAGCCTAGCTCCACGAAACCCACAAAATATATATACATATATATAATAAATATAAATTAATGTTTGAAATAAAACACTTTGGTTATTGCATTGTTGAAATATTCTCTCGGATGATGAGAAAATGGTGGTGGTTTAGCCCAGAGTGGAGCAGAAGGTCAAGAGAAAGCCTGGATGTGAGGCTGCAGTCTGGGAACCGGTGTGAGAGCTAGCGAGAGCCATTCTTAAATTAATTAACGAACATATGTTTAGGGGACAATCATTCGATAGTATACATCTGAGCTATGTATACAAGGCTGATGAGACACAGACGGCCTTAGTATCTCTCTTGATTGATTGATGAAGATTAAGCCACCCAAAAGGTGGCACGGGCATGTAAGTGGTGGCCCTTTTGAGCCATTACCAGTATTAAGAGCTGATACTGGAGATCTGTGGAGGTGCGACTGCACCCTGCGTGACGGGAGATGTCTCCCGTGACTATCTCTCGTCATAAATACGCGCTTGTTGTTTCATTAAACGTATTTTTGCTTTGTAAATCCTATATTGGTTGAGAAAGGTGTTAAAAAGAGAAAGGTAATACTTTTGACCTCTCCTGAAGCATTTTCTCTATTAAGTCTTAAACAGTCAAGACCTACATGCATATATAATAATAATAATTAATTGTGTCGCGGGGGCAGGAAGCCAGAATGTATGCATGATCACACTGCTTATATCGAGGTTGCCTCCCAAGGTTAAATTACTGACCCTGTCCAGGATACAACCCCACAACAAGCTGACTAACACCTGAGTACCTACTTACTGCTAGACGAACAGAAGCATTAGGTGAAAAGAAATGTGCCCAACCATTTCTGTCCCGCCCGGGATACACATACACATACACACATGTATGTGGGTGGGTGTGTACTCACATAGTTGTGCTTGCGGGGGTTGAGCTTTGGCTCTTTGGTCCGCGTCTCAACGTCAATCTCCGTCAATTGGTCCGTCAATCTCAACGTCAATCAACTGATGTACGGATTCCTGAGCCTATTGGACGCTATCAAATCTACACTTGAAACTGTGTATGGAGTCTGCCTTCACCACATCACTTCCTAATGTATTCCATTTATTAACTACTCTGACACAAAAAATCTTTCTAATGTCTCTATGGCTCATTTGGACACTCAGTTTTCACCTGTGTCCCCTATTGCGTGTGCCCCTTGTGTTAAATAAATTGTCTTTGTCTATCCTATCAATTCCTTTGAGAATCTTGTATGGGGTAATCATTGGCATCTGACAGCTTCATATACTTCACAGATGGATCAGTAGACCAGCAGGGACAAGAAACCGGAGCTGCAGTTAAGGCAGGAAACTCTGTAAATAGTTGGAGGCTCTCAAATGGGTGTTCAACATTACAAACAGAGATGCTAGCTATTCAAAAGGCTTTGGAACATACTCTTGCTGAACACCGACAACATGTTATCATACATACAGATTCAAGAACTGCCATTGAAACCTTGCAACAAGAACACATATGTGACAACATCCATCTAATCACAAATGTCATATCATTAATGCAAACACTCAAACGACAAGGCCGTCGGGTACTTTTCAACTGGGTGCCAAGTCATGTGGGAATAATAGGAAATGACATTGCAGACGAAGCTGCAAAACTTTCAACTAAACGAAGAAATATAGACATTTATATACCACAGAGTTTAACACTGCCATAGCTGACTAACTTCCAAACATTTCGCCCTGCCTGGGAATCGAACCCTGGATCAATCGGTTTTGTGTATGCATAGTCTTAAAATGCTATTATTCCTCAGTCCGCTTCTCTGCGTATTATGATACTAACCTTTCCTCCTTCCTTCCAACTTAATTTCTCTTCTTGTTTGTTTACATGGCAGGTATGTTAAACAGGCAGCAGCACCTGAGGCTCACCGCTCCTGTGCCAGGTAAGTCCACTACGGGCTCACCATAGCCCGTGCTACTTGCCCCGCTCCTGTGCCAGGTAAGTTACGGGCTCGCCATAGCCCGTGCTACTAGGAACTTGTTCCGAGTTGCTGAATCTATAATAACAACAACCCGAGGGTGGGTGGGCAGCAGGTGGGTCAGGCCGCCCAGTGGCCCACTTCCTCTCGTGGCGGACACATCGTCCCGCTGTTCTCCTCACACTCGCGTCCTCAGAGAACATAAGTGACAGAGTTGAGTTCAATGGAGTATTAAGGAAGGCAACATTCACTCATCAGAGGAGGATATTGGTGCAGTTAAGAGCAATTTTGAAGCTGAAATAGATTAGTTATTTTCGTTGATTTATTTATATACATTTTTTAGTAAAGAAGGAACATTTATTACTGCAAAGCACAAACAATAATTATTAATTTATATTTTTCATACAATCACATATCAAGTGATATATATATATATATACATTAAAATAATAAATAAATAGGCAGTCGTTCCTGGGACTAAGACATTAAATTCATTTAAATTGACGCTTTAAACTAGAAATCTGTCATTTATTAATGTGTAATGAGAAGTACATGCCAATAATTGTACAGTAATTGTAAAACATAGGTATATGCAGGTTAACCTAAATTCATTTAAGATAATTTAAAACCACCAAATTCTTCTTGGAATACACAATGTGAAACCTCATACATTCTTGGTCGAGTTGTTGTTGTTATAGATTCAGCTACTCTGAACAAGTTCCAAGTAGCACGGACTATGGTGTGCTCGTAACTTACCTGGCACAGGAGCGAGGCAAGTAGCACGGGCTACGGTGAGCCCGTAGTGGACTTACCTGGCACAGGAGCGAGGCAAGTAGCACGGGCTATGGTGAGCCCGTAGTGGACTTACCTGGCACAGGAGCGAGGCAAGTAGCACGGGCTATGGTGAGCCCGTAGTGGACTTACCTGGCATAGGAGCGGTGCTGTGTGGGGCTTGGTCGAGGAACTGGATCATATATTAAGATGCTGGCCATACGGGAAAAACGCATCTTGGTGACAGTGGTGTTCTTGGAAGTGACGTTCACAGCTCTGTGTGTTGGACTGGAGGATATACACAGTCTGCACCACCTCAACACCGGTCACCTGCCTCTGCAATTGCAAGCCGGAGATGCAGCCGATGTTAAGAGCAAAGCTGTGGAACATCTGAGGCTGCAAGATGATGATGATGACTTTTTAGATGAAGCTGAAGCGATGAACGATAAAACTGCAGAAGTTTATTCTATAGACGGAGACATTGAAATGATAAATAGCACCAAGAATGTTTGGGAAGGAGTGACACAACACAGTGAAAATTCTTCAGAACACAGTGAAAATTCTTCAGACGAAGCAGTAATATTGAAAACCAGTAGTACTAACGAAACACTGAAGTGGATAAACAAGGAAACAAATCTTGAGAGTAACAAAAACAAATCAGATATGAACAAAAGTGCAAGTAATCGCAAAAATAAAATACATAAACTCTGGGATGCAGGAACAGCAGAAATGGAAGTAGATGTTTATAACAATAGTAAAACCGAACTCTTAAAGAATGTTAAGTGGTTTAATAAACCCGAGGCGGAGGAAGGTTCAAGTAGGGTACTTGAAGACGAAGCATCAGGTGAAGGAGAACAGGAAGGACTCCTTTCACAAATTAAGCAACACAAACTAGTGAACAGTCACGAAAGCTTCTCCACGTCTCTCCTAATGGACATCCGTGACACACTTCGGCAAGATCAGCACACTAAATGCGACCAGACTTCCATAGACAGTCTTGAGCGACGACTAGATCACCTGAGAGACGAGAAAGAGGACGCCATCGGCAGGTTGTCCAGTAACGTTAACAGATTAGAAGAAACCATGAACCAGAAAATAAATCTAGTGCTAGAGACGTTTTCCATGCT
This sequence comes from Procambarus clarkii, assembly GCF_040958095.1. Classification (NCBI taxonomy): domain Eukaryota; kingdom Metazoa; phylum Arthropoda; class Malacostraca; order Decapoda; family Cambaridae; genus Procambarus; species Procambarus clarkii. The sequence goes on along the minus strand of NC_091184.1, from coordinate 33,303,290 downwards.
GAAGCTGTTGGTAGCAAGTCAGGGTGACCAACTGACGGTGCTGCAAGAGAAGCTTCAGGGAGTGCAGGAGCAAACACATACCTTCGAAGTGCAGATGAATAGGTTCCAGCGATCACTACAAGAAGTCGAGAGCTCATTAAGATCTCACAAACCTCAGGTAGTCTTGAATTACAGCGATATCCTGACGGAGGAGAGTATTCAGGAGTCGCAACTGAACATCACTGAAATCGATGATAGGATTCAAGAAACAAAGTCTTCGCTAGACGACCTCACAGAAATAGTGAAGAATCTTACTGGAACTGTAAAATCCGTGAGAGACGAAGTGAAGGAAGTAAAAATAAACATTACAGAGCGTACTGAAGTTCTTGCTGCAACACTCTCAAAAGAACCCACTTCAGACAAACATAATACTGTAGATGCCTCTACAACCTGCCAGTGTTTTAGTAATGAGCTTCGAAATTCTTTAGCAAAACTGGAAAAAGTTCAAAATGAACAGAAGAGTGAACTTGATGGTCTTGCCAGAAACTTGACAACGTTGGAAAGCGAGCGTCGTGAGGTGGGCAATAAATCCTGGAGCTACAATCATCGCCTGGGCGAGGTGGAGAGCTTTAAGGATCTGAGCTTCGTCAAGAGGAAGGTCAACGCTGTCCAGGAGGAACTGCACAACCTCAAGCAAGAAATGGGGAGTAAAACAACTCTGACACCACAGCTTAGTAACGTTACAATTGAGGACAGCAGTGTTGAGGGTAAGATACGTTTATTTTTAGTGCATAAACAACAGCAGTGACTTGATTAATGTCTCTGACTTTCATAAACCTATACTATTTACTGACGATACTACCTTCTTATCAAACCTCAGCTCACGTACTAAATAATATTGTAAATAACGAGCTAAGAAATAGTCCACTCATGTCAGCCAACAAACTCACACTTAGAAAAGACCTACTATATTTTATTTGTAAATAAATCGTCAAATCAAGTATACCTTCAGATAGACGATGTAAACACTGATAGTAAATATGAAGAAAAGTTTCTTGGCCTATACATAGACAAGAGACTTAACTTTAGTACTCCCATTCAGCACATAGCCAAAAAAGTATCTAAAACTGTATACTCTAAAAAATCAGATATTATATCCCCTACTCTGCTCTCCCATTGTATTTATCACATAACTTATGGTATCTTTGCATAGGGTTCAACCCCTGCAAACTACCTAAAGCCCATCATCGCCCAGCAAAAAAATAGTATAATAAATTCAGGCAACACACAGGTCCTCCATTCAAATGCCTGAACATGCTAAAAATATCTACACATTCTCTTGTGCTAATTATTCTTACAAAGCCCTACTCATAAATTATAATCCTGTTTTGAAACTTCAAAGATGAATGTTATAGAACCCACCAGAAATAGATATATCTTTGATATTCTCAGTCAGATTAGTTTTATGCAAATACGCTATGCAAATAAAAGGACCCAGCATATGGAACTCACTCCCTAATGAATTAAAAAAAAATTTGTCCAACCTATACTTTATTCAAAAGTAAAACAGTGAGGTGTAGTGTAGTGAGGTACCTAATTTCATCTTCATAGTATCCCACCTTGTGCTGTTAACTCACACAGTAGTTTTGTATCTTATGCTACTAACTCATCTAGTATTTTACAGTCTAGAAATGCAACTTCATCACTATAATTTATTGCATGACCTCTTAATTATGCTGATGCAGTAAATATGTGGATTTATATTGTTACCATATACCTATCATTACGTTTACTGTATTTGTTATTCCATATTAAATATTCCTCTGTATAGCTTTAGGAACTGCTCAAGATGCTATGCGTGTTGGGGCAGGTCTGTGTACCCTCCACCTTAAGTAAACCTCAGATCACTAGGTAATCTACTATGCTCTGCTATTATGGTTTGTACCCTCCACCCTAAGTCCTCCTGAACTCACTAAGTCATCCACTATGGCCTATGTTGTCCTCCTACAGGTATTTGTGTGTGGCCGTATCGTCGTGGCGGGGGTGGGTGTTACCACGTCAACAGGGAAGAGCGCTTGACGTGGCAAAGTGCAAGAGAACACTGTCGCAGCATCCAGGGGGACCTCGCTGCCCCACAACAATACAACCAGTTCAAGGTCTTCATTCTTAAACTCAGACGTGAGTTCTCTAGTCTTTTAAGTTCTGGATGCAGCTTTCTCATTTAGGCATTTCACTAAATCACTTTAGCATCTTCTATATATGCGAACAAGCTTGAATGGTCCTCAAGCCAATATGCAACTGAAAACTCCACACCCCAGACAGCCAGGAGCACTATGCACCTTGGCGTACCTGGTACTTTAACCACTAGACGACCGTGACTGTAAAAAAGTCATTGGTAGCCGAGGCTATATCCCCAACGACCTGACAGCACTTGGTCGGGTTGTGTGTGTGTGAAAATAATAAATACAGAGAGGATTCATGCTTAAACCATTGAGCTAACCCTTTATGTAGTATTCTTTCATACTCGTATACATATACATATTGTGGTCTTGACTAAAGCATTTATAAACAGATGTAAAACTTCCATACTACATACAAACCTTGCTGTGAAGCATGTATTTTTTTTTCAGTTAGCCGAGCATACACCTACTGGATAGGAGCATCAAATGTTGGCAAGGAAGGTGCGTGGTCATGGATAGATGGTCGCGTTGTGAGCGAAGACGTGTGGGGCGGCACCCAGCCCGAGGACCTTCACTCTCACTGTATGGCACTCAAACCTGCATACAAGTTTGTGGCGTCTGCCGAGGGATGCCGAGAGAGCAGGTTTTTCATATGCCAGCAAGAGCGACTATTGTGATGCTAAAAGATTATTAATTATTAACAGATTTATCGTCTTGAAGAATTATTAAAGAAATTTTGTTTGTTGTTAATGATGTGGACTTTATATATTTTATCAACATATCTTATTATAGTGGTGTGAACTAACCTTATATGTTATTATTTATTGTACTACTTATTTATTGAAGACAGAAAATACATTTATACAGACCTAGCTTATTTTCCATTCCTATAGTCTCAGGGTAAGGATATTTTAATCTTTACTGGGGTAGAAATTTTTGAGATGTGTTCCCCAGCTCAATCCTTCCACCTCTATTATGAAAGGGGTGCGAGGCTGATTGCATTACAAAGTGGTGCGTAGTGAGGTTGCTACACCTCCTACCTACATGTACGCATGCACACGCAAACACACATACTATCTATACAGTATTTTGTAAGAAAGAATACCTATTTGTTTATCCAATGGTCTGACACGTGGGGTAGCCCCACCCAACTTGCTGGGTAAATGGTAAGGGGTATGAGCGACCAATATGGGGAGGTCGGGTCTTCCCGTTAGCTTCCATTAAATGGCTATCGGGTCTCGGGCACAACTATTTGGGGTTAACACTGCTGGGTACTGAATTTAACTGTAATATATTTTTCTAAGCATTTTTCTTATGGAATGATAAAGCTTTCCATTACATTACACAGTATAGATTTTTTTTAGTTAAAACTAGCATAGAAATTTTATTAAACCTAACATACCCAACTTAACCTGACCTATCCTAACAAAGTCAATAATTCATGTTCTTAATATACTGTAATATTAATTGGAATAAACCAATATGAAAATTTATTTTCATTATCTTCAAAGATTTCTTTCCAAGTTGGTTTATTCCAATTAATATTATTACTGTATACTGTATTAAGATAATTAATAAACAACAGTTATGTTAATTTAGGTTAGGTAGGTTATTTTAGGTTTGATCAAATTACTACCGGTATGTTAGTTTTGACTAAAATTAAAACATACATTTGCCTATATTATATATATATAATACTGTATATATTATACAAAAAGAGATGGTAAAATCTCGCAGTATTAAGACTCCATACGAAATACATAAATGTAATGTGATTAAAAAGAGTAAGCAAATGTACTGTATTAGTTTATTACAGTTACTGATTACAGTAGCTTCATTATGACTCAGACAGAGCAGTGCAAGATCTGCTTTTAATAGCAAGCCACTCCACTTATTATGTATAAAACTGAGGCTAACAACAATCATGGTATCATAAATCAAATAACAAATCTATACAAAGCCGACCCAGAGGACCGGCATATACTGTATGCACAACTTATGGTATAAAGGATAGTACAGGATTTAAGTAATCACTTAAGAGTAACAATCAAGAAACCAGTTAGGATAGATCATAGAAAACCCTGATGTAATCTGTAGTTTAAAAAAATATTTCCCATTAAAAATGGATACCTGACAAACTCTACTACTAATCCTATTAATACAATATCTACAACACTTCTTAATCCTAATCCAATTCTTTGTACATGGTTAAGTCTCACTAAGATTATGTAGCAGTGTGCAACAGCATATATTTTATATCTTCCAAGTTTGGATTTATAAACACATGAAGCACTTTAGAAAATGAAAACACACATTAAGCAAAGCATCAAATAATTTCATAACATTCTTTTATGTACACTATTTTCCTTTCTACAGATAAGAAAAAAAATCAATAAATCACAATATTTCTGAATGTGGTGATTTCTGAAAATCACAACATTCAGAAATTAATTCCCTGAATAGCTTTACATTTTCATAACGTCTTTCCCAAGAGAAAAAGTTTAAACAGCCTCAAGAGAATTTTTTTTTTAGCACCCTTCTCAGGTTTTATTAGAACTTAACCAAATATGTTAGATTTTATTAGAACTTAACGAATTATGCAAGTAAATATATTTATATAATATACACTGGTACCCAGAGCAACCTCTAAATAACAAACATTATAATAGTTTACTGAAATCTGGAACACGGAACCCGAATTCTGAAAACATCAACAAAACCCAGAGCGTGTGCGCACTGCAGTTTCTAGCCATCATGTTTTATCCGATGCTTTTACTATTCTAATGCCATTAGTAAATATAAATTGAAAAATACATATATCTTCAAGAATGATCTACTATACTTCTGTTGTACACTACAGTACTACAAATTGAATAACGAAATTTGTATTTGTAACTTTTTATCCATGGATGGTACAGTACTACTGACATTTTTGTCCTAACACCTATTTTTCTCCCATCTGTGTTAGCTTGGCATTATTTCTTCTCATACAAAATCCTTTTTCTTTGGATATTTCATTATTTGAATAGAATAGAGGTCTGCCTCCAGTACTCAGATTTAGGAAGATGAGATATTTAAGATGCATGAAACACTGAATTTATAGAATAGTGATCATGGCTGGTGTGTGAAGGACTGGTAGAAAAGTTGAGTGCCAGGACTGGCAACGACTGACAAAAAGCCAAGGAAGAGTTATGGTGGTAATGATTGCGAGAAAAATTCTCAAACTTTAAAATTTGTATGAATTTGATCAAACAGTTTTCAAGTATTGTACAATACTATACTTAGCAGGATAAGAATGAACTTCAGTATGGTAAATAAAAATGTTATACTGTATTTGTATTATATTACAGAATCATTGTTAATATATTATCTGTACTGTATCTTAACTTGCACAAAATGTTGTAGTATCATTTGATATAAGAAAATCCTCAAATGTTGTGATTAAGAACCAAATAATATTTAAATCTGGAATTCACAAAAAATCAGAATGAAATCAGCATAAATGTCTGGATATTTAAGATTGCACGATATATATGTATATATTATATATAGGTGTGTGTGTGTAATTACCTAAGTGAAGTTTTAGGATGAGGGCTACGTTCGTGATGAACCCATCTTTCCAGTACTGTCAAATAACGTTTTGAAACTACTGATGGTTTTGGCCTCCACCACCTTCTCACTTAACTTGTTCTGTCTATCACTCTGCAAAAAAAAACTTTCTAATATTATTTCGGCACCTTCATTTCCTTAGCTTGAATCAATCCTCTTGTTCTTGAAGTTGCTGATTTTAGCAATTTCTATGTCAATTTGGGTCAATTCATGTTATTATTTTGTAAGTGGTGATCATATCACCTCTTTTTTCTTCTATCTTATAGTTTTGGCATATTTAATGCCTCTAGCCTCTCCTCGTGACTCTTGTTTTTCCGTTCTGAAAGCTATTTTGTAGTATGCCTTTGTACCATTTCCAGTTTATTGATGTGCTTCTTGAAATATGGAAACCATACAACTGCTTCATGTTCCAATTTTGGTCTCTCAGAAGTCAGTTTCCTTAGTATTTCACCATCCACATATTTAAAAGCGAATCTGAAGTTGGAAAGCGACGCATATGCTACTCACACAATGTTCATTGTGTTCTCCTCTGGTGACAGTTTACTATCCAAAACCAGCCATAGATCTCATTCTTTGTTAGAGTTCTTATATTGCTTTGAATATGAATTCCTATGAATACATTTTTGAATGTTATAAATATTTCTATATACTGAACATAAATATAACTTGTTCAAAGGAAATTCTGGCAGAGCACATAATGAAATTAAATTTAAAGTTTAACAATATTTTCAGATAATGTCCCTCTAAAATTCCATACCTGTTAACTGTGTTAATGTAAAGAGCTCTGCACTTCCCTTCGTGTTACTCCGGTAACATACAGGCAGATCTGGACTCCCAACTTGCGCGCTTAAGAACCTATCACCCAGAAATTATAATAAAAGTGACATCTATAATCTTCATGTATCCATAATAAATAGAGCTATTTTTTACATTTATTCTCTTCTATGCTAATTTATTAAAGTAAAAATAAAATTAACTTATAAAAAGTACTTAAAATTCTTATAAATTACTTTAAAATTCTAAAGTATGATATCCTCAAAGGATCTTGAGTTTTCTTTTTAACTAACATTGTACTGGTAGTTTGAACATATACCTTTACAAAAGTGCAATACAATTCTGTATAGCTTTTGTTAAATACAGTAATGTATATCCACAAATTTGTTTATCAAATTTGATTTTTTATTTAAGTATTAAATATATGAACAAATGTACTTTAGTACCATCTTAACCCTTTCACTGCAGAAAGCAGCCTCGATTTTTGTAAAGAACAACTTGAGTCCAAGTACCAAGAAAATAGTTTACATATCTTATAATGGTATCCCAGATGATCTGGAAGTTAAAACAGAAGTTTGGACCCTAGTAGTTTTAGCCATTTCTCGCTCTACAAATAAACTATGTTAAATTTAATCAAATTAAATTTAATTATGGTTTATAATACAGTATTGTCTTGTACACCATGACAGTGTAAATATAACCCCTCCCCCCTCACCTGCACAAGTGTGCGCACACCCCATCCCATCTTCTTGTTTTGGTAGTACCAGTACTCATAGTAACGATAAGGACCATAGTACATATATCAACGTACAACGTACAATAATTAGAAATCGACACTATTGAATTTGGACAAACTGGAAAAGATTTTCTAGTTATGTTGCGAAGACAAACTAACCTAACCTAACCTTCCTAGGCCTAATACACAATATCTGAGGTCGAATATAGTACATGTGTGTGCAACACTAGGCCTAGGAATATTAGTTTTTTTAGCTTCATTTTTTTGGACTCTCATAAAGTGAATACTACAAAATTACATCTTCAGCAATTGCTTAGTATGTCAAATCTTTGTATTATGGTGCACTTACATAAACTACAATCTAAGCAGGACGAGGAGTTGCGTACACGCACACTACTCACACTAGTATGGCGAGTTTCCATTTTGTGTAAATGTTTTCATCATCAAGACTTACTTAACATTATGAGTGAAATAATAATAATAATGGTAAAAAATATATTGAAGATACTTTTTTATTATTAGAAATATTAAAACCAGAAAACAAATCAATGCAGTAAAAGTCATAATTAAATTTTTGTATTTTGCTCTTAAAATAAATTAAAGACCTTGTTTATTGCAATGATATACCATAGATTGGAAGCACATTTTGCCTGGCAATAATTTATGTAGACTACTACTGTATTTATATTATAAATTATTGACTCAAAATTTTTATTTTTATATATTTTTACGTTTAACACACGGTTTATTTTGAAAGATTCATTTTTTATTTGAAATTTAAAAAAAAAAAAAATCCCCTTCAAGATTGTGCTTATTGAATGTATATACATACAGCTTGATAATATGTTGTCTTGGAAACATGTATGGCTTGATAGAGAATTTCTTGGACCACGTTTTCTATTATATATTGGAGATTCAGACAAATATTTATTTTTATTTAGCTTTTATTTCCACTATGAAAATATTTTATTTTTCATTGTTTTTAATAATATATTGTAGATGCTTTTTGTTTCCTACTGCAAATGCAATAATGTAAAACAAATACATTTTGTATCTACTTTCCTACCCTCGGTGGGAATACAAGTGTCCAAGAGGCGCTGCAGCAGCGAAAGGGTTAGCAATACCTCAGTCAATCTTTCCTGTCGACTTGAAAAGCTGAAGAAGTCTCTCAAAGGCATTCAAGAAACGACATTATAGCACAGAAAGTATCACAATTATCATGTTTAAAGCCTTAGAAAGAAAGAAAGAAAGAAAGAACTTTTCAAAGTGTTTGAAGTCCGAAGTGAGAAATATGCCATCATATGAAGAGTACGAAAACATGCTTAATGCTTACACAAACAGTTACCGTAATCAACCTGAGTTATAAATGTGCAACACTTCTTGAAGGGTACAGAGGGAACTAGTAGATACTTTCCCTTAGTAAACTTCCTGTCCTGTAGTCCTTGTTTCTTGTACTCAAACTTACAATTTCAGATACCGGTATATTACATCTTGAACAGACTGTAGCAAAAAAGTTCAGTGAAATTTTTTTTATTTGTATTCATTCAAATGTGCCATTCTCTAAAGGCTCAGGCTTTACTTTAGAATTATCCTTTATTTCCCTCATGGTAAAATCCTCCTCATCGAGGTCGACACCTGCAACTAGAGGCCGGATCACCATCTTGATTTGATTTAATGCTCTCTGGTATACATTGTTGTCCTCCTAGTGGTATAAACAAAAGTAAGTAGTTACATTATTTGGTTTGACACTGCTAAAAAAAAATAAAACACAAAAAACATTAACTTTCAACAGATAATGACTGAATAACATATAAACCTTCACATTCAAAATTTTTTGTCAAATTCAAATACATTAATTTTACAAATATGTAACTTGGCTACGCTTATTAAATACTCCAGGTAAACATCACTTAATGACATTTTCATATATTGTACTGGAAGAAGAAGAGGAGGAGGGAGGGCAGGGAGGAAGGCAAGGAGGAGGGGGAGGGAAGGAGGAGGGAGAGGGAGGGAAGGAAGAGGGGGAGGAAGGGAGGGAAGGAGGGGGGGGGGGGAGGGAGGAGGGAGAAAAAAATGCTGCAACACTTGTCGGAGCTTTCAATACATGACACCATTCACTTCAATAGTTTATGACAATTGTCAAAGCAGTTTGGTCCCGCCAGACTGGATGATTGTAATCCCCATGCCGGATGGCTAGATTAGTGACCTTGCAGTTAGGAGGGTCAGACACACAATGGCAGAGAATGATAAACCATCAATAACTGTCACCCATAAGGCGGCAGAAGTAGATAGTAAGACAGAATTAACCATCGGTTTGTAGGAAAACTGATAGCCAACACTCAAACCTGCAAGGAGTGAGTGTACTCACCTAGTTGTGCTTTGCAGGGGGTTGAGCTTTGGCTCTTTGGTCCCGCCTCTCAACCGTCAATCAACTGGTGTACAGATTCTTGAGCCTACTGGGCTCTATCATATCTACATTTGAAACTGTGTATGGAGTCAGCCTCCACCATATCACTGCTTAATGCATTCCATTTGTTAATTACTCTGACATTAACAAAATTCTTTCTAATGTGTCTGTGGCTCATTTGGGTACTAAGTTTCTACCTGTGTCCCCTAAGTGTGGGCTTGGTGGGTTGCATGCATCTGTCTCATAAATCAAGGCATACCTGAAGAACACACACAAACCAAAATACTGTATGCACATAATAAAATAATGTAAAATGATATCTTTAACTTACAATGGCCTTTTGAAGCTCTTCTTCCATGGTTTTTAAGTTGGAGTTAGTAGATTTAAGCTCCTTATTTAATTTACTGCATCTCTCATATGATTTCTTGGATTCTTCTTTGCAGCTTACTGAAAGGATAATGATACAACTAGATGTGGTTTGATTACAAACAAGCCAATTTAATGGCAATTATTATGCATCTGACATGTCTGTCTGTCCCATCAGAGCTTTGTTAGCTTGTGTTATATGAACAAATCCACAAGGCCCGTGACAAGGATTCGAACCTATGTCCAGGAGCATCCCAGACGCTGCCTTAATCGATTATAAGCCTACTTTTAATCATAATTATTGTGTTATAAGCCCACACCATGTGACCCACTGCACTTCTGCTCCCTATTTCTCTAGACCAGGGGCTACATATTGGGCTTATCCTCTTAGTTCAGGTCTAATAGATCCAGCATCATCATTGTGACAAATTGCTGGACCTTCTCAATTTTGATTCATAAGAACCCCCCCATCTTGCAAAATACAAGAAAATTATAACTCTTCCAGAGATGCCACAAAGCTGATGTACCACACCAGAGTTATGAGAACAGCCTCAAAGGAGTTGAACCTACAAACATTGGAATGAACAGTCCAAAGTATATTTCTTACTCCTATATGCTTATAGACAGAGAGGATTAGCTCTTAGACCCCACCTCTTCACCTTTGGGAAGAGTATATGCTGCAACATTGCCAAATAAATTTATTGACTTCATCCCTTACCCCTTTCAATACGACACACGGCTCTGGTTTAAGGAGAAAAAAAGTTGTTCACAGCAATATGGGAATTTTCTCTACATAAAATTAATTTAAAAATCCACCAACGTTCATCCAGACATCTGGCTTTTAAAACAAGTTTTGGCATGGTAGCTCCAGCCATTTGGTAGTACAGTACTAGAGGAAAATATTATCCAACACAACAGAAGTCCACTTTAGCCTTATTCCAGGTTTCCAGGACACGGCCCATCATTGTGTAGGTGGATACAATATGACCCGGTAGGTAATGTGGTGCAGCACTGGCCATTATAGCACACGTTACCGGTATGTTGACGGAACAAACCAATAATAGTGCCCCAATACCAATTGCATAACACTTCAAAACCTGGTTTCTCTATGCTGCCACCATGTGGTAATATGTAATATTATATATATGCAGTAAAAGTGTAAGAGATGCGGTATCCACATCATATTCAATGCAAAGTGTCATGTCACCCCTTAAAGAATGATAATGGGATAATGATGGTTAGATGGAGTTAAAAGGCATCAAGCAATTGACAGCCTTTTGTTTTGAATGTGTTTATCTTTACTATGTATTATGATTATTAAAACTAATATTAGATATTATACTACTCTTGTAATTAAGATCTCAAATATTATTGGAATAACTCAACATTTTTAGATATTAAGCAAATAAAGAATAGTATGAAAATACCATGACAGCTGTACACATGACATGTGTGAGTGGAGCCCCTTTACATGAAAAATAAATAAAATATATACAATATCATGAGAACAATACACTGCAGTAGACTGTATTTACAAATGTTATTGTAACTTACATAGTTCCTTCTGTAGTTCTTTAAGCTTCTCTTCTGTGTTACTTCTTGCATTCTCAGATTTTTCTAACTGTTGTATTAATTTCCCGATGTCCACCAGAGAACCACCATACTTCACTACACCTGTCAAATGCACACAATAATTATTTTAGCTTGTATGTCCTTAATTAGTCCTCGTCTGCTTATAGAACCAACGTGAGCTCATATTATAGTGCAACAAATCTTACTCTGCCCGACATACATCAACAATTTTAAACTGCACCATACAAAAGATACTTTGTTATATCTAAGACCACATTCAACATTCACCCCAACATGGTGGTCACGTATTTTCAAACCTCTAAAACCCCATTTCTTAATTTTTTATTGTACAGGCAGTCCCTAACTTATGAAAGAGGTATGTTCTAAGAAGGCATTCTAAGACAGCTGCTTCTAACTCGGAACTAGATTTCCCACAGGATTACACTATAAATTGGGAATGCACACCTGGACCATCAAAAATCAACATATAAAACTCAAATTTGGGAAACAAATAAAATAGAATTATCCTGCTTGTCTGATTTGATGCTTTCAACAGAGCAAAGAAGTATAATTACTAGAGGACAATGCAATAAAAGGTGGCAATGCATTGGCACTGGTGCACCACCAACACACTTTCAGTTTATCAGCCATTATTGAGGAACTTTTCTTCTATAAAACGTTAAAATAATGCATTAGTAGCACTGTCATGTGTGTGGATTACAGAAATGGTTTGTGTGATATGAGGAAAAATTGGGGATTTTGAAGTGCTTCATTGGTTGTTCGTAAGTCAGGAGCCCCCCCCCCCCCTGTACAACTTTACCTTTCTCCTGCTTCAGCTCATTTTATCTTTACATACATCATTATTAACCTATTTCCTACTTTATGAGGTGACAGGCATCAACCTAGAGAAAGAGGCGAATACAGCAGTTTTAGCATTTTAGCCTTTAGTTAAGAGGGTTACATAATACATCTGCCTCTCGATATTCAAGGCAATAGATGACCTGGTCCTACCCTGGAAACAAACCGTAACTGTCCCTATTTTCAGCTTGTTACAACTTGTAATAAAATTGATACATCATGGCTTAACATGTTTATGACATATTATAATGTTGTTACAACTTGCTATATTGGTTGTTATAACTTGTTAGGAGGTGTTTCTTGTCTGAACGTTGTACCAACGTTGTATCGCTGTATCTTGTTTGAACGTTGTACCAACGTCGTAGTTTCGCTGTGTGTTTGGCGGGTATTGCTTTCCTTACATCTATTTCTTTCAGGTATTTCCTTACAGCCTCAACTATTACCCTATCAGCCATAACAGGTTCCTCCACTCTTTCATCATCACTTTAGTTTAAGTCTTCCTTGTCGCATGCTATGCAGACCTCCTTGAGGACGAGGATCCTCTCAGAGAGGTCTCAGTTTTTTGTGAAGATGATTCAATATTTTTTAGTTTAATAACTTGTTTCTTTACTGTTGATTTTCTTCTCTCTTTCTTCAGTGCGATCATGTAGTCAAAACACTAATAAAGTGATTATTGGTTCCAAACCATTCCCAGTTCATTCAGAACATATGCATAAAGTAATGCAATCAAAAATACACATTGTACTACCTTTCTGAAAATATCAATTACAAATAATATCAATATATAAAGCCTTTACAACCTTAAAAGATATGCAAACAAAAACATTTACATAATAAAACATATTTAAACCTTGACTCAATCATTAATATTTATATTACACTTATACTAATATTTGTATTATACTAATATTCATATTGTACTTATACTAATATTCATATTACACTTATACTAATATTCATATTATACTTATAATAATATTCATATTATACTTATAATAATATTCATATAATACCTGTAGACGATACCAACGGTTCTTCTTTGTTGCGAGAACTTTTTCTGGACGGTGTCCTTATATCTATACACACGGATGTAGTAAACGTATCGGCAAATAATGGCATCACAGTATTGTTACCTGAGGGAAAAAACATTCATGTTACGGAAATTCTACAGCGCAAAATGCAGAAAGATCTGGTACACGAAATACTAGTTGCTCTCTGAGGACAAAGTTAATACTTCCACAGTTTTACTTTGTCACCAGACACAAAGCAATTCCAAGAAAAAGCTTAAATGTAGTAACAAAAGTATGGCTTACCCTAAATTGACTAGGCCTATATTATTTAATATATATACTTTAACTACTTAAACATTGTTTAAATATCTTTGATTCTTTAAATATATTATGACAAACAGATTACTAAAGTACTACTCCAAGATCTCTCTCCTTAACCCCTGTGATGTGCCCTGATGTTTGGAAAAAAATATCCCCCCCTCCCAAACTGTTTCCTTCTAACGTTGTTAGAATGTGTCCCAATGTCACGATTCATTATCGTTGATGGAACAATCATCCCTGGTTATGCATGGGGCGGGAGTTGCCATGAAGATATTCTTACATATTTATTTCAATGTCACCAAATAGTTGATATGTTTATTTAGTTTTAAATGTTTAAAACAAATATTTCACACAATTATTGGACTTTTAACACTCAAAATGCATGAAAATGGCTTAACAAATATTGATGGAGGTGAGTGAATTAACCCTTATGGTCATAATTATAGAGAATCAACCTTGTACTTGTACAGTGAACTCAAGACTCATTTTCATTCAAGATATAAATGTAAGCATTAGGTAATTAAATACTATGATTTTTAACAACAGATTTTAAATAGGTGAATTTATATACAGTACTCTATAGAATATTATAGTATAAAGTGTTTAGTAAGATTGTGATAATTTTTTGTACTAAGTGCTGTATTCCTACATGAACTATTTGATCTTCACTAATTAAATTATTAAAGGAAAACAATTGAGCATCTAAATTTTCAACACAAGGCTCAACACATCATGAGAGATGATCACCACCATATTACAACACAAAATTTAGTCCCTTCAGTGATACAGATATGGAAGATGCAAGTGATCTATCTATATCGAGAGGGCTGTAAATCAATTCAAAATGTTTCTAGGAGTGTTGTACAAAAATCAAAAAAACAAATATACATATACGATTTGACATACCCTTAGCCAAACTTTCCAAGTCTATGAGTGGTGGAGGGTCTCTTGGTTTGTCCTTGTCGTCTAAGGAAACATCAGTCAATTTTCGGTAGTGTAAGACATCTCGAGACATTACCTTTGACATTAATTTCTTTTGCTGAAACATAATATAAACCAAGCTCTATAAAAAATATTATCAAATTACCTACACAAGCCAAAATTTAAAAAAAAAAAAAAAAAAAAAAAAAAAACAGCATTCTAGAAACATTGATGCAAATTTAGAAGGCATAATCCCAAATATGAATGTAGAGGAAAACATTATTGTACATCTGATCTGTTCTATAACAAATCTGTCCTTTTCTATATTAACACTGATTGGGACTGTTCTCTACTAAATATAATGAAAGATTTGCATCAAATTATTTTAACAATGCAACAATACCAGAGCAGACAAATCCGTCACAAAATGCATAAGAAAATAAACAAATATATATACCTTTACCATATACACATATGCATACCTGTGCTCTAGATAGGTTGAGACCGAGCATATTGATGATGTCCTCAAGATCTCGGTCAATTATATAACCCGTATGTGTCTGGTCGAAGTAAACAAATGACAGGAGAAGGAATGGGTCAATTGTGATCATCTTTTTCTTCTCCTTCTTTTCTCTTCTTTCTCGATCTTTCTTGTCATCCTTCTTCTTCCCGTCTTTGGTGTCCTTGCGGTCATCTTTCTCCTTGTCTCCACCTTTACTACTGATGGCTTCATCTTTGGAATCGTCATCATCCTGCAGTTACATGCACAACAACAAAAGTTTCAATTAAGCTCTGTGCTATAATTCAGTTAAAAGTTATCTGATTAATATTAACCTTTATTATAACCTATATTATAACAATTTATTCCCCCACCATCCCATCCCAAATCCTTATCCTAACCCCTTCCCAGTGCTATATAGTCATAATGGCTTGGTGCTTTCCCATGATAATTCTCCCTCTCTCCTCTAGAAACCCTTCTCGAGCAGTTTACCAAAGTTTTTATGCTTTAGGGGTAAGACATTTCAACTACCCTCCATGGTTCAAGGCTTCTGATGGAATATTTGACGTATGTAAGAACTCCACAGGAATATTTGACTTTAAGGGTCATATTATACAAAATACTCTATATGTAGTCATAGTTTTAGTGTCAGGAAAACCACTAGTTTTTTAGTAAGGATACTTTTCCAACAGGTGCGAGAATGTCCTGAGCCAAGCCATTTTTAACATCACTAGTGATATTCTTGTTAAAAATGGCAATAGATCACGCTTTTCTTTCTTGAGATAGTTTAAGCTTTTAACAGTGGTTTCCGTTCAAGTTCATGAAGCCGTAGATATTGTGACAGCCCTAAATCATGACTCACAACAAGTAGAAGTTTTGTCCACAGCTTGGATGCGCTTTGGGCAGTATCTACCCCTTAACATCGTTACACATGAATTAACCAGGGCCATAGCATTAAAAAAAAAAAAAAAAATCATTATCTGCAAACACAGCACAATATACTGAAACAGTGAATGATAAAATCTTCTTGGCAGCACACCAGTAAGCAGCTGCTTTACAAGACTCAAATTGTGTTTGTGTATACACCAAAGAAAGTTACTTATACAGTATTTAGCATTTTAGTATTTAGGAAGTAACTGTAAAAATGATAAAGGCACTTATTTTAGTGTCTTGGAATGCCATACTTTAATGCACCATGAATGCATTGGCTAGTAAATAAATGTGATTGGGAGAATACAATGTAGTCAACCTAATGGAGAATTTTGTGCATTACATTATAGTATTACTGTATGAACTTTATTTACACAATATGTAGAAAAAGAGGCAAGATTTCTACAAAATATTAAATCTTTTGAATGACATGCTACGACAATCACAGAGGTAGTAACAGAGGAGGGAGTGAAAAACTACTAAATAGATTCTAAGTACCATGGGTAGGGAAGCAGGAAGATTCTCTGCTCAGAAGAATAAGAAATGAAAACAAGAATGTGAATGTTTTATTAGTAAGTGTACTGTACTAGCAAAAGTTTTAAACATGTAAAAATTTGTGTTTTAAATATTGCAATGATATAGTATGATAGATTAGTAGAAGTCCAGCATAGGGCCAGGTGCTAGGACCAGTTAGTTATTCAGTCCTTACTTATCAGTGACTACAGGGGAGCGAGTTAGCTCCTTATGCCTTGCCGCCCAGCCATTTATACCTAGTGTGCTAATTATCTCTCTCAATGTTAACATTTTCGTATTTTTTGTTAAAGTTGGTCATCATACCTTCAGCCACATTATTGTGATTCATCGTCTGCGCAAGTTTATCTTAGTCAATGGATGATAAATACATCTGGTAGCATGATAGGCTATGCAAGTTTGCATCATCCCAAGCTCCACCTTCCTTCTAATGAGTGCTCTTCCCTACTTTCTATTTGTGCCTTTGTCTTTTCGTTCTTCCAACATGTAACTTTTCTACTTGTGTTTTCATATACATCAATCATGTACACATTTCTCTTTCCTAGTGAAAACACGTCAAACTAAACTATGTACTATGAAGAATTTGTGTGCTGTGGGGCCCTAGTAATGGTGTGTGTGGCTGTCATCAGTCATCGACACTCGCAAGGTTCAGGAGAAAGTAAGTTGACCCTCTTTAAAGGGTTCGAGACCCATACAGCCCAGGAGAATGGAATTGACAGTCTTCTTACATATTCTATACAAGAATCTACAGTAAAAATGAAGTGCGGTAAATACATTTCAATAACTGAAGAAATCACGCACCATGTGTGATTACAATTTACTTACAATTACGATTACAATTACTTACAATTTCGTCGTCGTCATCGTCCTCTATTTCCTCCTCCTCCTCCTCTTCCTCCTTCTTTTCTTCCTTCTCCTCTTTTATCTCTTCTTTCTCTTCCTTCTCTGGCAATTTCTTTTCTTTTTTTTCGCCATCTTTATCCTCTTCCATTTTCTCTTCTTTATCTTCTTCTTCATCCTTCTTTTCTTTTTCTTCTTTTTCTTCTTTCTTTTCTCTTTCTTCTTTGTCATCTTTTTTCTCCTTATCTCTTTTTTCTTTGTCTTTCTCCTTCTCTTTCTTTTCTTCTTTTTCTTTTTTCTGAAATTATACTTAATCCTTAAAGCATCATAAGTGACAAAATCTTCAAACATAACACACAGACACACACCTTCCTCCACTTACTATTCCTCTCACTTTCACCACACACACACACACATGGCAGTTCTGGAAACTGGAGCATGCTGGAGGGGTGACAGGGAGACTTCTGACATAGATGAAAAATTGTCTAATTGACAGACAGATGAGGGCAGTAATCAGAGACACTGTATCTAACTTTCAGAAGTGTTACTAGTGGAGTACCACAGGGTTCAGCTCTTGCACCAGTAATGTTCATTGTCTACATAAACGATCTACTAGAAGGAATACAGAATTATAAAAACATTTGTGGATGATGCCAAGATACTAGGGAAGGTGCATAGACAAGCTACAAAATGGCTTCCAGAACTGAAAAACAAGTTACGAGAAGAGACTAGAGGCGTTAAACATGCAAAAACTAGAAGACAAGAAAAAGAAGTGATCACCACTTACAAAATACTAACAGGAATTGACCAAACTGACAGAGGAGTTCCTGTAACCAGAAACTTCACAAACAAGAGAACACAGATTCAAGCTAATGGAACAATGGTGCCAAAAAAAAAAAAATTACCAAGTTTTCTTTTGCAAACAGTGGTAAACGGTTGGAAAAAGCTAAATGAGGTGGTGGTGGAGGCCAAAACCGTTAGGCATTTCAAAGTGTTATAACACAAAGAGTACTAGGAAGACGGGACACCACGAGCATAGCTCTCATCCTGTAACTACACTTAGGTAATTACACACAGAAGAGTCAGGAGTTAATGCATTAGACAACTGATAGCGTCGACAGATCCCAAGTGCTAGAATTCATTCCATACAAGAACAACTATGGAAAAGTATACATATGAAGACATTAAAATATACTTATAAATCCTAGTGGGCAGATGCATACATGCATGGATACAAATATATTAACATAACAGCCTATATATAAGAAAATCAATGTGAATATTTAAGATTGTCTACAATATTTTAGAAATTATAATTCAGTATAAAGAATTTTTTAAATAATTTCAGTTTCTGATTTTCCTTAACTGCCATACAGCAAAAGAATTTATTAAACATTTAGTGCCACAACTGTTTCCAACACACTTCTCCTTACTTCTTCCTTTGCTGGCTTTTCTGGGCATTCAAACAGGGCACGGTAAATGCGGAACGCAAAATCTCTCATGAGCATTTCATTGAATAATTCCGCAAAAAGACTGACTTCAAAGGAATGTTCTTTGTTATCCTCCTGAAAGAAAACAGAAAAGACAATACATTAAACGTGGCATTATCACAAGAGCCCCACATTAAACTTTTAAAGGATACATATAATATTTTACATCAAGAACATTAGGGCAATGGTACAGTGCCAAAGGAGTGGAAAATAGAGCAGTGATTGTACCACTAAATGAAAATAAAGGAGGAACATAGTGAGTGTAAGAATTATAGAGAATGAAGTAGATGGAAAGAATGATGAGAAGAGTACAAGAAAGTCCTGAGCAATTGGTCAGTGACGAACATATATAGGCGATATACAGTATTTACAATGTGACTCGAGACAGCTTGTAGAAAAGGCCTCCAAGAAAGATTGAGGCATACAAGGCATTTATGGATTTGAAAAATTATGAGAGAGAAGGACTCTTAAGAGTTACAAGTATGCATGGACTTGGTCGAGTTCTGTTAGACATATAGTAGTGAATTTTCTGCATCAAGTAGTGAATTGCAAGAGTAGGTGATGAACATAAATTAGGAACAGCAATGGGTCTAGGAATTAGCATGAATGACCCTACTGTCTAGAAAAATAAAATCTACCACAGCCATTTTCTCTTCTCATTTGTGGTAACTGTCATAGAGCCATCAAGTTAATCAATGATGGGAGAAAGGAGAGGTGCTAAACAAATAATTGAATAATTATATTAAATGAATGATTATATTTTAAAAATTGAAATTATAATAATAGCCCCAGACTAAACAACAAATTCTATATCCTTTCTAGGCAGCTTTACTCCATCCTATGAAAGTGAGACAGGATAACAGTGATGTTTGTAAAGGATTAAATTTTTGGGTCAACCTCATTTAAAAAGAATTTAAATGAATTTAATTCATCTAACTCTAAAAATTGCAACACTGACCTGTCTGTAATCCAGCAACACAGAAAGTGACATCGTAGTGCAGTCAAATTTGCCTGACTTTGCAGTGCGTGATGGATGAACAACAATCATTGGCTGATCGGGAAGGGTGTATCGCTTCTCAAGCAAGTTTCTTTCCCGCTCCTCTGCCTTCTTTTTCTATTTTGATAAACAAAGATACTGAGATTACACACTACCATTTGATCTATAGTAAACTGCTTATCAATACAACTTTATCCACCAGAACTAGAGCTAAACAAATTTAAATGGCCTTGTATCTCTTCGTAACCTTGGTTTAGAGCACACATTGGAATCACGACAAGCATCAGACTAGTATAAAAGCCAAGCCAGTTTATCCAAGATAAACTAGTTCAGCTTTTATGGTCACCTGATGCTCACCAAGATTCCAATGTGTATGCTCTAAACTGAGGTTACGAAGTGATAGCAGGCCATATACTGTACATTACTTCATTTATAGCAAAGTTATTACTTCACATGAAAATTTTAAAATATCTTAAACAAAAAGTTTGATTAAAGATGCCAACCTCCTCTTCCTCTTTCTTTCTCTCCTCCTCCTCTTTTCTTTTACGTTCTTCTTCTTTTTTCCTCTCTTCCTCCTCTTTTTTCTTCACTTCATCTGTTTCAGTACTCTCTGCACTTGCTGCCTTTTCAGATTCCTCTTTCTCTTGTTCATTTTTCAATATCTGAAAAATCCAAAACCCTCATATGATACATATATGTATACATATACATTATCATTATCCAGGTTCCCATTTTAATGGGCTGGGGAGAAACAGCTCAAGAGAAAATATGGGAACATTACAGAGATAAAAAAAAAATTGTTATAGATATTTATTTACTGTATTACATAACTATTCATTACAACACTCACACTACAGAACATAGTATCACAAACAAACAAACAAGCACCAACATACTCCAATTACATTCCACTTGCTGACCACTTACAGAATACAAAATTTAATAATATTACAGACTCAACTGCATTTCCAGTTTCCATCAACATCTTCACCCTATTTTCTGTAAATCTAAAGTAAGTTTCCTAATCCAATATCTTTTATGTAGCAATCACATCCCCTTTATTTTTCTCCTCCATGTTAGCAAGATCGCATTCCCTTAGCTTATTCTCATGGTATAGCAATCTCAATTTTGGTATCAGTCTTATTGCAAATTGTTTACTTTGCAAAATTTCTTTTAGTATTTCACGATGAGAATGTTCCATGAAGGTGCTGCACACACTAGATATGGTCTCACACAGGCTGTCTATATGGTCTTGAAAGCATCCTTGTTCAGAATTAATTATAAAATACTGTTATGTTTGCCAGCTTCCCACATGCCACTGACGTTATCCCGTTTCTGTCGTCTCTGGTGTAAAGCTATATACCAGAATTGGAATTACAGTGAAACCTCGATTTGGTGAATCTCTGGTTGGAACACACACTTTCCGTGCCGAATTTACTCACCCAATTCGGCACAAAGTGTGTGAACAAGAAGCGGGCAATGTGTGACTTTGCTAAGGATGTTGTGACTGAGTTCACAGATGGAGGCAAAATTACAAGAATAAATTAAGGCCATGGGATAGCCACAGAGCACACTTAAAATCAAATTATATGTTTTTTTTTTTTACTTCCAATTGCAGAGCTTTACATGCAGTAAAATATGTGTCCATTTTCCTTTGAAAATGAGATTTCGAGGATTGGGCATGGGAAATAAGCTGGATGTGGTCAAACCTCTTTACACACAGGTTCTCTTGGTTGTTCCCCTTCATTGGTCAGGCTGCAATTATAATTTCACTCAGTGAAATCAGCCTACAGAGCATGGAAATTAAGATATGAATGATAACTTTTTAATACTGCTCAATTTACAGTTTTAATTATTTTCACTTGACTTTTCTTTGTTCTTTGTAGGCTTTTTATTTTTTTTTTTATTTTTTTTTTTGGGGGGGGGGCATTTTGGTCTTATTAGGTGTAGGAGCTCCTCACCCTTGACACTTCCCTAGTAACCCCACGAGCCCCTTAATCCCTTGGGAATTTACACTGGCAACCCCAAGAGTCCCTTAATCCTTTGGAAATTTACACTGGTAACCCCAGGAGTCCCTTAATCCCTTGGAAATTTACACTGGTAACCCCAGGAGTCCCTTAATCCCTTGGAAATTTACACTGGTAACCCCAGGAGTCCCTTGATCCCTTGGATATTTAGTCCCTCACCAAGGAATCCTTGATGGGCTGACCCTTTTTTTTCCCGGCTATCATAGGTGGTGTCTTGGGGAATTTCTGCCAGGCCAGGTGCTCCTTGTATATGTCCAAGAGCCATGTCTATAGCTTATTCAGTTCAAGGTGCAGTGGAACCTCCAAGCCTGGGATGCACAAGGCCAATGACGAGATGATGAGAATACATTAATGTTGAGCTACTAATGCCTTCTCTGGTTGAATGCCTCAACAGGGTGGGCTTGCCAGTTCTTCTTGTACACTACTTGTTTTGCTTCCTGGTCTACTTCCATTATTTACCATACAGTGACACTTTGGCTTACAAATGCCCCTCTTTATGAACTTTTCGGGTTACGAGGCCAATTTCTTTGCAAAATCCGAATCAGGTTGCGAACTTTGCCTCGGGTAACGTAGTTTGTTGATATGCGTATAGCTGACGGGCATGGTGACCGTGCCTCAGTTTACTAATGCCTCTTGTTTAGTGACAATCACGCCTGAATTCTTTGTAAAGAATTCCAGTGTTTATTGGATTTTTGGGTATTTGAACATAAAAGTAATTATTATATATCTCGCCATGGGTCTCAAGACAGTCAGTGGTCAGGTTCAACCTAAGAAATTATTGTGAGTAGAGGATGTCAATTTCTCATTAAGAAAGTGTGTGATGTATGGGGAGCATTGCAAATTTTGTTTAAAACTCGCCCAGATAAAGCTGTAGCAGGCCATTGCATTGACCTTTTAAATGACAATGTGATGTCTCGCTACAGACAAGTGTTAAAATGTAGGGAAAAACAAGTGTCTTTAGACAGATTCTTAGTAAGACAAGCAAGCAGTGAGCCACAACCAGGTCCTAGTGGTGCTCCTGAAAAACGTACAAGAGACAGAACTCCAGAGAAGTCATCACTGCCTGATGGAAGGGGGGACTCCCCTTTCATTAAATTCATAAGCTGAGGTACCACTGTATATGCTTTTCTTCCCTGATTTTTTTAATGCTTACCTATTCCCATTAGATATGTACTGGCTTGTATATATATATATATATATTATATATATATATATATATATATATATATATATATATATATATATATATATATATATATATATATATATATATATATATATATATATATTACAGACACTGCACTTTGGTAATTTTTATGAGACTTATGTGAATGTAGCAAAATAGAGCCACAAATGGGGAACTAATCAGCATTCAGTGAAATGATTCCAAGAAAATGGTAAATTTATCTCAAGAAGACGCCTACAAATCAATATTTTGTGAAGCCCAGAATGGGACAAATGTGATTAACGTGATTTCATTTTTTAATATACAAAAAGCAAAATATGCAAATTTATTATACACATATAAAAATTTAATATACAAAAAGCATAATGATATCATACCAAAATTATTAGTAGAGAAGAATGAATCATATAAGTAGGGTTGCTTACACACAAGATTAGTGGCTCGAGTACGTACGAGTGGATTTATACAAATTCTAAGATATTTTGTGTGAAAAATGGGAGGACGTTTCTTCATTATATATTCATCCACTCACTTTTGTTAGGCGTGCAATCAGCTGTGATTTCAGACCCTTGCTATTTAACATGCGGGCATCCAACTCTGCCCGAAGTTCAACCACCTGAAATGCGACATGGATCAAAAATGGTTCCCCAAACCAATGTTGAAAAAAAGTTTATTCAAGACAGTCTTTCATTACAAAAAACAATGACCGTATAACACTGAAAATGTGCAAAATGTAAAAAATATAAAATCCCAAAAGGAGATAAATAGAGAGGGACTGAAGATTTACAAATCTAGCCATTCAGGTCAATGTAGAAAAAAGAAACTAAACTATATTTAAATAAACAATTCGTCTGTTTCACAGCTTATATTGATCGGTTATTACCTACAAGGCCTGATTAAGGGTCAACATAAACAAAGGAGAAGAACTAGATAAGAAAACCAAAATAAAGTACAAGTAAAAGAAAAAGAAGATTTATAATATAGGATATAACAACAAAATTGAAAAAAATGTATATATTACCTAGCCTCACTACTAGATTTAAGTATGTTTATACCAAGCTGATGACAAAGAAACGTACCTTCATACTCTTCGGATCTAAGGTGGCATAGTGGCTTGGATCCTTTTTCTTAGGGGTCTCATCCTAGAAAAATGAAAAAGCACACTGTCAGAAAATTTGGGGAGGTTTTCAAGGAATGCAACAGTTATCAGCAGAACCTAACCAGACTGCCACAATGAAAATGAGGGGAAAAATTGGTCTATAAGATGTGTTCCTATCCTCACTCACTGCAGCTCGAACCTTAAGAGGGCATGTTTGTGGAGAAGATAAAGATGCTACATAACAGGGAAATGACACACCTTCACTGGCTGGGTAATTGATATAGCTATAAATCCTTGCTGGCCAAATTCAGAGGTTAATGATGATAAACAGAGATTATAAAACATAGGTAAGTTTTGGACCAATTTGGAACAATAGTGGGATCCAAACAGGTGATATGAAATGGACAGAGGAACTAAAATCCAATAATAAAAAGGTCATGAAAATACAGAAACGGCTAGTAGAGTCTGCAAGAAAAGGCTGGTGGTGGTTGATTGATATGGTTATGAATGATAGAGTTGAGAATGCACAGATGGATGATTGTGTCCACCAGAGGTCACACACTCAAGACCACCAAGACCCTTGGGTTAAGTGACCTTTCACCTTCCCTGACCTCCAAGAAACCTGGCTGCAGCCAAATTTTTAACACCACTTTTTTAGTGTTCAGAGGTATTATATATTTATTGTTAAGTGTTGGAGAGAAGGCCCTTCATTGATAAAAAAAAAAAGCAAAATAATAATTAAAAATAAGAGGGATTCCCATACCACCTTACTGCAAACCACATCTAGAACAAATAAAAATGAGATCAACAATCTAGAAATGTTAAGGTATAAATAAAAGTACAAATTATATAAAGGAACAGAAACAGTAAATATATAAACTTCAACAAAATCTGCTCTCTAGGATTATGAGTAGTAAGGTATTATGGGAAGTGAACTTCATACCTAGACTGCTTGCTCTCTCTCTCTCTCTCTTCCCCACCCCCACCAGTCTCTCAACCAGCAAGTTCCAGAATGGAGTTCACAAAACAAGTAACCTTGCTATCACCATCTTCACCATACATTGAATTACTAAGGATCTGATTCCTTAAAAGTTGTGACTGCAGCACAGATAACTGGGATAAAGCACAGGGAGATGGTCTGCAAAAGGAGAGTAAACCGTAGAGAAGAAAAAGTTTGGGTGAGTGCCTTGTCTTCCTCCTCCTCCCCCTCCTGATCCTCGGGCTGCTGCTGGAATCCTGCCGAGGAGGAGAGCTTCTTGTCCAGCTGCCGCTTATAGTTGAGGTGGAGACCATCCCACTCCAGTTTGGCTGGGCAAACGTTCCAAACATCTGGGAGAAATAGTACAGTGGTTTCAACCCGGGCAGGCGAACTCCGGCCCTTGTGTGTAGATTCTCCTCGGCGATAGTAAATCTCCGCAAACCGGTACCTGAGATGGAATGGTGGTGCATCAGGAAGCAGCTCTTGGCGACTGAGGGTCAGGCAGTGTTAACATCTACGCGTACGACATAAACGCGCAAATATTGATTCAGCAGAAAATTGTAACACTCTTCCCCTCCTCCTTCACCTGTTCAAATATAAAAATTTAAAAATAGTTCTATTCTACTTCCTGCTCTCGGCAATGATGACTTGATCTGATCAAAGTGGTTCAATGATATAAGGATGGCTGGAGTTCATACCTGGAAACCCATTCACTCAGACACACAAACATGGATGCTCGTTATCCTCCACCTTCGAAGTTCTTTAGCCACAATCACTCCTAGCTAAATATCATTATAGTATTGCCAAGAAATGGATCCCAGAACCATTAACTGTGAAGATGACAAATACACACATCTGCAACTTACAAAATAATAATGGTAAGGTACAATATTCTGTTGAGGATTCTGAGGTATTCATTAAGTATCGTACCAGTAACGATGGTTCAAGCTCCTATTGGTCTTTTTGATGCCAATCAAAACTGAAGCCAAAGTACAGGAAAATCATCACTCAAGATCTGTAAACTAAAACTTCTTGCGTTAATAAAATATTGTTCTTAGCATGTTGGAGCACAAGTACAGTGCTCGCCATGTGATGAGCCTGACTTACAAGGAGTAGACTGTAAATTGTTTTTGCTTTAAATTATCGCAAATATATTGGATAAATATTTTTTTTAAATATTTCTTAACTTCACTTTTAAATTTGGTCATAAAAAAGTTGATCTTAATTAAAGCAGAGCTAAGAATATCAAAGTTTTAAGAGAAGGCTGAGGCTTGGGAAATAACGATCACACACTGAGCAAAAACACACTTGCAGAGAAAGACTAGGCTTACAAAATTTAAGAGTCGGATACTTTAAGCAGCTCTAAAAATAGGCTCTGTTAAAATGAGCAAACTTCAAGCATATAATATAAAATAAGCTTCTTCCAAATGTATTGACAACTGTCCACAATGTAGATTGGTATGACATACTAGAAATTCACAAGAAATTCTGGCAGCTATATTTTGGTTACCAATAAAAATTGTAAATTATCTTTAAGGACATATACTGCACTCATATGGTAGGGAAGAGCTGGTGTGGGTTGTCACGTTTGCTAACTCGGAAGACTATACGTTCAGTGCCAGTGATCTTGTTCATAAGTTGTTCATTCTTGTTCATACTTTATCTTGAAACAGATTTGATTGGTTTTTGGTAATTCAGTGCACATACTGTACAATTTTGTTCATTAGAAAATTGTCTAAATTGATAACACATACATTTTAATATTAAAGCAGTCAAGGTTGTAAATCTCTATAATGAACTGAAAAGTGAGTCATACTGGACAAAATACAAGTTATGAAGACTGATGAATTCTAGAAGCAGTTTCCAGCTACTTTGTTCACAGACAATCCCAATGTAGATTATGTATTATGTTGATTAAATCAGCATTAACACCAGTGAAAAAAACCTTTGAACTCTATTTCTTTGGAAAAAAAAAAAGTTATTGAACATCTACTTTTCTTATATTTTATACTAGTCTGGTATATTCAAGAAGACTACATATTATACCACCCTGTGACTACTGCAAGAAAATGAGGAACCAACGTTCCATTTCCTGCCAGTTTAATACAGATTTTTTCAACCTTTTTAAATTCACGGCACACTGTGCAAAGCATTAAAGTTGTCTAAGCAGGCCATCCATTTTTCAGCATATACTAATACATCTTTTTAAGATGTATTATTTAAGGTAATTCCCGTTTCATTTTTCCTCCGTGGTGTGACACTGTCACATTTTTAATCACGTGTTTATTTTTCATGATTTACACACACTAATACATCTTATTTTCCTGTACAGTGCTTTTTATTATTTACCCAAACAATTTTTTTTTATTCATTCGCTTCTTTTCAACCTTTCCCCAAATTCCCACGGAACACTTGTGGGCCCTTGGCGACACACCAGTTAAAAAATGCTGGTAAAGTAGGATTGTAACAAAAATTTGAATTTAATCATATTTCATCCCTATTAAAATTCTCCTTTATACGGCATAAGCATAGTTTATCAAGTTCATGTAATTTTGAGCCATTCTCTAATTGATATAAGATTCTCATCTTAAAGGAGCAAAAGTTTTTTATGAAACCTGTACATGTACAATACTTTTAATATTTCTTTTTACTGCATAATGTATATTTAATTTATTAAATATACATATTGTTATACTCTCTCAATCCTAATGGTTTGATATATAAAATCTTTATTGACATAACTACGAAGTGATGAACTCGTGTATATAATACACAGGTTAGCAAACCTAAGCACTGGTGTTCACATATATGCCACACAAGGGCAAATCCATTTTTGGATGCTATTCAAAATCTTTGATATAAAGCAACCTAATATATGTTTTGAGTTCCAAAAGATACCAGCTCTCCCCTAATTCTAGATAAAAATTCTGGTTAATTCAAAATGTGGATCAATATAGTGACAATCAAGATCAATTTATATACCCAGTAACTAAACTACAAAATGTAAAATTACCAACTGACTAAATATTTTAAGACTTCTACCACAGTCCAATATCAACAATAAGCTCAAGTGATTTTGCTCTACAACTCTTCCATACATCTACATATATATTTCCCAAGCAAGTCTTAAAATGTTTCTGATGATGATGCAAGGAGAAAACATGGAAAGGAAAATGTATACAGGTTACAATTTGGGTAAATGTACACAAAAGCATTATCACCCGTTTTCGATATTTCAATATTATGATTTAAACAACAGACCTGTCGCTATCTAGTATTCCTTACAAAGTAATCAGAAAGACGAGTTGAATACCCACAGAGGAACAACTTTGTATCTGCCTCACACCATGATTTTAGAAAGGAAAATGCATGACTTGTAAACCTGATCAATTTCTACAACAAGTCTGCCAAGATTTTGTAGAAAAAAAAAGTAAGGAAGGAAGATTATATCTTTTTAACAGTCAAAACAAATTTGACACCTTCCCTCACAAAAAGGCTGATCCCAAAGTTGGGGAACTAGCCATGAGTTAATTGGGAAAACATTAGACTGGATTTGTTATACCAATCTGACTGGTTTTGAGTATCTGACAAATAGGAAATATTGTTGTTGAGAACAGAGAAGCAAAGATGGAGGGAAGTGGCAGTTTCACAAAGCTTGTTGCTTGAACCTATACTGTTCCTGATTACGTAAGTGATCTTCCAGGGAAAGTAGAATCACACATGTAAATGTCTGAAGATGATGCTATACTGATGAGAAGAGTTAAGAGCATTACAGGACAAAAAATGCTTAAGGAATGGGTAGTCAAATGGCTATTGGAATTTAATCCTCCCAAAATGTAAACAAGACTCGGTAGAGGGAGCAAGAGACCAGAGAGAGTTGCAGGTTATGAGGAAGACAGCTGGAAGAGCCAAAATAGGAAAATAACACAGTAGTGTATATAACACCAGCCTTAACACCAAAGGCATACATTAACATAATATCAGATATAACAAAAGTAAACACAATGATGGTTACAAAAATTCCAGACCAAGGAATCCTTCATAATAAACACAAACTACAGTATGTCAGACTAGTCCTAGAGTAATGCAGCTACAGTATTAAACCCACACTTGATAAAGCACAAGAAGAAACATAAGAGGATTCAAAGAAAAGGCAAACAGGCACCACAAATAACAGAAACGAGCTAAGAGGACAGGCAAAGTGAACTGGAACCAACAACATTACATTAGAAGAGGACAGAGAGGAACTCTGATTAAAATATAGTAATTTCTAGTTGGACAGAATGAGGAAGAGGAAGGGGTGGGGGCACAGTTGGAAGGTGAAAACACATAAGCCAGAAAATTTTAAGGAATTGCTTTTATGGTGCGAGTAACAAACAATTGAAATAAGCTTGAAGAAGGGTGGTGCAAGCAACAGCTCAATTGCAATTATGACAGTATATTGGAATGTTGGGAGATAAATGTACCAGGCAGTGCTCTCGAATTGGACATCACTTTCCATACACACAACGAGATAAGAACCATACATGCCCACCTTTTTCACGGCCTTCCTCTCCTCCATCCCTCAAATTGAAATACATTGTACACTGTTCACCATTCTACTATCATCCATACAACATAAGCAAACCATCTCATTATATTCTCAATCTCACGATGCATTAACTTATGCACTCCACATTTCTTCGTGACATTCAAATTCTTACTTTAGAAGTGAAAGTATAAAATACCTGTACAAAATTTGATGTACTGTACAATACATAACTTACATATGGAACATGGACCGCTGGACATACTGTAGATGACACTTAAATTACATGTTCTGTATGAGTGTCAAGTGAATGAGTAATGGATAGTTAAAGAGAAAAAATGGGAAGATGAGTTTATGTAGCAGTTTGTTGATTTGTGCTATATTTAGAAACTTCTAATCCAAATTTCTTATTTGTAATAAATACATTTTAGGAGGTATTACAAGTTAAAGCTTCAAAATATGTTGTCCAACTTACAGCCTACCCCATTATAAAGGAAAAAATAAAAACATTGATTATTCATTCAGTTACAGAGGAGCACCTTCATTAGCCCAAACTAGTCCTCTGCTGCTAAATACTTCATTTCATCTCACAGCCCTAGGAACTGAAGTCTCCTGTTCAGTCACACCATCCCTCTTACCCCCGACACTTCACTGGCCCAGAAGTCAGTCGTTCCAACCTCCTCACACCCACACCTCATACAGGAGAATAGGACCAAACAGATGGCCTGAAAACTAGTCCGGAGCATTACCAGGTGGTGCACCCTGCCAGGTCAATGCCTGTCAGGGATTTGCAGGTGCGGATTGCGGTATGTAATGAGAACGTTTGGATCCTTTTCTGGGTTGACACCATCAAGGGAAGGACTCCAGTAGCCACCAATAGCCATAGTTTCATTTTTTCCCTTGAGCCCCACTAGGAAGTTGATGAGACGTGTTGGGTGGACAAAACACTCACGAATATCACTAGGGTCTTCGCTTAATGCACAAGAACGACGGTAGATATCTTCTAAGGCTGGTACTGCCATCAACATGACCTGGATTATGAAAATATTTATAATTTAATGGAGCCAAGTTAAAGGAAAAAATAAAAATATATATATAGTATAGTAATGTTACTTCAAGGAATAGCAAAAGAAAATTATACTATTTCCCTAGCAACATATTTCCTAACATTTCCCCAAATATGAATAGAAGCCATTTCACAATCTCCAGAAGAACAATATAAAGGAAACTGAGAAAATGAGTTGATTGGAAGAGAGATGGAAGCCATTAATGAGTTCAATAATCTGTAGGACATGACTGATAAAAGAAATTTGTTTAAATAAAGTGGAGAATAGAGTGGGTCTGGAAAAGAAAATGACTGTTGGAGTAAAAGCCTTAATTATAAAAGACCATGTTACACAGGATGATCATATTAAAAAACATTTTGTCTTATTATGTCATTACCATCCAGATGTTGTATCCATTTGGTTTTAACTATTTTCTATTGTTTTGACAACCACACTTGTTAATACATGGGTCTATAATTAAGAGGGTCTTCTCTACTACCATATTTTCAGGTTGGAACTATATTTGCCTTTTTCCACATATTTGCTAAGTTTCATATGCACAAAGATGTTTGAAATATCAATTGAAATGGAACGTTCAGCTGAGTTGCACATTCTTTCAGCACCTCAGGTGCTGAGAGAAACTCCACCTGGTCCAACTGATTTATTTTGCCCCAACCCCTTGAATAATTTTTCAACTTTGTCTCGAGACATCTCTATATCCTATGGTGTTCTCTGGAATTGGCATTGTCTGGTTCTCTGAAAATCTCATATTGCATTAACACACTTTGAAACTGTTCATTTACGATTTTGCACATTTATTATTTCATTTTCTGTGAATCTGTACCCATTCTCAATCTTTGGATTTTATCCTTTACATGTAGCTTGCTTTTAATGTATTTATAGAAAAGGCCTGGTTCTGTTTTACGTTTGTTTGCTATTTTTTTTTTTTCAAAGTTCCTTTCTGCCTCTACCCTCACTGCTGAGTATTCGTTTCTTGCTTGTTTGTAATGCTAGTAAGTTTGAGGCTTAGGCCTTTTCCTATATTGTACCTGCATGCCATTATGCCAACTTGTCATGGGTTGTCGATTATTAACACTCTTACCTTCAGGTGTTCCTTCACCAACACAGCCACTTCTCCCCCCCTTCCTAGTTTTTCTGTCATGTCTCCAAACTGAGACATGGTATTCTGAGATGAGGTATTCACTTAGGAATACAACCTCCTTTAAAATATTTTCTTCAAGTTAAGTTTCATATCTGTTAGTGCGACGATATCTGGAATCTTAAGCCGAATTATATCTTTAGCTTCAGTTATTTTTTTTATCTCACTCGATCTTTGTTGGTATATACAATTTTCAGGAACATATTCCCTCTCCATTAGTGTTTTACTCCCCATTCCTCTAATGATTTTGTTTTTAAGTACCATTTCACAAGATTTCCAGTCCCTCTTACCGTGTGTGTGTGTGTGTGTTAGTGTGGGTGGATGTGTGTCTATACACACACAGGTTTCTGCCCACTACAATGGGAATTATATGAAGAAAAATATGCAAGACATACATAACTAATCAATTTACCTTAGCAGCATAGCTATGGTTAGCATCAGGAGCATCATACACAGCATCATTCTCAAGCACAGGCTCTACTTCTTTATTCATGATGTGAAAAGAAACTGGCCGAGGGAACAGGAACGGTCGGTGAGCAGGGAATGTGTCTGACCACAGAGGGCGTGCTAAAAAGACATCGGATGGGACATAAAGATTGCTGTACCGCTTCTTCAGCTCCAACACATTAGCTTCTTTCCTGAAAAAATCACAGTAAGCTACAGTATTTCATATACAATGAAAGCAGTTACACCAAACAGCTGCAGTCATAAAGCATGAGCAATAAAATACTTCTACTGGTGCTGAAAAATGTAAACTTCATTTATAAATTCAGTAATGTAAAACAAGCAACACCCTATTCATGCAAAAAAAAAGAAAAAGAGTATACTGCCTAATGTAAAAATAAAATTTAACCTATATAAATGTTTAGACAAGACTGAATTCTCAAAACAGATACAGTATCAACAATAACCACAACTCAAAAGCAATACTTGATAGCACAACACAATGAAAACATGTGTGTGTTTAAGGTTAAAAAGTCCCCAAAAAATATAAGAAAATTAAATGTTTCAAGCTACTGAATCCAACCCCCAACCGCCACCAAAATTTAAAAAATTACGTCTCAGTATTTATCACTTTTTTCTAATAGCTATTATTTGTTGATGATATACACAAGTCAAAAGATGGGGCGAAGTAGGTATGTGGTAATTAGGGATAACATATGGTTGGTGGTGATATAGTAGTTGGATGTACAAATCTGGATTGGAAGGAAGATTGGTTTTCCAATACACTGCCCAACTCAGTTCAATCTTCAAATGTCTGATTATTTTGACTATGCATTTGTATGCAGGATCAGGCATCTTGCCATCCTCCACTTTCTCACAAGGCGAGAAGCCTACCACTTAGTTGAGCGGCCAGTCATGGAGGTTCAGTGAATCCTCTGCACCTGTTGCAACAATTCAGTCTCTTGATTTTGTTTGTCCCTTTGGCCATCAAAGTGTTTCATTGTTTTATATCAGTGAATATATATTCACTGGCAGTCATCTTGCCACCATGGCTTAAAAAGATCCAGCACTAAATGAATTGAAATGCCAATTTTTGGGCGAACTCCAGTGGCTCCCTAAAGCTATACAATGAGATGGTTCCCATATACTGGGATGAACCAGCCATGGCATTCTTAGGCCTACTAGGGACCAGTCAGAACCTGGTCCCCTCACAGAAGTTCAGGGAGTAGTGACATTTCTCCACCCCGCCGTGTTAGTTAAAGATTCCATCAAGATATAAAAGATATGGAAGAGTGATACCAAGGAAGGCAGGATACTCACATGATGGCCAACTACTGCTGAAGTATTAAGAGATTGTCTAGAGATAAAGCACTCCAGAAATGCCAACAAAATTAAAATTTAATCCATGAAGGAAGAAAGTGTTGTGGTATTAGTTAACCTAAATAAACTAACGTCTGTCATCGCTTTGTGCATGAGAAAATCGGTAGAAGCCATGATGAGGATTAAACCGGCACACTGGGTACTCCCAAGTATATGCCCAAACTAACTCGGCCATGACATGCTAAAGCAATGCAACCTTGGATTCAACTGAATATCCTCTAGGGGACCCTGAGGCTTCCAATGAAGCCCAATAAGGGTTTCACGCATTGCTCACATGCACTCTGGCTGTGGTATAGGAGTTCTACCTGCAATGCTTCTCTTCACATGCACAAAAATATCACACTAATGTAAAGTATTAGCGAGAAAATCAGTAAAAACCATAATGAGGATTCGAACCTAGATTTGAATCTAGGGGATTCAAATTTAGAGAATTTAGTTGAATTCCAGGTTGCATTGCATTTAACATGTCATGGGCAAGTTGGTTAGGGCATATACTTGGAGGTACCCATTATGCATGTTCGAATCTTCAGCATGGCTTCTACCGATTTTCTCATTGATACATATGCTAATGTGTTTTCTTTAAGCATATCCTAGTATACTGACATTCAACACATTATATCACAGTTTTCAAAATAAATAGCACTATTTACAGCCCAATACATAATGGCACTGAAGACAAATATAAAAATATCCTCTCTCCGAGAGTGACTTGGCCTGGAATCTGTTTTGTCAGCGATAAAGATATGCTGACAGCATCAGGACTTCGTTGTTCCATTACACCGAAGTAATTGACACAGGTTTTTTTTAAAGTAATTTTCTAACAATCAGGGCAAACATTTTTATCAATAAACGATATAAAAAATTAGAATTTTTTCTGTTGCATACAGTAATGCTTTTTTCACCCCAGGGGGTTAACTGGTATTCAATAAAATAGCAATGAACAAAAAATATTTTTTGGAACTATCGAACACTTGTTTGAAATTGCCAATCTACACACATTGGGTCCCCACAACAGTCTCTTATAATTACCTTTACAAAATTATGTTTCTGGCAGTTCTCTCTTACCCGGCATAATAATAATAAAAAAAATACTGTAGACAGCGGTTATTGTCAATTGTTGTTTCACAGGGTAATGCAGTTATCATAAAAAGATTTAACAAATTATTGTCTAGATTTTACATGTATGATGCAAATATGGACGCAACTGGTAAATTTTCCATTTTTTCAGTTACTTAATAAATATAAACTAGGTTTACACCTTTCTGAATCATTTGGCTACCCGAGGGTGACAAGGCTACAGTATTAGTATTCACAGCAAAATAAACAAATGGTGTTTTTGTATAAACTGCACTGGTATTTATTTTACTTAAAAATCATCATGGTATTGTGTGTCAAAATATGCAAAAATAAATGTTTTACCGTTTGTTAAAAAAATTACACTATTGTAATAGAACAAAAAAATGGTACCTAACAAAGACTAGATACATTTAAAGTTACAGTATTTTGTGGCAGAAGGGCCCAGCACGTCTGTCCATTTGAGCAAGAGTACAGCTTATTATATAACTTTACGTACTGCACTGCCAAGGTGACATCACACAACCCTGGCAAACACCTACATATCAAATGAGTAGCTTACTAAAACTGCTGACTCTTGCACAATTCCAGAGAACAAGACTCCCCCAATTGCACAATAGGAAGGTTTTATAGTCATAGACAAGTGCTTTATATTTAACATTAATACAACAGAGCATTTAAGAGAAATCTGATCTTCCATGAATAACAAAATGACAAAATCATGTAAGAATGCCTAACAAAACTAAGTAACTTGCAAAAGACTTACATGTGTAATAAAATTTTAGGAACTTGGACATTATAGCGTGGGACAACTCGCATCCTCCGGCGAGGTGGTGATCGAGAACGTCCTCTACTCCTACTTCGCTTTCGACTTTCCCGTTTTTCTTCCTTATCTTTTTCATTACGTTCCCGGTCTCTATCTCTCGACGTCCTAGTGCGCTCTTCCCTTCTGTCTCTTCTAGGAGATCGAGGACGAGGTCCAATGCAGCCACGAGGACCAAAACCTCCAGGTGGAGTTTCTGTGAGAGGAAGGTGAAGTCATTTATATTAAGAATTATTTTCATTTATTTAAGCCAAGAAAGAATTAATAATAAGTTTGCATTAGAAAATGACAAATTATATTAGTAAAGACATGGAAATGCAAGCACTATACAATCTGTAGTTCCTTCATCTACCTGGAGGTCTCCAGCTGTACTATCTACATGAAGGCAAAAATAATAAATTAAGAATGAGTGTTAAATATCAAACATTAAAGATCCTCTCCTAACCTACCACTACTGAAATTAGGTGGAGGCACAGCATTATAGGAACCTCCTCTGCTATTCATCTCCCTCACAGGTAGATTGCTGCGGCTTTGATTTGGGGTTGGAGCTCCTGTGGGTCCAGGAATGACTTGTACACGGTTGGCATTCCATTTAAAAGGCATATTAGGATTATATGTTGCTTCCACCAGCACACGATCTCCGACTTTTGGTGCTTGTCCTTTAACACAACTGCTGAAGAGTAACATGCACATTAACCAAAACCCTTCCTTGGATACTATTAACTCCTTACATTTACTTTAAATGTTAAATGTGGTAGACTGAGGCCTAAATGGGAAATCTAGAATTATAAATATTTTTCTATAGCACATGAAACCTTTTTTCTCGTGTATGTTTGGACACCTATGCAACCTAGCCTATATTAATGTTTTAATGCACTCCTACAAATAATCATCCTTATTCACCATTATTCTCACCTCTTTTAAAGCTAAACCCTCTCTGTTTATAATATGAATTTATAACAAAATTAAGAAAGCTTTTTGAGAATCATATAATTTCAATCTTAAATACGATTTCAAAATAATTTCCATTCAGAATTACTGTTTGTATTTTCGTCACCAAACATCAATATACTTGCCTTGTCTGGAAAAAGACATCTTCATCAACAAAGCCAAAATCAGCACACAGTTTGGTAATGGTCCCGGTAAACACACGCTGTTTCTGAGGCTGTTGCCCAGCATTGTTGTTGGCAATATTATTTTGTAAATTAGTCTGTAGGTTGGTGGCAAGAGTGGCCATATTACTAGGGGTAGCTGCAGGATTAAATGCACCGGGAGGAGCCAAGGCCCTTGGGGTTGGGTAGCTTACTGCTGTCACCTGCACACCAAGAGCAAAGATTTTTTTTTAATGGAGAACAAGCTCAACATTTAACGAAATGCAATTAAATATAGGTTACTGGCATACTCTGGTATCTGTGTACATGCTGGACACTCATAATCAGGCCTTAAGCTATTCCTTTTTGCCTCAGGACTGTTATCCTACAAAAGATTATGAGATAATATACAGAAACGTACAAATAAAAATATAGGTATCTAGGCGAAATCATTAGAGCATGACAGTCACAAAAATTTAAAAATAAAATACAGTACACATTATTCTATAGATAAATAATACCAATTTACAAAACATTTACCTCAAAATACCTAGACTTGTTTACATCTTAGTAAAAATTATATAATATGATGCAAGCATTCACATATTGTGGGGGAAGTAAGTATTACATTTAAAAATAACCCCAGATTAACCCTTTGGCTTCAAAATTTAACAGCAGCCAAATTAAAAGAATAGGGCCTTGACTGTAATATGTACAATGTCCATGTAC
This sequence comes from Procambarus clarkii, assembly GCF_040958095.1. NCBI lineage: Eukaryota > Metazoa > Arthropoda > Malacostraca > Decapoda > Cambaridae > Procambarus > Procambarus clarkii. The sequence goes on along the minus strand of NC_091184.1, from coordinate 33,265,705 downwards.
CTCAAAAAACATTTATCATTATGTAATGTTTACCCAGGTGCTCTGACCCGATGACAATTGTATGTCACCCTGTACAGTAGCATAAAAATGGCAATTACATATATCTCCTTTGGCCCTTCCACAGTGCATATCATATATTTATATATGATTTTGCCCTAACTGATTTACAATGCATATCACACATACATGATTTAGAGTACTGCATTAAGATTGAAAAGTCCTACAGGTTCATGGGACACGGATTAGCTTTTCCCAGGCCTCCAGTAAACATACACTATTTTGAAAAAAAACTGTGTGAAAGGCTCAGTACCGAGTGAGCATCCAAGGGTAGCACATGCAGCACGAGTTAACGGCACTGCTATTCAACTTGAGTCTACACCATTACTTAAAAATGAATATATAAGCAACTACTGTATTATTTTTTGATGATGGTATCATAGAAGATCCCGACTGTAGTAAAGACTATGTACAGTGTTCAGATATCTGTAAAAACAATACCGTTTATGATGTTCACAGCATGATGATCTTATCTTGAAGTTATCTTGAGATGATTTCTGGGCTTAATGTCCCCGCAACCCAGTCCTCAACCAGGCCTCCTGTTTGGTACACATCCCCCAGAAAGCAGCCCGTAGCAGCTGTCTAACCCCCAGGTACCTATTTACTGCTAGGTGAACTGGGGGAATCAGGGTGAAAGAAAATCTGCCCATTTGTTTCCGCCTGCACTGGGCATCGAACCTGGAACCTTAGGACTATGAATCCAGAGAGCTGTCCACTCAGTCATCAGGTCCATGATGCTGGCAGCCACTGCACTCTGCCTGTGTTTAGTGCATTTATGCATCATGAAACAACTTCATGCTTCTTTAGAAAATAAACGTGTGCAAAAATTATTCATATTCAGGATTTAGTGACCAGGATGCTGCTGACAATAACACTGTGACTGGAGTTACGGATAGGCGTGTTATGTTGGATATGGTGGTTATAAAATTTCAATGTAATTACATATGTATACTGATTATGTTCATGCAGTTTAGACAACTCTTTTAAAGTTATAAAGTTGTAATGAAGTGTACCAGCTAAACCATTCACCATTTTAACAAAATAATAAAAGAACTACAGAAGGCCTATTGGCTTGTATGTGACACCCCTATTTATATTATGGATATATATATAGCTGCTGCTTTGAATGGGCCAATAGTCTTTGTGCACTTTCTTTAGTCCAGAGCTAAGTCAACTCTCGTATCAGGAACAGTTGAGGACCACAGGGCTAACAACACTGCAAACCAGGCATGACAGGGCTGATCTCATTGAAACTTTTAACATACTGAACAATTTGGAGGATGTTGATCCGGACAATTTCTTTAAAAGATCATATGTAACATGAACAATGAGTAACAGATCCAACAAGCCACAATGTAGGACTGAGAACAGGAAATGATTGGACTGAAATGAAATGAAGCCATGAATAAATGGGAAAAGGTGTAAAAGTCATGCAATTAAATGGCTTTTGGAACTGAAAAGCAAGAGCTATGGGGAGAGGTTAGAAGCAAATATGGCGAAGTCAGAACACAGAAGAAAAATAGATATGATCAGAATGTGCAAAATAGTAACAGGAATTGACCAAAGAATTTCCGAAACTTGGAACCTCACAAATAAGAGGTTATAGATTTAAGCTTACTTGACAACCTGTCAAAAGAACATTAGAAAGTTCACTTTTACAAGCAAGAGTGGTAGTCTGTTGGAACAAGTGAGAAGGTGGTGGAGGTCAAAACTGTCAGTACTGTAGTTTCAAAGCATCATATGACAGAAAACTGGGAAGACAGGACCCCATAAGTGTAGCTCTCATCCTGTAACTACACTTAGGTAAACACACACACACAATGAAATATTAATAAACGATAGGCCTCTGTACATTAGAAACAAGTTGCAATTATCTTTTTAGTCCCAACCTAATACTGTCATGTACACAGAGTGAAGAACAGAGGTCAAAGGACCAATAGACCTTACGTTGTGGAGACAGTGCAGCCAACCGAAAATGAACTGACCATTTAGTTGGAGACCTCAAATGGGACTTGTGATCACAAGGAAGAACACTTATACAACTTTAAGTGTACATGGAATAGAATGCACTTATACTGATCATTCTGAGCTGAATTGAGCTCTGGGAAATCATGGATTTCTATCTATGCCCCCGAGATATAATACATTAAACAATATCAAGCATAAATTGTAAGCAAGGTGTACCTGAGGCTGTGGTTGTGGCTGTCCCTGTGGCTGGGGTTGTGGTTGAATCTGGGGCTGCATTTGTGAGTTGGTCATCTGGGCAGGATTGACAAGGCTGGGGGGCTGCAAGGCCTGGGTTATAGGAGGCTGGCCCATAAGGCTGCCCCCTGTATTGGGTTGACCTATTGTCTGTTGGGTGATGGTAGGTTGACCAAGAGTCTGCAGACCTCCCAAACCTGGTGGCTGGATCATGCTCTGTTGAACGGGTGCATACTGTGGCTGTTGAGGAGCACCACCCAGCACCAGCTGCTGGCTAGGGGCCGATGGGTGTTGACCGAGGAGAGATGGCTGCAGCTGCGGAGTCGCCTGTGGCCTTTGCTGCCATGGTGGAGGCGCTTTCCCACCACCAAACTGTGCCATCCTCCCTCACCTGAAAAAATGCAAAAGCTTGCATGATGATAAAATCTGTTTTAGGATTTTCAACCATCAATGAAAAATATATTTAAAGATATGAGCACAGCAAGAGAGGATAATTCAACTAACATAGTAATAATTAAGACAACAGGTGGAGACAACATGGGAAAGTGCCAAGATACAAGCAATACGCTAGAGAGCAGACACAGCAATGGCAGAGGAAACCTGTATTTATAATCACATTAAGAGCCCCTCCCCCCCACAAAGGTCAAACTACTGACCTTCCCAGAGATGCAACCCACAACAGCTTATTAACTGCTGGATACCTATTTACTACAAGGTGAGTGAATCTGGGATCCAAGACGGTCCGTCTAATTACCACAAGCTACACAAGCTTCACAAAGCTTCCTGGCAATACGTTAGTAATGAATAAATATGATACATTTACTCATTATAATGTTGGTGCTGAATGTACAACACGAAAAAACATAATTTTAATCTGAAAAAGTATCTTTTTATAAAGAAATTAGACGAAAATAAAAAGCTGGTGACGCCAAATCAAGTCGACGATCCAAGCTTCGGTTAAGTTAAGTTAGGTTAGGTTAAGTTAGGTTAAGTTAGGTTAAGTTAGGTTAAGTTAGGTTAAGTTAGGTTAGGATAGGTTAGGATAGGATAGGTTAGGTCAGCCTAACCTAACACATCATATTTATTCATTACTAACGTATTGCCAGGAAGCTTTGTGAAGCTTGTGTAGTTTGTGGTAATTAGAGGGACCCATCCAAGATAGTGAGTCAAGAGTGAAGCCCACTGTATCACAAGACTGTATCTACTATGCCACTACCTTCATTACTCACTCCAAAGTCTTGTATAATAACTGCTGCTAATGTCAACCTCCACTGAATAACACTTCATCAAGAACAAACAAGAAACAAGGTAGTCAGAATAAATATATTTAACGACACAAACATCAATAAGGCTCCCAAAGAGGTAGTTGGTAGTTCAACCCCTACTGTCTTCCGTGTCATACTGTGTACATGTGGTGCCCCTTGTCCCCACACCTTAGGAGACCTCGTGCCTGTCTCAAGGTGATCATTCCCACCTTAGTTCATGCCACACACTGACCTCCTCTCTCGGCTGACCAGTTTGTTTACACAGAATTTCGTCAGAATTTGTCGAACTTTCCCCCATCAAGTGTTTATTAGACATCGGCTTTTATTTTCCAGTGTACAGTAAGGAAGGGCGGCGAGTGTTGCGCTATGTAGGAGCCAAGGATGACTTACCCTGGTAAGAGTGGTGTAAAAACCCTCCAAATAACGTCAAATGACGGCGGAGTTGACAACAATATGGCGGTAGATAGTATTGACGGCAGCGGAAACGTTGGTACGCATGCGCCCTCTCCTAGCAACTGCTCTCGCCTTCTTTTAACACATTTTAAATTAATAAATAAATAAATGTTTATTCAGGTAAAGTACATACATACAAGAGGTTTTACAAAAATTGATAGATTTATAGATAGAGCTAGTACATACAATGCCTAAAGCCACTATTGCGCAAAGCGTTTCGGGCAGAGCTAGTGTCTTATAGCTAGTTTTTAATCTATTATGTATTTATTTCAAATCATATAACTACTCTTCTTTGCATATATATATATACCGCATATTTTAAAATATTTATTAGAAGTAACATTTGCAATTTTTAAGGACGCCTAACACGCTCGGGAGAGGTGGTAATCTCTTATTTTAATGTTTTTTTTGGTCCTAATCGTTTTTTTATTGTTATTAACAAGCTTAGGTATACACAACAATGTGCTGCTACCCTATTCTATATGAGAGATTACACATATGAGCTCTGGAGCTCATTAACCAAAGTCTCAGGCTCATTGTCGTTATTCATCCATTATTTCCTTCTTGCTGTTGTGCAAGAAGAAAGATTTTGTTTCTTTTGATATGAAGGTTATTCAACAGGTGTTGTGAAGCTATATAAGCCTATACCATTACATGCTACTTGAACGAGAATGCTTATGCTATTAATACAAATGAACGAAAATCACTGAAAAATCAGAAATTTGTCATTTATTATTTTTTCCCTTTCGATCAATACTGTAGCTTATGATCAACCGGAATTGCTTCCATAATGTTATCTATTATAATAATTAATAATGTAAATAATAATTAATGCTACATCTACTGACCCCATATTGTAATAAGTCTATGCGTGTCATCCTCAAGGATCAACTTTTTTGTATTCATGTGTTATTTTCCATGAACGTTCTAATTTTTTTTAACTTACTTCTTCTTAGTATTAAGTGCTTTAACCCCCCCTCACACTTTTAGTTAACTTTTTTGTCTTTTTTATGTTCATGTTTTGCCGGGAATACTTTGCGTAATAGTGGCTTCATTCGGTCCGTAGAATTACCCAAAGCCACCACATGGAACCCAAAGCCTGCTAGTATTGCGTAAGTAATGAAGATATATGGTATATTTACTCACTATAATGTTGGTGCCGAATGCATAACATGATGAAACCTATTTTTACTTTGAAATAATCTCATTTCATAACGAAATTAGAAATAGATATGTGGCAGGTGGCGCCCTAGAAAGTCGAAGGTCCAAGGGACAATGTTGTGGAGCGACTTTCTAGGATGTATTGTCCCCGGGATGTAAATTTTAAATTAAATTAATTAATTTTTTATTCGGGAAAAGTACATACATAATTGATTTACACTGTGTTGGAATTATAGATAGAGCTAGTACATACAATACCTAAAGCCACTAATACGCATAGTGTTTCGGGCAAATCGAAAGGCTATGTAGAAAATTTTCGTGCATGTCGAAAATCGTGAAGTTGCTGTTAAGTCAGGGTTGATTTGTTTTTGTATTGAGGCAGGTATTTTCTCCCCTGATACCATGCATGACTAACCATTTAGTGAGATGGGAGTATTAGATGAACTTATAGCTAGTTTTTGATCTACACTGTGTAATCTTTCACATAGAATAGGATAGCAGCACACTGCTGTGTATACCTAAGCTTGTTAATGAAAATAAAAATCGTGTTAGTGGCTTTACAAGAATGTATAAATACCAATGTTATGTACCCTCATAACCCCAATGTACCTTCTTGTATATACGTAAATAAATAAAACAAACAAATAAATAAATAAGCGAAAAAGACTAGTTTAAGTAGCGACCGCATACTAACAAATAACGATAGAACTATGTAACAAACTATTGTCCTATAGAGTTTATTTAACTTCCAGACACGTTTTTTAAATTAAATATTAAATGTTTCCTGACCGTTTATGCTAGATATTATTATAAATACGCATTCTACTTGTTAATATAACCAATTAAATTTAGGATGCACTATATGCAGTGCTGTGCTGGATGCAGATTCTATACATAGTTTTAAATGTAGATATGATCGAGCCCAATATGCTCAGGAACCTATACATGTTTTCGACTTTTATTAGACCAAAGCTGGAATATGTAGCGGTTGTGTGGTGCCCGTATCTAAAGAAGCACATCAACAAACTGGAAAGAGTGCAAAGACATGTCACTAAGTGGCTCCCAGAACTGAAGGACAAGAGCTACGAGGCATTAAATATGCCAAAACTAGAAGATAGAAGAAAAAGATGCGACATGATCACTACGTACAAAATAGTAACAGGAATTAATAGGGAAGATTTCCTGAGACCTGGAACTTCAAGAACAAGCGCTCATAGATATAATCTAACTAAACAAAGATGCTGAAGAAATACAAGAAAATTCACTTTCGCAAACAGAGTGGTAGACGGTTGAAACAAGTTAGCTGAGAAGGTGGTGGAGGCCAAGACTCAGTAGTTTCAAAGCGTTTTATGTCAAAGAGTGTTGGGAAGACGGGACACCACGAGCGTAACACTCATCCTGTAACTACACTTAGGTAAATTGCCAGTTGTTTGACAGTTGAGAGGTGGAAGCAAAGAGCCGAAGCTCAAGCCTCCCGTAGTTGTGCTTACGGAGGGACAACTAGGTGAATATTATTTGGTCTACAATAATTTATAATTTGTTATTCACCAATACAGAGTTGAAGAGTATATATCTTAATTAGCTACCGTTACTTGTCATAAGTAACGATATCCCAGCCTAATTCCGGCAATTACAATGTCACACCGTCTGCTAAATGTTTATGCTCTGACTTTTCAGATATCATAATTCTTTATACTCGTGCTTTCTGCCATTTGTGTCGTTGATCGGTTGGAACAAGCTCTATATTAAGATTCTTTTGCCACCTCTATATTAAGCCTGTCCTCTCGCATAACACTTCACATTTTGACGTAAAATTCCTCAACCTGAAATAAGATGCACACACTTTCACGCGCCAGTGTCGCATCTAAACGACGCGTATTTTTACCTGGAACTACCGGTGCGTCGTAAATTTACGCGCGATTAAAAAATATTTGTATAAAATCCAATTCTTATTCGATCGACTTGGGGATAGTATGAAAATGTTTGCCATTAAATTTCCGTTTTCTCTAATAGGCACATGGCATATTTGGGAGAACGGCATTGTATTGTAACTTAGTGGAAAGACTATTGTATTGTTGACACGGCGAGTGTAATCGCGCACTTCACACACTCTTGGTGTGGGCCGCGATCATGATTCTACATTTATATGCATATGTACGTGTAGAGAATTTAATTGCGATCACAGTGATACCAAATTTGACGCTGTAGGACAAGTGTGAAGTTGACAACCCTGAAAAGAATAGAAACATTTCGTCGCTGTTTGGAGCATAATAAATGAACTAAACTAAACTAACTGTTTGGAGCTCACGGCTAGTGATCGATGTAGTTCTTTAGCTTTTTGTGGGATTTAACTCATGCTTTGGTGACATATACATATATTCTTATAGATCATTGTATTGCGAACACACTGGTACAAAAATGAAATCTGAACATCGAAAATTAAGGTCAGGACAGCGAAAAGAGTATGCATTTTTCAGTGTTGCCGCTTGGTCGCCCGAAAACGTCGATTTCACTTCGAAGTTCCAGTCCATTTCGCCGAGGGCGTGAAAGTGATTATTAAAATCATAGTGGCTCGTAAAATCGACGTGATGTCCCGTTTTCTATTCATGGGCTGTTAGGCTCGGATACTTTAATATAGTTTAAGTTTGTTTACGCGTGTTTACGTAAACTTTAAGATAGTTTTAGTGTGGCTTTGTCAATAGTGGACTACATAGCTCTTAATTCAATTTCAGGTTTGTTATGTGCAGCTTTAGCTGCTTGTCTAAAATTCAAAATTCAAATTCAAATGTTTATTTAGGTAAAGTACATACATGCAAGGGGCGATACAAATATTGATGGAATTTATAGATTAGAGCTAGTACATACAATGCCTAAAGCCACTATTACGCAAAGTGTTTCGGGCAGGAAAAACACTAAAGACTAAAACTTAATACTAATTGAGATTAAAGTATAAAATGTGTTGAGAAAATATAACAATAAAAAAGAGGGGAATATGGCAGAAAAACAGCAAAAATACAATTTGGTCGACAAGCAGCATTGTTTAAAAATAACAGACATGGGTCTACTGTTGTACATTACAGTACGTCTGTGTACCTAAGCTTATTAATAAAAAGAAGTTCTGAAATTCGTACTTTGTATGTACGTGAGGGTCCACTATGTTCTAGGTGGACACGACGGGGGACAGGTAGCCGGCGCTTGCTAAAGACCCCCCCCCCCATTTTTCCTTAATTTTTTCTAAATAAATGTTGAATTGCAGTAATGTTACGGCTTCGGAGGGTATAGGCGGTCCAATAGGGTTCATAACCCTATGGGTACTCACCTAATTGTGCTTGCGGGGGTTGAGCTCTGGCTCTTTGGTCTCGCCTCTCAACCGTTGAGGCGAGGTGTAGCATCTGTTTTCTGTCCTACATTGTGGCTTGTTGTGTGCACATACCCTGTTTTTTATCTCTATTAAATAATATACAATATAAAACATATATACATCAACTTTACAAGGAAATACAACATAACATATACAGTAGCAAGTGTTTCATATCATCAACAGAGCATGAACTTTAAACCCCTAAATGTTATACTTTTTTCCTTAAATTTGATTTACAATTTAGAGATTATAGCGGTAGCGCAAAAGGATTAATGAGGGCATGAAACGAAAGACCTCAGTGGGTATTTCACATTTGATTTGCCAATTGCCAATCAGCTTTACCAGTTGATTGACAGTCGAGAGGCGGACCAAAGAGCCAAAGCTCAACCCCCGCAAGCACACAGCTAGGTAAATACATTAGCTTTTATAATTGATCTGCCCATCTCGCAAATTGTAATTAATGATAATAATAGCTAGTAACAAACTTCTTGCAATGCAACTACTATAAATGGCTAAAATAGTATTATGCACATTGGAGGCAAGTCATTTTGTTAGTACATTATTTAACATAATTTTCAAATAAACAAATCCACAACGGCAGTGACGAGGATTCGAACCTGCGTCCGAAAGCATCCCAGACGCTGTCTTAATCGACTGAGCTACCAATTTTCAAAAGTGGAGATTACAGGGTACAAGAGGAGCTCGTAATCACTGCCTGGCCCCCTGGCACTTGTGTTGGTGCGCGGATGTCGGGTGTACGATGCTTGCTTGCTTGCACCTCATCAGACTCAATACATCACCCATAGTTATTATCTCAGGCATGCTAATTATAATTCGATTGCCAAGCATATTACTATCGCAAACTAAGAATATATATCTCAGTTACTGCTATTAAAATCGCATAATTTTATATATGGTAGTTCGCCTGCATTCCAATGCATCCGAGCGCTTGATAAGTAAGAAGTCGGTTTTCACTGGCTGTCGAGAATTACTGCACCCAATCAAATTACTCGTTAGTGATGGGTTGAGTTAAGAATCATATCAACAGCATGTCCTTGAAGACAGCCAAACCCCCTCTTCCACCTTGTTGTAATGTTCTGTGGCTGTTTGTAGTGGTTATATATAGTGGCAGTGTTTCTCCAGGTTCAAGGAGCTCCAGTTTTCTTAAGTTCAAGCAGTTATTAAAGTGAGTGAATGATGTAATACTTTGTAGTGTTAAAATACTTTAACGCTCAAAATAATGGAAATTACCGCGGAAGGACCTATTATTAAAGTGTCTTTGCTTAAAATGTGATTTTATAATTATTGAAGCTGTCGCCTAAGTCGTCGACCATGTTCAAGCCTATGGAGGCACGATATGTAATATGGCTTTAATTAATTTATTAATGGGTTTAATTTGCTTCTATAGTCACACGAATGTAACTGTGATCCATTTTTTGAGCCCAATATTTGTGTACCTATAACTCTTTTTTTTTTTTTTTTTTTTTTAATACGACGTCGCGCCAAAACGTTAATTTGAATTGACTCTCCATAGTGTCAATTGACTCTTGGATGTGCTTCCCACTGGGAAGTTAGGCCGGTGAGCAGGATGCCGTAATAATTAGTATTAATTAGATGATATAGGTCTATTATAATGAGATGTTAGCTTTACTTTATTGAATAAAGACGATTCATACTATCATGCAAGAGGAGCCATATACATTTATGGTTCATCCAATAAAATCAACAGACACCTAGATGTTACTACTGCTCGGCTTAGACTCGGTTACAAGTATCTCTGGGAATTCTCATTATCTGCTGATGTAGACCTGACCAAATGTAAACTGTGTCAACTAAAATTATTCGCACACCCTCCGTCACTATGTGATGGAGTGCGAAAAGATACGTGAATTTAGAGACAATTCTATAACCAATGTTCCAACGATGTATAAATATTTCATTCAAAATGATCTGCTACCAGAAATTTTAGCCAAATATCCCCAGTTTGCAAACTGTAGGTAGTAACTAAGTGATTGTAACCTATCTACCGCTGCCCACTGGACGGGGGGGGGGGGGGGTGGAGCGGTGTGCAGGACAAACATATCAATTGTGACACTATCGACAATTGGTTTACCAGACGTCAATGCATGCTTGTTTGGCATTGTAAATGAATGACAACGTAGTGTGAACGTACATCAAAAAAATGTACGTTCACAATTGTCACAGTAACTGACACATATGTCAGTTACTTAATTTAAAAACTGTACTTGTGGTCGATCTCGAACCCATTGATGATGTGACGATGTGTATTGAATTTTGTAACTAGCTCATCAAGATTGTAACTTGCTTAGCTAAATGAATTGTGGGTCCAGTCCCTGAGCCCATTATGTGCCTCTGTAACCCTTTCCACTACCGCCTACAAGATGGGTATGGGGTGGATAATAAAATAAATGAACTAAACTAACCTGTCATTGACAGGGTTAGATGACCCATCAGTGCAGATTTGATCTAATTCATTTCCGGCTTCTTTATAGATTTCCTTCAGATAATTGTACCTCATTTCTTGAGTTATCATGTTGGACTTTTCGTTGCCATCTCATTGATTATAATCCTGCATGGGTCATCCAGGCACGGAGGTAACCTCTCTACAGGCATGAGCTCACGGGCTTGCTCAAGCAGGTGAAGTTCTTCCAGATAGCAGACCCACCGGCATTACCATTTGTTTTCCTGTTTCCTCCTGTAAATAGCACAGAACTCAGTTTTTCTTATCAATATCGTTGTAATAGGGATCTCTGGCTATATTAATTAATTACAAGCTTAGCATTCAGTTCCTTAATTCTGCTTTTAACACTGGGGAGGGACAACTTCTCTCGTAGATTAGATGTTTTGGCAATTCTTGGGACTCCAAGAATGATTGTCATGGCTTCATTTTTAATGCTTTCAAGTTTTTTCATATCGCTTTGGGAATAAGTGCACAACAACTGGTGCGGACATAGTCTATGACGGAGCGCACATAGGCTGTGTACATCATTTTAAACACGGCAATAGAGGCCCCATACGCATTCCAGGTCGTAGCTTTCAGTGCCCTGAGTCGACTATTACATGTTCCTATGAGCTGGTTGAGCTCCTCTTTCTTCCCCTTGTTAGAGCCGACAGTGACGCCAGGGTACCCATAGTGGTCAACCCACTCAAATGTTACACCCATTAATTTAATTTGTAGTTCATTTTCTCCCCGCTTGTGATGAGAGTATGCTTTTGTCTTGTTTGTGGAGTGAAACAGTGCAACACATTTCCTTTCAAGGAGTTCATTGGACTGTTGAATTATTCCTAAGATGGGAGCTTGTATTAGGACGTGTTCCTTCCGGAAATTCAATATTTGCAATGGCGTTATACTCTATTTGCTGATAAGCGGAGTACACTGGCCTTCTCTTTTTATTATAGATATTATATTTAATTATATTATTCAATTATCATTATATTGTATGTGGTTGTATAATAATTTCTTAATAATCCATGTTAATATTCCTTTGTACAGGTGTTGGTGTAAGGATTATTATGTATGACGTAGTGGTGGTTGGTGGCGGGGCGGCTGGCCTCACAGCCGCCTACAGGCTTCTCCAGGCTGATCCCTCCCTCTCCCTCGTCCTCTTAGAGGCCAGAGGTTAGTGTTCCTCTTAATCTCTTAATTGTCAGGGAAAAGCGCCAAGCTATCACAACTTTATAGCACTTGTAAGGGATCAGAACAAGGATTTGGGATGGGATAGGGAGGGGAAGGAATGGTGCCCACTTGGACGGTCAGGGATTGAACGCCGACCTGCATGAAGCGAGAGCGTCGCTCTATAAGAAATAAGTAATAGTCGAGTGTTCTGCCGTGCAACGTAATTATGCACCTTAGATACCTGCTGTGATAAAGGTCTCTCTGAAGAACTATGAAAGTTGGTGATATTGACTCTTTATTACTGATGATACGTTACTCCTAAGGTTTATATATATATATATATATATATATATATATATATATATATATATATATATATATATATATATATATATATATATATATATATGCAAACAAGCCAGAATGGTCCCCTGGACAATATGCAACTGAAAACTCACACCCCAGAAGTGACTCGAACCCATACTCCCAGAAGCAACGCAACTGGTATGTACAAGACGCCTTAATCCACTTGACCATCACGACCGGACATAATGAGGTGATAGCCGAGGCTATTTGAACCACCCCACCGCCGGCACTCGGATAGTTATCTTGGGCATAGCATTTTTACCAAATCACCTCATTCTTAGGGGCACACGTGAGGAACACAAATGCGAACAAGCCAGAATGGTCAAAGACCATTCTGGCTTGTTCGCATTTGTGTTCCTCACGTGTGCCCCTAAGAATGAGGTGATTTGGTAAAAATGCTATGCCCAAGATAACTATCCGAGTGCCGGCGGTGGGGTGGTTCAAATAGCCTCGGCTATCACCTCATTATGTCCGGTCGTGATGGTCAAGTGGATTAAGGCGTCTTGTACATACCAGTTGCGTTGCTTCTGGGAGTATGGGTTCGAGTCACTTCTGGGGTGTGAGTTTTCAGTTATATATATATATATATATATATATATATATATATATATATATATATATATATATATTGATATAACTGGCATATCATTAATTTGCATAAATCATTGTTCTCATGTGATTTTATAATGTGCAGTACGGGAGTTCACACCAAAAACACCAACTCAAGTCACCAATAAATATACAATCCTCACCCCCCAAAATTATATACAACTGAGAGAAATATTTAATAAATATTTACTTTTTCACTCGCATGGTTATAAACATATGGAACCGCCTACCCGCCGAAGCCGTAAATGCCAAAACTCTGCTAATTTTAAAATCCATCTGGAAAAATCATCAGGGCAAATGAGGCTTGGTGGGGGGAGGGGGGGGGGGTGGACGTTTGACAAGCCGACGGGTTCCTGTCCTCGTCGAGGTCACTAGTGTTAGTGGCCCTCGGGTAAATTCAAGTAAATTTATTGTTGTATACAGATTAGACTTCATATTTTTGTACTGTTGAAAAGTGGAAACACCTTGTAGGCTCTTTGGTTTAGTGTAACCCTTCGCTTTGTCCCCGCTGTCCTCATTGGACACAGACGCATCTATAGAAATGCATTGACAAGCCAATACGGCCGCCACGGTCTGATATGTCGTAAGTCACAGGTCAGGCTTGTCAAACATGCAAAAGTCAACACCATGACGAGGAGCCTCACAAAGCAAACGACACATATAGGCTTTACAACATTTGGAAGCGTCCGACCCCCATGCTTCACTAGAAGGATGGCAAGCCAGTGATGTGTGACTACACGTGCCTCCATATTGATCAGTACCTTCAATACACGTGCAACTGAAGGGGTGGCATTGCTTATTTCGGGGAAATGCTGAAACCCAAATACAGAGGACTAGCACAATGCTAAAGTTTTGTTCCTAATGGCTCGTGGGAGAAAATGTGCACTGAAATTCTTGAAAGAGCTTACTAGGGTTACAAAGGGCACAATTTTCTTGTTCTAGCGGCTTAGTGTTGCAGATCAGTGGGAAAATGTCTTGGGCATGCATCTATAGTCCCTTCCCCAAACGCCTCAGTTAGTAAAGCTCCTCCAGAGCGCTGTACCCCGACATCTATTTATGCGAACTAAGCTCTTAGTTCAAGTGTCATTATACAGCAACTTGGATGCAGTTGCTAAAACTCTCTGGACTTACATGTTAATTTAATATTTCAGCAATTGCAACTATATTAATTACAATTTTATATTAATTATACTGTTGTATTATTAAATAATTATATCCCCTATAGTGTTTGAATCATCCAGCCGAAAATGGAGGAGCTTGTATGTTGATTCAAGTATGTTTATTGAGATAAGCAATAAATACATCTCAAAGGGATAGAGTAGCTTAGGCTATTTCTACCCCCCCTGTATGTTGATTCAGAGGCGACGATGATTTTGGGATCGGATGCGCCCCGGCGTGCCCATAAAGAGTTAATCACGAAGCCCGGAAAGGGTAAAGCACCAAGCTTAATCGCGAAACGAGTGACGCCAATCACCGAAACCAATATATGCCTCGCGGCAAAGAAACGCAGACAGGCAGAAGATAATTGGGGAACCCCAGAAGTCCCTCAGGGTGACGAGCACCGGCCCCGCCCCACACAAAGAACACTAGATAGCAAACCAATATCTCGGCCCCCAACTAAAACGCAAAAGTCATCCAGTAACCTCTGGCAGATCAGAAGCCAGCCGCCCACCACGGCTGAGGGTGGTGGGCGGCTGGCCCCGGTAGGCAAGAACTCCGTGCATTGACTGATGCCAGAAAGTTAAACATATCCCAACATTCGATGTGCCTTCAGATCTTTTCTCAAAATAACAGACTAAACTAGGTCACACGAGGTCATCCCATCTCTCACAGACAGGGTCGGAGGTCGGACGTTGACGCTGGATGTGGACGTTGGAGGGGGTAAGACGGACAAGTTTGACTTGGGAGGCCAATGGGTCGCCTCCAGCCAGCATCACGTCATTAACATGCTGGAGGAACTGGGACTCAAGGTCTATCCTCAGTGAGTAAATATGCGTTCTGGAGAGGTTGAGACTTGGGATCATCGTCAGTTAGGAGACATGCTGCAGCTGTCTCTGTCTTGATCTTTTGCTTTGTTTGCCTCTGTCTGTATGAAGTTGTTTGTCTTTTTTTTTTTTTGCATTCGGTCGACCCATTCTTTCTGCAGGCCTATCTCTGTCTTTGTTTATCATATATTTTTTTTACCTGTCAGTATGTCTTTCTCATTCTGTCTTTTCACTATTTTTTCTTTTACTTTTCACTGTTTTTTTTCCTCATTTAAAAAAAATCAAATTAATTAAAAAAAAAAATTATATACTGTACTTGTATTATATATACCAAAAACTACCATTGGCATGTGAGTGGTCCACCAGTGGGAGGAGCATATTAAAAAAATATTTAGTTAGGTGTAGCCGACGAGCAGTGCCAAAAATGGATGTGAGGATCAGAAGGTGAACCTGGCACACTGTTCCCCTCTTGAATTCTGGTGACTACAACCACCATATGTCTGTCTTGTACCCCAGACCATTTCCCCTCCAAAGTTGGGGAGGCTAGTCACAAGTACAGTATCTGCCTCCAACCTTGGATAAACAGACTTATAGATATAGTAAAAAAAAAATTAAAAAAAAAATGGGGACAAAGATTTAAAAAATAAACTAAGCTTCAGCAAACTCTAGAATTATACTGTTTCAGTTAAACCTCTCACATGACAAGACAACTGGTTTTCTCCCCAGGTACACCCAGGGCACCAAGGTGATGCAGCTGGGAGACAATAAAATGAGAACTTATACCAGCGACATACCTTCACTTGGCCTGAGGGGTCTTATAGAACTGCAGCTCTTCTTATGGAAGGTTAGAATCTGATGTATACATTACACACATCCACAAGGCTGCAATTCTTTTTCCATGTTGTGGCACAGTCAATTAAGGCGCGTCTGGATTCCTCTTGTACGTAGATTCGAACCCTCATCACCGTACTAGTGGCTTTACAAAAATGTAAAGACATCTATGCTATGTAGTCCACCAGTCTCCGTGGTGTAGTGGTAAGACGCTCACCTGGCGTTCCGAGGAAAAAAAAAGTACTCTCATAAACCCAATGTACATTCTTGTATATACAGTATATAAATAAATAAATAACTGAGAAGGTGGTGGAAGCCAAAACCATCAGTAGTTTCAAATTGTTATATGACAAAGAGTACTGGGAAGACGGGACACCACAAGCATAGCTCTCATCCTGTAACTCTATTTAAGTAATTACTAACGTAACTACAACATTGCATCACAGTAACAATAGTATAAAATAACGTTGTGGTTTCGTTATGTATGTGCTTAGCACATACTGTATGTTCTATGTTTTGAGAGAGAGCAGATGAGGGGGAGACATTGGGAGAGTGTAGAAGAAAGAGGGGAGGGGGGGGAAGAAGAAAGAGGGGAGGGAGGGGGGGAAAGAAGAAAGAGGTGAGGGGGGATAGGAGAGAAAGAGAAGGGAGAGGATGGAAGTAGTAGAGGGGAGGGGGGGAAGAAGAAAGAGGGGAGGGGGGGGGAAGAAGAAAGAGGGGAGGGGGGGGAAGAAGAAAGAGGTGAGGTGGGATAGGAGAGAAAGAGAAGGGAGAGGATGGAGGTAGTAGAGGAGAGGAGGAAAGAGGGGGGTAAAAAAAGGGAGAAGAGGGAGGGAAGAAAGATAGGATGGGGGTAGATTTGGTGAGAAGAGAGAGGGAGAAACCTGGGCACTGCCAGGTACCCCTATCTAATATCATGAAGAGAATATCTGTTAGCAGCTAAAGACTAGACACTTGGTGAAAGCCTCAAAAAACTTTACAGGGTGACTGGTGGTTGTTTGGAGATGATCATAGTTATGTCAAAGTCGACCCACATATGCATGAAATGGCATGATATATTAATTTCCAGACTTGTTAAATACCAGATTCCATTCTCACTAATATTCATACAGCATATTACTTTCTGCATTATAATTAAATGTTAGTTTGTCTTGTGTGATAACAAAATGTACTGTACTCTACATTTTTTAACCAAAATAATTTCATCTGTATTGACTCAGGTAGAGCGTATGGCAGCCAAGGTGCCCATCACTGACCCTTACAGTAGTCAGTACGCAGCCCAGTTGGATGGAGAAACGGTCGACACTTTCATGAGGAAATCTATTTCCAGCAAGGCTGTAATGGAGGTCATAGATATCTCATGCAAAGCCGCTTTTGGTAAGTTTAAAAGACGTGTTTTTAAGATTTGCTATTGTATGTTAGTAGCAACAGGCACCACTTGTTTTCCTTTTATGATGATATGCAGCTGGGGAAAACTCATTGATCAACTTAAGACAGTCTCTAAACCATTTAGAAAATGTTTGAGAAATAGGTCATCAATCAAGTTATCCATAATTAAACTCATCAATTAGTTATCCACATTTCCTTTCACCTTTCAACCACCAATAAATGGGTATCATGGAATTAGGCAACTGTTGTGTTGCATCTTGGGTTAGGTGTCATATTGGTCTAGGGAGACTTTAATAATCCTAACAGACTTCCTGTCCTGACAGTGGAGAAATATATTGTATACTGTGTTGCAATCTAGCAAAAAAAAAAAAAAGTCTTCATCTTCATATTTTTGGCAAATCAGGGTCTGTTATTACTTGTGTGACAGTTGTATGCATTTCATCTGAGAAAAAGACTTGGGCAAATAAGCACTCAGCTTAACAGGAAAGAGGGGCACATACATTTTTACATACACCATGAAAATTTATCTTCAGGGACGGATGCGACTCGGATGAGTGTCATGTTCTTCCTGGCCTATGCCAATGCAGCTGGAGGTATTATGAAGGTTCTGGAAGCCAAGAAAGATGCTGCTCAGGAGGCCCGAGTTAAGGTAAGTGAAGAAAATTTATCGTGCATCAGGCTAAAATACTAGTACTGTATATATGATGTGTCGAGACATTTTTAGACACATTTGAAAGAAAAAATTTTCTAGTGGCCTTTATGTTTCTGGTGTTCTCACTAATTAATTATTTAGGATATCATGAGAACATCCGTGATGATTATGAAGATGTGACTGTAATTACAGTACCTAAGTCATGTTATGTTCTCGGTGACAAATTTAAATAATGTTAAAGTGGGGGGGTGGGGGAGGGTTTTAACATCGAGAAAGTAAATTGTCCAACCCAACCTCCTGTTTAGATACTGTAGTACCTCTTGTAACTATGGGGACCATCGTACATACATAGACATAATGGACAGTTAGTAGAATTTGGGACTATTCACTTTACAAAAGTTCAAAAAACATAAAGCTAAAAACCAAACTTAAATATTTCTAGGCCTAGTATGGCACAAATATGTACTATATTAGGACCTCAGATAGCATGTATTAGGTCTAGGAAGGTTAGATTAGTTTAAGTTTTCCTTGCAACATAAATACAAAACTTTTCCTGTGTGTTCAAATTCAATAGTACCGATTTCTTTCTAATTGCCTTTTACGTCAATATATGTACGATGGTCCTCATTGTTACTATAAATACAGTACTGTACAACCTAAACAGGAGGATGGGCTGAACTGTCATACCACAACAATGATTGAACTTTGTACAGAATCTTGGGTATTCTCAGTGTTGGAACCACTGATACAGCTCATTACTGTATTCATTTCTAATGCTGTACACATAATTAAAATGCAGTCATTTGACCCTCAGTCTGATATCCATGCAAGGTGCTTATACCTGGTTATGTTGTAATATTGATCATATTTATTTCTAAAATTAACATTATCAAACTTGAATGTGTGTTGGCTACAACCAGATATAATAACATTTCAAAACAGCAAAGATAAGATCATATTTAGAAGCAAGCTAATTATATATTGTCTTAACTATAGAAACATTGGGGGCCACAGGGCTAATAATACTGTACTGAAATCCAGACGTGACAGAGCTGATCTCATTGAAACTTAAAATACTGAACAGTTTGGAGAATATTGATCCAGACAATTTCTTCAAAAGTTATATGTAACACAAACAAGAAACAACAGTTTCAAGCTCAAGAAGCCACAATGTATGACAGAAAACAGATGTTTTTTAACTCACAGAGTTATAAACCCACAGAACTGCCTGCCCGTCAAAACTGTAAATGCTAAAACTCGGTTGAACTTTAAAATCCAGCTTAAAAAAATCATTAGGCCAAATGGAGGGGGGGGAAACTTTGACAATCTGCCAGCTTCCTGTCCTCATCAAGGCTACTAGTGTTAGTGGCCCTCAGGTAAATAAATAACTATACAACACACAAATGACTAGAGCAAAGTCACTTGTACATAGAGCATAGATATAGCATAGTCACTTGTAATAGTAATACAGTACTGTAAAAAATTTTGTCAACAAACTAATCAGTACAGTATATTACTTTTATAATTAAGGCAATAATGAGATTAACATACAGTACTGGTAATTATAATCTCTTTGCTGCTAATCATCAGAATCATTTGGTATACCAAGATAATTTTAATTAGAAATAAGATTTTCTCTTGTACAAATACAGAAAAATCATTGATTTTGATGAAGAAAATGACAAGTCTCTTATATATTTACAACAAATACTGTTTGTACATCTACAGGGAGGAACCCAGCAAATATCAGAACTTCTGGTTGAAAAGATTGGAAAGTCCAATGTTGTGTTGAGTCACCCAGTATGTGAAGTGAAACAGACGAAGGAGTGTGTGGAGTTGATCACAGATAATGGGAGCAGTTTTACAGCTAAGAGAGCCATCCTCTCAGTCCCTCCAAATCTGCTTGCAAAGATGAAATTTGATCCCGCCTCTGCCTCCCTACAAACGCTTGATTTATGAAAACCTACCAATTGGCCATCTCACTAAATTTATAGTGACTTACAAAAAGGTTTGACCTTATTACTATACAAGTAATGTCCTTCTGTTAGTATCATTCACAATCGAGAATTCCAGGTTCCAATCCCGGGTGGGACTGAAATAGTTGGGCACATTTCCTTTTACCTAATGGGACTGTTCCACCTAGCAGTGAGTAGTTACTCAGGAGTTAGTCAGCTTGTGGGGTAGCATCCTGGGTGGGGTCCGTAATTCAGCCTTGGGGGAGGGGGACCTTAGGTAAAAGTCAAACAATGTATGAATACACTCTGGCTTCCTGTCCCCTGACACAATGAATTACTGTATATTAGTTATTTGTTTAAATTTCAGCTTTTGGTACCAATATTTAACTTTCCAATAAATAGGTTAGTAAACATGATATCATAAATATTAACAGTTTTTTGACTAAGAGTATTTCTGAAAATTAATTTACTAAAGGGAAAAATTAACTGAAAAAATGTTGATTTTTCTCAATTTAACATTTCTGGGACCAAATTGTGGGACCAAGAGTCGACAAACCAGACAAGCACTTCCCCTTCCCAAACCCCTTGCCCTCATCAAGGGGGCTAACTACAAAAGCACTGGCATGAATCACAAACAGCTGTGTCCATGTGCAAGATGTGAGAGCAGTACTGATGAGCAGAAGAGGAACCGAATGTGGGAGGTCCCTACAACCTAGAATCTGGATCCAACAAGGGCTTACTCCGACCAGCAGACTACTTCCAGAAGTGAAAAAGAGAACTCTGAGTACACAACAAGTGCGAAATAGGCCAGCTTCAAGTCATTGCCGAGATCAAAAGCTGAGCCACAACTTCCTCAGGAAAGAGGAGAGAGAAAATGGCAGTGGCAAACAGAAGGGCCAAGGACCACCTACCTCAGCATGCAGTGTAAAACAAGTGTGCATGTCCCCAGTCTGCTCCAACAAGCCTAATATTAACCCCCCCAACTAATGGTAGGTTAACCTCCCCCTTATTTAGGGAGTTAACCCCCCAAAATATGGGGGGGGGGGGTTAACCCACCCCAACTAAGGGGCAAAAGACCCCCCTGAGACACCTTAATGGTCCAGCCTCTGAAGAAATCAAGAACTGAACACACCACAGAAGAGCACTCTTGTCAGTGCAGGGGGCAGTGCTAGGGAGCACACAGGGGAAGGTATCCCTGACCACATGCAGCTCCAAGTATCCTTTGAGCCAGGTCCACACAACACAAACCGAACAGAAAACATGCTCATGAAGCTAACTCAAACATAAAACCATACCAAGTAAAGGGCCCCCTGTAAGACAGAGTCCAAGGATGGCTGGCATTTAGTTTAGAAGTAGTGGGACCCATGCTGCTGGTAGAAGACCTGGGAACCCTTCAGTGGTCATGCAAATGTGTCCACATCAGCAACATAACTGGATTATAGGACTGTTAGAGACAAACAGCTCTGCTCCCCACACTAAATGGTGGGGAGGAGGGGGTAGTGTTAAAGAGCTCACTCTAGATTATTATTTATTTTATTAATTTATTTAAATATATTCAAGAAGGTACATTGGGTTTATGAGAGTATACAGCATTGATGTTTTTACATTCTTGTAAAGCCACTAACATGCATAGCATTTTGGGCAGGTCCTTAATCTAACAGATAATTTTAAGCAGGTAATTTGTAGCAAAATTTGAAGAATGTTAACAGGTACATTGTAAGAAAATTTTAAGAAAATTAATAGGTACCTTATAGTAAAATTTGAGGATTATTTCTAGGTACATTGTAGTAAAATTTGCATTCAACATAACAACCATAATATACAGTAAAATGATAGCATTACTGCAACAATCGCAGTAACCATCCCACTAGATTGTAACATTTACTGTATTCCATTCCAATTTAAACTAAATAAAATCCACAAGAATGCATTAAATTTATAAACTAAAGTAACTGTACTACAAAATTTTATTTTAAATTCTTCATGATGATTTGAAGGAAGCTTTGATTACCTAGGCATTTTGGAGAGAAAATGGATACTCTGGTGAAATTGTGAGCAATGGCGGTGAGACAGAGGTTGCCGGCATGAGCAGAGGTCCACTGAGTGCATGCTTTGATGCCACCACCAACACTGGAACCCCTGCAATTGTTGGATTCATCGCTGGCCGGCAAGGTGTGGAATGGAACTCTAAGACAGTAAGGCCTGCTTATTTATTAATTATTGTCTGCACACACACATATATATACTGTACATGCATTCAAATACTACTTATTATATATTCATAACATGAAAAATAAGAAATTACTTAAAGCAATGTATAAAATCATACAAAATTGAGGAATGTTGATAGATAATGTATCTGAATAATGCTGGATCTAAATAATATACTGTATTCTTACATTTAGGAGAAAGAGAGGAAGACGGCAGTGGTTGAGGGCCTGGTCTCAGCCCTGGGCAGCCAAGCTCTGGATTTTGTTAGTTACACAGAGAAAGTCTGGTCAGATGAGCCGTACACAGGTGGGTGCCCCATCGTGTTTGGGGTTCCTGGGACTATGTACGCCTTTCCTCACCTACGTCTTCCATTTGATAAGTGAGTTTAACAGCGGTACTATACTGTATGGTGATGTAAAACCCCAGGAGGTGGAGGCGGCTCATTGTTTTTTATTTACACTAACTATAAAATCAAACACTTACTTAAAATACAGCAATCATTTAAGGTCTCCTAATAAATGAATACATACTGTACATTGATTCTAAGTGATTGAAACACCACTATTCAATTTTGTATTTTGTTTTATTTACATATCTCAACCTGTGCCCATTTTGTATCCTTGTAATATTTTACTCTACAACACACAGGATTGGTATGGAATGTATTATAAAATTTAAAAAGAAAAACCCAGTGTTGAATGTAATGAAATGGCCCTTTCTAGAGGAGCCTCAATCATTGCTCCTATCTCTAGGCTTGAATATAATGAATATTGAAGAGCTGACATAGAATAGTATACATGATGTAAATCCTGTAGCAACTACCATACTGTAAGTGTGATTGCTGGGTTTTCACACTTACATGTATGTTTAATTTGATTTTATACATTGACCAATTTAGCAATTAAATTTTTATTCTTAACTGTAAATGGTATTCCATAATAAATTAATAGTAGTTTTCTCCTTTAGGCTTCACTTTGCTGGAACGGAAACAGCAACAGTGTGGACAGGCTTCATCAGCGGGGCCATCCAGTCAGGCGAGCGAGCTTCTAAAGAGGTTCTGCACAATCTTCGACCCAACCTACTTTCTGAGGAAGACCTGCTGGGCACCTGCTATGACCCTAAAAGGTGCCTAACCAGTTGTCATACCAATAAATGTTATAAAACTACATGCTTTTATAAAATAGATATTAATGCTTCAATAAAAAAAAAGTGCAAACAACTTTGCATTTGACCACACCATAGTGCCCCGAGACTGGAAATGTATACAGTACGCAAACAGCATTCAAATCTTCAAGAAATACGGAATATATACACAACAGAAAACTACTGCCAATCAGCTTGATGGTCTAAGCCTGTTATAACTGCGAGCTTCTGAAAAGAATTTTGAGAAGCAATAGTAAATAATCTCAATGCACAACTTGTCAAAAAAGTATGAATTTGTGATGAATAAATCTTATACATGTATAACAAACCTGCTTCTTTACTTGAAATGGCAACTAACTTTTCAGATCAAAGAGTTCCTGCCCATATGACTCACCTGTACATGACTTCTCCATACAAGGTACTGTGTTGCTGAATAATGTCATGATTCCAAGACTTGGTCATGGCCCTAACTTTTTATCCATCAATAAATGAAAGACATTCAACAATGTCACACTAAAGACTGGCCCTGATAATCTTAGTACTGTACTTGGAATCAATGGCAAAGTACTGGATAAGCCAATGGCTGAAAAAATGCAGAAAGTCAAGAGTTGTCCTATAGAGTAAAATCTGACTAGAATAATCTTTATCAATGACATCATCATATCAAACCACAAGATAGAATTTGCACAATTTGCAGATATGTGAAAGCAAAGAGACTATTGCATCTATGCAAAATGAGATGCACCTTGATGATTTAGGGGCACTGACAAACCATTGGTTTGATGGTCCTAAAGAGAACATCCATAAGCCTTACAAATGGTTTAGAATTAAAAAAAAAAAAAAAAGATTAATACAGTGCTCTGAAACATAGATTTGGTGAAGTACAATTATGAGTATGATTGATTTTGTTAATTTAAGAGAAGTGCAAGATGGCATACTACATGATATACCCACAGAAGAGGAAAATACATCAGCTCGGAAGCTGAAATGTGGAAACCTGCACCTGTGAATGAGGCACTGTATACAGTATGTATAAACTATCAATTACAGCCAAGCAGTGAAACTATTATTGAGATTTTGCCAGAATGCACAAGACAGTGGGACTACCAAATGATTGGAAAGATCTGTATTATAACTTCACATAAAAGTAATATTGAATGTGGCATATAAAAATTATAGATGCAGTTGCTTATGAAGTGTATTGGGTAAACATACATAACATAACAGTGACATTGGTATATTATGAATAAGGTAGGTTCTGTGGTGGAAATGTGTTGATCAGATATTTGCACCTGAAGAACTTATGGAAATGGCATTTGAGGACAACTGCAAGGTGGGTATGACCTTTATGGACTTGGAGAAAGTGTTTGGCGAATTTAAAAAGAGGAAATTTGGAGAATGATGAGCATATATGAAGTTATTGTAGTAGAATATTGTTAAATGATATGAAGAGCATTTATTTTAATCATTTATTGTGTAAGGATTAATTTGATATCAATACATAGTATGACAGAGTTGGGGCATGTGTCCTTATCTTTGTTCAGTGTATACATGGATGAGGTCATGAGGGATAGTAAGTTAAGAATACAGTACAGTACTTGAAAAGGATGTCAACTTTAGTGTTTAATAAAATTACTGCCTAGTGTGATTTGTAGAAGGTAATACTGTAGTTTTAGTTCTCCATATTCAGTTTAATAGTAAAGAAATGGGTGCTGTTTGAATATCTTAAACCCTGTTTTCCTGTACTCTATTTTCTATATTCTCCAGGAAAATACCTTGCCACTTGATGAAAGCTGGAAACATTGTATTTGATTATGATTTTACAAATTATTTAGATTTATCACTTAAATAAATTATACTGTAAATACATGCAATGCATAATTGTATTTCTAAAGAAAATATTTTCTTTTATTTACAGCCTCCCAAAAGACTTCAAGAGTATCAAGCACAAGGGAACACTTTTCTCCATTAGCAATCTCTTTTATTTGGCTGCTGCTGCTGCAGTTGTTGCTTTTGTGTACTCTACATATTTTTAAGAAAGAAAATAAGTATTTTTAGCTTTTAGGTTTGGGTGTAGTCAGTAACCAAAATGCTCATAGAGGTTAATTACTAGCAGTTACAATGGCAACTGAACATTTAGAGAGAATTAGCACTGTTGGTTTGCATGCACACTTCAAAATTGAAGGTGGAGGGTGAAAAGATCCCGTGTTTGAATCCTTTTGAATAATTAAGGCAGTTTCTTCACGACATTTGCTCTTGTGCTCCCAGTAGTAATTTGAAAGCCGTGTATAAATTTATTGGGCAAATATGTTCTGGTTACCTTGAGGTGCTTCCGGGGCTTAGCGTCCCCGCGGCCCGGTCGTCGACCAGGCCTCCTGGTTGCCAGACTGATCAACCAGGCTGGTGAAAACATGAACTACCTGTTGATTTCAGGAATCAGTGTCCCTGCAGCACGGTCTCTGACCAGGCCTCTGGTTATCTTGAGATGCTTTCGGGGCTTTTTAGTGTCCCCGCGGCCCAGTCCTTGACCAGGCCTCCACCCCAGGAAGCAGCCCGTGACAGCTGACTAACACCCAGGTACCTATTTTTACTGCTAGATAACAGGGGCATAGGGTGAAAGAAACTCTGCCCATTGTTTCTCACCCGCCGGCGCCTGGGATCGAACCCGGGACCACAGGATCACAAGTCCAGTGTGCTGTCCGCTTGGCCGACCGGCTTCGGCTCTGAAGGCCAAGGCTTTGAAATTATCTGTGAAAGGAGAGCTCTTTTGTTTGAAACTGGTTAGAATGTTCAGATCCTGCTTCACTGCAATTTAGTATAAAAAGTAATTAGTTACTGTACCAGAAAGTAAGGTTAGGTAAAGGAAGGCAACTATCAGGAGAAAGCACTAAGCCATTACGACTAATATACATAGCACTTAAAAAGAGACACGAGAACAAAGATGTAGGATAGGATGAATGAAAGGGATAGCGCCCAATCACTTGGACGGTTGAAAATTGAACACCAACCAGCAAGAGGCGAGACTAGTCACCCTACAATCCAGTCCAAGTGATTAGGCTGTACCAAAAAAACAAACACAGCACTGCCGTTTTAATTCTTCTTTCTCCCACTTATCACTGATATTCACTCTTAATAAATGTTTTGTGACAAGTTTTTCTGCTGTCTTGAGAAATGTGTACTTATTTTTATTAATTACATTAAATTTTGTATGTAAAGTATAGTATACCTTACATATAAGCATAATGAAAATGCATTTAGTGTGAGGATGGGTTTTCAAGGTGTAGTGCCTTGAGGCTTAATTAAAAAAAAAAATTATAATTACATCAAAATATGCAGATAATATACAATACTGGTACAGTATACATTCTCTAGTAAAGTAATTGATGCATGGATTTTGTAATGATATAATTAATATAACTAAAAGGCCAATAACAGTTGCAAATAGTATGCCAATGTCTTTACTAAATAAAGTGTTAAGAATTATTTGTTATTAAACCCAGACATACAGTACTGTATTATGAACTTTTGTAGTAAAATACTACATTTATTTGAAAACGTACACAGCTCATAGCAGAGCTGTGATACGTATAGCAAGATACGTGAATTTAGAGACAATTCTATAACCAATGTTCCAACGATGTGTAAATATTTCATTCAAAATGATCTGCTACCAGAAATTTTAGCCAAATATCCCCAGTTTGCTAACTGTAGGTAGTAACTGAGTGATTGTAACCTATCCACCGCTGCCCACTGGATGGGGGGGGGGCGGTGTGCAGGACAAACATATAAATTTTGACACTAGCTCCTCCTGCTCCTGATTACCTGATCAACCAGGCTGTGACTCATACGTCAGGCTGCGAGCAGCCGCGTCCAACAGCCTGGTTGATCAGTCCGGCAACCAGGAGGCCTGGTCGACGACCGCTTAGCTAAATGAATTGTGGGGTTCAGTCCCTGAGCCCATTATGTGCCTCTGTAACCCTTTCCACTACCACCCACAAGATGGGTATGGGGTGCATAATAAATGAACTAAACTAAACTAACTCATAGCAGAAATGCACCGATGCCATGACAAAAATGCAAGCTAGGTGAAGTACATGAGAAATGGGCTACTACTTTGGGTGTTCTTGCTTTCTACAGCACAAGGATTGAAAACACTTACTTGAAAGCAGCCTCTTTCTTCAGTATTTAAGATTTAGGCATTCATTGCTTATGAGCAATGAGCTCTTTATATCCAACAGTCATATTGAAGGGGTTCTCCTTTGTATGCTACTTACATCATCCCCAACTGCATCTTTCCCAAAGCTACATTTGCTGTTCGTCTACAAGTTGCTGTTGATTTGCAAGAACAGTCTTCCCACTGGCATTGCTTACAGTGCTGTGCCAGCATAGATTCCCTGAAGACTGATCCTAATGTTCTTCGAAGCGAAGCTGGCTCACGACCATTCATTTTAAGTTTGCTTCTCCATCTCTCTCTCGTCCTATGGCCCAACTGGCGTCATCGTCGGTCTTCATGCTAACTCCCTTGGTTTGTGCTTCTGGTGACAGAAAATGGGACCGGAAACAGCGAGTAACGGTGAGGGGGAGACATCAGAGTGGCGAGATGTCACCAGCGGAGTCCCATAGGGCTCTGTACTTGGACCCATTCTGTTTCTAATATATGTAAACGAATCTTCCGGAGGGTATAGACTCGTTCCTCTCAATGTTTGCTAATGATGCAAAAATTATGAGAAGAATCAAGACGGATGAAGATAGACAGAAACTTGTTCATTTGTTCATTTGATACATACGCTATTGTGATTTCTGTGTGTAGTTCTCTTTAGTTCGAAGCATATCATAATTCTTTATACTCGTGCTTTCTGTCATTTATGTGTCATTGATTGCTATTTTGCCACCTCTATATTAAGCCTGTCCTCTCGCATAACACATCGCATTTTGACGTAAAATTCCTCAACCTGAAATAAGATGCACTTAAAATCATAGTGGCTCATAAAATCGACGTGATGTCCCGTTTTCTATTCATGGGCGGTTAGGCTCGGATACCTCAATTTACAGTACGTCTGTGTACTTAATCTTATTAATTAAAAGGCGTTCTGAAATTCGTACCTTGTATATACCTGAATTTACCTGACGGCCACTATGTTCTAGGTGGACACGACGGGGGACAGTAAGGCGGTGGCTTGTCAAAGATCCCCCCCCCCATTTTTCCTGATTTTTTTTATAAATAAATGTTGAATTGCAGTAATTGCCATGGCTTTTACGGTTTCGGCGGGTAGGCGGTCCAGTGGGTTCATGACCCTATGTGTGAAGCATCTGTTTTCTGTCCTACATTGTGGCTTGTTGTGCTTGAAACTGTTTCCCTTTGTATATGTTACATATGCGATCTTTTAAAGAAGTGGTCTGCGATTAATAGCCTCCATTTTGTTCAGTATTTTAAGGGTTTCTATATGGATGCGGATAGAGAGAAAATGAGAGGAAGGGAAAGAGAGAGAGAGAGAGAGAGAGGAAAAGAGAGAGGCAGAGAGAATGAGAGGAAGGGAAAAGAGAGAGAGAGAGAGAGAGAGAGAGAGAGAGAGAGAGAGAGAGAGAGAGAGAGAGAGAGAGAGAGAGAGAGAGAGAGAGAGAGAGAGAGAGAGAGAGAGAGAGAGAGAGAGAGAGAGAGAGAGAGAGAGAGAGAGAGAGAGAGAGAGAGAGAGAGAGAGAGAGAGAGAGAGAGAGAGAGAGAGAGAGCAGAATATATAATTTCGTACGATTCATTACCACCTCCAAAATGTGCTCTATTCATCCAACATATGTAAGAAACATGTAAATGTCAATGGATACAGATTCAGTCGTATCAAAATCAAGTGAAGTGTATTCCCGTTCTCTTATAATTCCATTGTTACCATGAACTTTCAGATATTCTATAACCAAACTCTTTTTTTTTATTATTTGATGCTTGGCACTGTCTTCATAATATTTTATTTGATTGTTGCAACCGGCGGCGGCTAGTTTATTGTGTGCCCCATATCTTGTGCGCAAAAGGATTAATGAGGACATGAAATAAAAGACCTCAGTGGGCATTTCACATTTGTTTTGCCAGTTGCCAATCAAGTTAACCAGTTGATTGACACTTGAGAGGCGGCACCAAGGAGCCAAAGCTCAACCCCCGCAAGCACACAGCTAGGTAAATACATTAGCTTTTATAATTGATCTACCCATCTCGCAAATTGTAATTAATGATAATGATAGCTAGTAACAAACTTCTTGCAATGCAACTACTATAAATGGCAAAATAGTATTATGCACATTGGAGGCAAGTCATTTTGTTAGTACATTATTTAACATAATTTTCAAAATTGGATATTACAGGGAACAGGAAGAGCCAGTGATCATTGGCCCCCCTGCTTGTGTTGGTGCGCGGATGTCGGGTGTACGATGCCTGCTTGTACATCATGAGACTCAATAAATCACCCATAGTTATTATCTGGGGCATGCTAGTTGTAATTTGATTGCCAAGCGTATTACTATCACAAACTAAGAATATATCCGGTCGGTTACTGCTATTAAAATCGCATAATTTTATATTTGGTAGTCTGCAAGGCATGGGCATCCTAGTGCTTGATAAATAAGAAGTCGGTTTTCATTGGCTGTCGAGAATTATTGCAACCAATCAGCTTACTCGTTAGTGATGGGCTGGGCGTTAAGAATCATAGCAACAGCATGTCCTTGAAGACAGCCAGACGGCCTCTTCCCTCCTTGTTGTAATGTTCTGTGGCCGTTTGTAGTGGTTATATAGTGCCAGTGTTTCTCCCTAGGTTCAAGCAGTTATTAAAGTGAGTGAATGATGTAATACTATGTAGTGTTAAAATACTTTTAACACTCAAAATAATGGAAATTACAGCGGAATTACCTATTATTAAAGTGTCTTTGTTTAAATGTAGTTTTATAATTATTGGAGCTGTCACCTAAGTCGTCGACTATGCTTGCCTATGGAGGCACGATATGTAATGGCTTTAATTTATTAATGAGATTAATTTGTTTCTATAATCACGCGAATGTAACTGTGGTCCATTATCTTATGAGCCCAATATTTTGTGTACCTATAACTTTTTTTTAAATTCAACTTTGAATTGACTCTTGGATGTTGTTCCTACTGGGAAGTTAGGCCGATGAGCAGGATGCGTAATAATTAGTATTAATTAGATGATGTAGGTCTATTATAATGAGATGTTAACGTTACTTTATTGAATAATGACGATTGTACTTGTAGGCCCCTCCTAACTACTCTGCATACTCCTTCTCAACCCAGGTCGCACTCCAAACCTGTGTCAGGTTAGGTTAGGGTTTGTAGGTTTCATTTCTTTAACCTGTAATCTGGGGCTGGTCCTCTCCCTCAGTTCGGTTGAGATGATCTACCTGCACACCTGCTCTAACAAGGTGGTCCTTTATAGACTTGCCTCGCCTCCAGGCGATCATGAGAGGGTTTTGTGGGAATTTTACCCAAGATGGATGTTCACTGTACGTTTACAAGTGATCATCCTGTCACTTGTACCTCATCCATGTCCATACTTCCTGGAGTTTTATCTTAAGCTGTGCTGCAAGGCCGGGGAAGAAAAGGGTTGGGAGGATCTATCTCTTGTCTTCCACTTCTTGTATTCTAGGTCATAGCTTTCAGTGCCCTGAGTCGACTTTTACATGTTCCTATAGGCTGGCTAGAGCTCCTCTTTCTTCCCCTTGTTAGAGCCGACAGTGACACCAAGGCACCGATAAGTGGTCAACCCATTCAAGTGTTACACCATTAATTTGTAGTTCTTCATTTTCTCCCCGCTTATGATGAGAGTATGCTTTTGTCTTGTTTGTGGAGTGAAACAGAAGTGCAACACATTTCCTTCCAAGGAGTTCCATGGACTGTTTAATTTTTCCCAAGGTGGGAGCTTGTATTAGGACATCATCTGCATATCCCACTTGTTGTGTTCCTTCCGGAAATTCAATATTTGCAATGGCGTTATACTCTATTTGCTGATAAACGGAGTACTCGATGGTACATATATCCCTTAATAATTTATTTGATTTCATAATTATATTAATTATTGACAAATATATATTCTCTGTCCCACCCTCCCACCCTTTATCTTTCTCTTTCCTCCCATTCTGTCTCCCTTTAGGGGAGACAGAATTGGAGGAAAGCCTACTTTTATTTAGATTTCCCTTCCCTCCCATTTTGTCCCCCCCCCTCTCTCTCTCTCTCACCCCTCCTGTTCTCTATCTCTCTCCCCCTCTCATCCTCTCTCTCCCCTCTCATCCCCTCTCTTTCCATCTCATCCTCTCTCTTCCCCTCTCATCCCCCCTCTCTCTCTTTCTTTTCTCATTCTCTCTCTCCCTCCCTCTCAGTCTCTCTCTCCCTCCCTCCCTCTCAGTCTCTCTCTCCCTCCCTCCCTCTCGTCTCTCTCTCCCTCCCACTGTCTCTCTCTCTCTCTCCCCCTCCCTTTCAGTCTCTTTCTCCCTCCCTTTCAGTCTCTCTCTCCCTCCCTTTCAGTCTCTCTCTCCATCCCTCTGTCTCTCCCTCTCTCCCTCCCTCTGTCTCTCCCTCCCTCTCAGTCTCTCCCTCCCTCTGTCTCTCCCTCCCTCTCAGTCTCTCCCTCCCTCTGTCTCTCCCTCCCTCTGTCTCTCCCTCTCTCCCTCTCTCCCTCCCTCTCATTCTGTCCGTCCTTCCCTCCCTCCCATATTCTCTCCGTCATGGCAGCATGTACAACATCCCCCAATAGGAAGAAAACCCCCCTGGATTGTTCATCCTGTCACTTGTACCCAGACACAGCTGGGGCTTGCTTAACTGTCTCAAGTGAACAGCTTCTCAAACAAGAAGATTAACATTTGTCAATCCTTAAAATCTTACGTTATCTTGCGGGTGCAAAATGGGGAAATCTTTAAAGAACAGTATTTATATTTGACAAATAGTGTTTTCCTAACACAAACAATGTGGGGTTTATTATTCTACACATAATCCTAATGCCTCTCAGATATTCACATTCTCGTAGATGGTGGTCAAGGCGGTGACCGTCACTATCCTTATTATATTGTATGTGGTTGTATAATAATTTCTTAATATTTATGTTAATATTCCTTTGTACAGGTGTATGGTGTTGGTGTAAGGATTATTATGTATGACGTAGTGGTGGTTGGTGGCGGGGCGGCTGGCCTCACAGCCGCCTACAGGCTTCTCCAGGCTGATCCCTCCCTCTCCCTCGTCCTCTTAGAGGCCAGAGGTTAGTGTTCCTCCTAAACTCTGAAGTAAACAAGAAATAAGATTAGTAGAGTGTTCTGTCGGACGTAATTATGCGCCTTGGGAGAGGTCTCTCTGAAGAACTATGAAAGTTGGTGATATTGACTCTGTGTTACTGATGATACCTTACTCCTAAGATTATATTGATATAACTGAATTGAAATTGAAATTGAAATTGAAATAAGTTTATTGATGTAAAATACACACAAAGGGATGAGGTAGCTCCAGCTATTCTCACCCCGTTCAGTACATCGTGTTAATACATACATAGACACACATCACAAACAATAAACATATTACCAAACATTCTGAGAGATAAACATATACATTTCCTCCTTCACAAGTAGTATGGAATCAGACGTACACACAAATATTTTTATGACCTAGGTATACTGTATAGACAATTTGCAAGAGACATGCAGATAATTCAACAAAATATTACAGTCTTGGTGCAAAATTCTTATATCTCTCAAGAATATCATCAACCTTTCCGTTGACACATCCAGGCTATTTGTTCAGGAACAGTCCTTATCTCAGTGTTTCTATATACATTAATCAACGGACAATCAAGAACATAATGGGCAAGGGTGTGAGACCTTAACATACCACATAGTTTACACTTCGTGTCATTATCATGAACACCTATCCCATATTCCCAGTAATATTTGTACCCAAATATAACTGGCATATCATTAATTTGTATAAATCATTGTTCTAATGTGATTTTACAATGTGCAGTACGGGAGTTCACACCAAAAACACCAACTCAAGTCACCGAATAAATATACAATCCTCACCCCCCCAAAATTATATACAATGGTATAACAGCTGAGAGAAATATTAAAACAAAAAATTACTTTTTCACTCGTATGGTTATAAACAAACATATGGTTATAAATATGGAACCGCCTACTTGCCGAAGCCGTAAATGGCAAAACTCTGTTACATTTTAAAATCCAGCTGGAAAAAAAATCAAGGCAAATGCGGGGGGTGGCGGTTGCGAAGTTCAAGTATGTTTATTGAGACAGGAAAGAAATACATCTCAAAGGGATAGAAGTAGCTTAGGCTATTTCTACCCCCCCCCCCGCACCCCCCGGCGGTTGAGAAGCCGACGGGTTCCTGTCCTCGTCGAGGTCACTAGTGTTAGTGGCCCTCGGGTAAATTCAAGTAAATTTATTGTTGTATACAGATTAGACTTCATATTTTTGTACTGTTGAAAAGTGGAAACACCTTGTAGGCTCTTTGGTTTAGTGTAACCCTTCGCTTTGTCCCCGCTGTCCTCATTGGACACAGACGCATCTGTAGAAATGCATTGACAAGCCAATACGGCCGTCACGGTCTGATATGTCGTAAGTCACAGGCCAGGCTTGTAAGACATGCAAAAGTCAACACCATGACGAGGAGCCTCACAAAGCAAACGACACATAGACTTTACATTTGGAAGCGTCCGACCCCCATGCTTCACTAGAAGGATGGCAAGCCAGTGATGTGTGACTACACGTGCCTCCATATTGATCAGTACCTTCAATACACTTGCAACTGAAGGGGTGGCATTGCATATTTCGGGGAAATGATGAAACCCAAATACAGAGGACTAGCACAATGCTAAAGTTTTGTTCCTAATGGCTCGTGGGAGAAAATGTGCACTGAAATTCTTGAGAGCTTACTAGGGCTACAAAGGGCACAATTTTCTTGTTCTAGCGGCTTAGTGTTGCAGATCAACGGGAAAATGTCTTGTGCATGCAGTCTACCTTGAGGTTACCTTGAGGTGCTTCCGGGGCTTAGCGTCCCCGCGGCCCGGTCGTCGACCAGGCCTCCTGGTTGCCGGACTAATCAACCAGGCTGTTGGACGCGGCTGCTCGCAAACTGACGTATGACTTGTCCCTTCTCTATAGAGTCCCTTCTCTATAGAACGGACTCCATAGTCCCTTCTCCAAACGCCTTAGTTAGTAAAGCTCCTCCAGAGCGCTGTACCTCTGCATCTATTTATGCTAACAAAGCTCTTAGTTCAATTGTCATTACATAGCAACTTGCATGCAATTGCTAAAACTTTGTGGACTTACATGTTAATTTAATATTTCAGCAATTGCAACTATATTAATTGCAATTTTATATTATTAATTATAATGTATTATTAAATAATTATATCCCCTATTGTGTTTGAATCATCCAGCCGAAAATGGAGGAGCTTGTATGTTGATTCAGAGGCGACGACGATCTTGGGATCAGGATGCGCCCCGGCGTGCCCATAAAGAGTTAATCACGAAGCCCGGAATGGGTAAAGCACCAAGCTTAATCGCGAAACGAGTGACGCCAATCACCGAAACCAATATATGCATCGCGGCAAAGAAACGCAGACAGGCAGAAGATAATTGGGGGGCCCCAGGAGTCCCTCAGGGTGGCGAGCACCGGCCCCGCCCCACACAAAGAACACTAGATAGCAAACCAAAATCTCGGCCCCCAACTAAAACGCAAAAGTCATCCAGTACCTTCTGGCAGATCAGAAGCCAGTCGCCCACTACGGCTGAGGGTGGTGGGCGGCTGGCCCCGGTAGGCAACAACTCCGTGCATTGACTGATGCCAGAAAGTTACATATCCATCCAGCCTGGATAGCTCCGGGGAGCCGATGGGGCTCCCCCCCCCCCCAGAAATGAGGAAGAGATGCAGATTGGAACGGGAACGTTGTAACACCATAAAGATGTTTAGTGGTGTTTTATTTAATATTTAATATAAAATAAAATTAATTATGTGATTGTAACTAACCTATCTACCGCTGCCCACTGGATGGGGGGCGGCGTACAGGACAAACATCAATTGACACTAGCTCTCCATATATGTCACTTGCTTAAATTAGAAACTACGTATAGTCGATCTCGACCCCATTGATGATTTGACGATGTGTACTGAATTTTGTAACTTGCTTAGCTAAATGAATTGTGGGGTTCAGTCCCTGAGCCCCTTATGTGCCTCTGTAACCCTTTCCACTCCAAGATGAGTATGGGGTGCATAATAAACGAACTAACCCAACTATTATTTATGGATAGAATAATTTCAAAATATTTGTTAAATGCGTGTACAACTTTTGATATGCCTTCAGATCTTTTCCCAAAATAGACTAAACTAGGTCACACGAGGCCATCCCATCTCTCACAGACAGGGTCGGAGGTCGGACGTTGACGCTGGATGTGGACGTTGGAGATGGTAAGACGGACAAGTTTGACTTGGGAGGCCAATGGGTCGCCTCCAACCAGCATCACGTCATTAACATGCTGGAGGAACTGGGACTCAAGATCTATCCTCAGTGAGTAAATATGCGTTCTGGAGAGGTTGAGACTTGGGATCCACCGTCAGTTAGAAGACATGCTGCACCTGTCTCGGTCTTTTCTCTTTGTTTCTCTGTCAGCCTGTGTGAGGGTGTCTTTTTTTTTCTCCAGTTTTTGCCTTAGTCGACCCATTCTCTCCGCAGGCCTATCTCTCTAGCTCTGTTTATTATTTGTTTTTTTTTTTACCCTGTCGGTATGACAGTGTCTTTCTCATTCTGTCTGTCTTTTCACTATCTCTGTCTCTCTCTGGCCTCCAACCTTGGATAGACATACACAGACTGATAGACAGTGACAAAGATTTAAAAATATAAACTAAGCTTCAGCAAACTAGAATTACACTTTTCAGTTGAACCTCTAATGTGACAAGACAACTGGTTTTCTCACCAGGTACACCCAGGGCACCAAGGTGATGCAGGTAGGAGACAATAAGATAAGAACTTCACTTGGCCTGAGGGGTCGTATAGAACTACAGCTCTTCTTGTGGAAGGTTAGAATCTTATGTATACATTTTATATTATCTTCTTTACTAATGAGTTTACCTAGAGTGAGTGGCTCACTAACACTAGTGTCCTCGACAAGGACAGGAAGCCAGTGGCTTGTCGAAGGTCCCCCCTCATTTGCCTTGATCTTTTTCAGCTGTACCATAAAAGTTAACATTTTTTTTGGCATTTACGACTACGGAGGATTGGCGGTTCCATGGGTTAATAATCCTGTGGATGAAAAAGCATCTCCTGTTCTCAGTCCTACATTGTGGCTTGTTGAGCTTGAAACCGTTGATCCTTGTTTGTGGTTGTTCAGTATTTTAAAGGTTTCAGTAAGATCCGCCCTGTTATGCAGAGTGATTGATGGTTGGAACAAGCTAAGTGAGAAGGTGGTGGAGGCCAAAACCGTTAGTAGCTTCAAGGCGTTATATGACGGAGACTTAGTCTCCGTGGTGTAGTGGTAAGACACTCGCCTGGCGTTCCGCGAGTGCTGTGCCATGGGTTCGTATCCTGGCCGGGGAGGATTTACTGGGTGCAATTCCTTAACTGTAGCCTCTGTTTAACGCAACAGTAAAATGTGTACTTGGATGAAAAAACGATTCTTCGCGGCAGGGGATCGTATTTCAGGGACCTGCCCAAAACGCTACGCGTACTAGTGGCTGTACAAGAATGTAACAACTCTTGTATATGTAACAAAGAGTACTGGGAAGACGGGACACCAGGAGTGTAGCTCTCATTCTATAACTACAATTGGTTAATTAGTAAGTTAACCACAACTTGCATCAAAAGTAGCAATAGTAAAAAATAACATTGTGGTTATGTTACATATGTGCTTAGCACATACTGTATATTCTATGTTCTGAGAGATAGGAGATGAGGGGGGGGGGGAGACATCGAGAGAGAGAGTGGAAGAAAGAGTGGGGGGGGGGGAGAGGAAGAAGAGAGGTGAGGGGGATAGGAGAGAATGAGAAGGAAGAAGATGAAGGTAGTGGAGAAGAGGAGGATAGTGGGGGTAAGAAAAGGGAGAAGAGGGAGGGAAGAAAGTTACGGGCTCACCATAGCCCGTGCTACATGGACACTTCATTCTGAGTAGCTAAATCTGAAACGACAACAATGAGGGAAGAAAGATGGGATGGGGCAGATTTGGTGAGAAGAGTGGGAGAGACCAGTGCACTCAGGTACCTCCCATCTAATATTAATCTATGAAGACAATATCTTTTAGCAGCTAAAGACTAGATGCTTGGCGAAAGCCTTAAAAAACTTTACAGGGTGACTGGTGGTTGTTTGGGGATGATCATACTTGTGTCAAGGTTGACTCACATACACATAAAATGTCATGTTATATTAATATTCATTCTTTTTAAATACCAGATTCCATTCTCACTAATATTCATCCAGCAATTCATTCTGCATGATGATTAAATGTAAGTTAGTTTGTCTTGTCTAATAATACAATGTATTCTACATTTTTAACGAAAATAATTCCATCTGTATTGACTCAGGTAGACCGTTTGGCAGCCAAGGTGCCCATCACTGACCCTTACAGTAGTCAATACGCAGCCCAGTTGGATGGAGAAACAGTTGACACTTTCATGAGGAAATCTATTTCCTGCAAGGCTGCAATGGAGGTCATAGATATCTCAGTGCAAAGCCGCTTTTGGTAAGTTTAAAAGACGTGTTTTTAAGATTTGCTATTGTATGTTAGTAGCAACAGGCACCACTTGTTTTGCATTTTCTTTTATGATGATATGCAGCTGGGGAAACTCATTGATCAACTTAAGACACTCTAAACCATTTAGAAAATGTTCGAGAAGGTCATCAGTCATGTTATCCATAATCAAACTTCAATGTAATAGGGACATATTTTTGTATTCAAATATGAAATAATCACCCAACATCCTGTCCTCATTACCACCTTCAACACATTGGCTCCATTGCCAATGTGTCCATTGCTTCTTGCAATTGTTGGGCACCATCCCTTTCTTCTGTCCTATTCCAGTTCCTTGCCCTCATGTCCCTTCCAAGTGCATTAAAGTTTTCCTGATAATTACCCTACCTTTGTTTCAAGAGCCTTCCTGCTTAGCTTTTTCTTTTTATAATTACTGTTGTTGTAACATATCGGAAAATTAACTGAAGAAATTGAAGAAAATTGTGCAGAAACTCATAGGGTGAGAGAGGTAGAGAGGTGAAAGGGAGGTGTGAGGAAGAGTTTTTAGGAGAAAGGGAAAGTTTAGAATAAGAGGGAAAAAATGAGATCAAGAAAGTAGAAGTATAGAAAGTACATGTAAAAGTGCTGGAATAGTAGAAAGATAGAAGGTTGCTGCCATCATCCATTCAAGTTAATTATATATACTCATATAAGACAAGGAATAGAACTTGTCTAAACACCAATATTATCTGATGATATCATGTGCAGGGTATCAACTGTAAACATGTACTCGTATAACCAAGAATCTTTGTCAAAATCTAAAGCCATTAAACTTCAGAGGGCTCTCTAGTCTAGCTTACACAATCAAAGATCTAGGAATCAGAATTAAAGACAATTTACAAAAATAAGTTAATAAATTATATATTTACTCTTATGGGTATCATAATTCACCCATTTCACTTGATGTTCACTATATGTCAACATTAATACACAAATTTGAGTCACCACACAGGAAATTGAGAACACCTACTATTGATTGCCCCTGAGAATCACACGGCACCTAAGTTGAAATCACAATATACGTCACCTTACAAGTTCACTCACCAAAGTCTCGAGACTAAGTTTGATAGAGGGGAAGGGGGGCTACGGCTAACAGACAGATCCCCACCTGGCCTGTCCCAGGCCAGGTGGGGACTGACAGGCCTGAAACTACTGTATCACTTAATACTAATGTATTTCATGTATGCACCAAATTGCTACAAAACCCAATTTTATTTTCTTGTAAGTACAGGTATCAATATTAATGTTGTATACTGTACAGTATTTAGGTATCTACTGACTTAATTGCATACCTGCAAATTCTCACTGTATATCTGTCACTAATTTTAATAATTTAAGATTGCCACTGTACCTTGTACTTGTAACTTAAAAATCATGTCAAATTCCCAAAGGACATCTCGATTAGTTTGTTAGCTAAATAGTTGCCTAAAATGTTATACACATTATTGGCCTTCCAAGAATGTATCGCTTAATCAACACACTGTATAGTAAAATTCAGTAGATGTGTATCTTGTATAACTATCCCCCCTTTCCCCTCAGTGTTCATTAACTGCCTCTGTAACACTTTCACTATCACTCACTAGATAAGTTTGGCTGTGCATATATAATAATCATATAAAATCAGTATGGTAAATGATGGTGTCTTAAGTGGTTGCATGCTGATAGCCGACTATAAATTTACTTACAGGATGATGTGTGTGACTCGGAGAAACTTATTTGATTCATCGAACTTTTCCATGCAGTGATAAGTGCACTTGATTCAAAATCAAAAGTTTTCAGGTTGGTTTCTTCACAGAATGGAAACATTTGGGCATATTTCCTTTCACTTGATGCATCTGTTCAACCAGCAGTAAATGAGTATCAGGGAGTTAGGCAACTGTTGTGTTGTCTCTTGGAAAAGGTGTCATTATCTAGGGGATTTTAATAATCCTAACAGACTTTTTGTCCTGACAGTGGGGAAACATTTTGTATACTGTGTTGCAATCTAGCCCCCCAAAAAATATATATATATATATAAAATATCTTCATCTCCATATTTTTGCAAAACAGGGTTTGTTATTAGTTGTATGACAGTTGTATGCATCTCATCTGAGAAAAAGAGTTTAAGGTAAATAAGTACTCAGTCTAACAGGAAAAAAGGGGCACATACATTTTTACATACACCATGAAAATTTATCTTCAGGGACGGATGCGACTCGGATGAGTGTCATGTTCTTCCTGGCCTGTGTCAATGCAGCTGGAGGTATTATGAAAATTCTGGGGTCCGAGAAAGATACTGCACAGGAGGCCCGCGTTGAGGTATGTGAAGAAAATTCAGTGCATCAGGCTAAAAAATATAAGATGTCTAGACATTTTTAGACACATCTGACAAAAAAAAAATTCTTATGGCTTTTATGTTTCTGGTGTTCTCACTAATTAATTATTTAGGATATCATGAGAACACCTGTGATGATCATGAAGCTGTAATTGTAATTACAGTACCTAAGTCATGTTATGTTCTCAGTGACAAATTTAAATGTTACATAGAGAGGGGGTGGGGGGAGGGGTCTAACATTTAAGAAAGTAAATTGTCAAACCCAACCTCCTGTTTAGATACTGTACTGCCTTTTGTAACTATGGGGACCATCATACATACATAGACATAATGGACAGTTAGTAGAATTTAGTGCTATTCACTTTATAAAAGTCCCCCCCAAAAAAGTAAAGCTAAAAACCAAACATAAATATTTCTAGGCCTAGTACAGCACATATATTTATTATGTACTATATTAATATAGTACTATTATGTACTACAGTATATTAAACCTCAGATAGCATGTACAGTATTAGGCCTAGGAAAGTTAGGTTAAAGTTTAAGTTTGTCTTGCAACATAAATATAAAAGCTTTTCCAGTTTGTCCAAATTCAGTGTTACCAATTTCTACTTTCTAATTGCCTTTTATGTCAAAATATGTATTATGGTCCTGATCGTTAATATAAATACAGTCCCTGTACTGTACAACCTAAACAGGAGGATGGGCTGAATTTTCATACCACAACAATGATTGAACTTTGTACAGAATCTTGGGTATTCTCAGTGTTGGAACCACTTGTACAGCTCATTACTGTATTCATTTCTAATGCTGTACACATAATTAAAATGCAGTCATTTGACCCTCAGTCTGACATCCATGCAAGGTGCTTATACCTGGTTATGGTGTAATATTGGTCATATTTATTTCTGAAATTAACATAGTCAAACTTGAATCTGTGTTGGCTACAACCAGTTGGTAGTCGGTAATAACACTTCAAAACAGCAAAGACCATATTTAGAACCAAGCAAATTATATATTGTCTTAGCTCTATGGCCCTCAATGTTTCTATAGTTAACAATACTGCAAACCAGATGTGACATGGCTGATCTCATTGAAATTTAAAATACTGAACAATTTGGAGAATTTTGATCTAGATAATTTATTCAAAAAGTCATATGTAACACAAACAAGA
The DNA here is from genome assembly GCF_040958095.1 of Procambarus clarkii. Classification (NCBI taxonomy): domain Eukaryota; kingdom Metazoa; phylum Arthropoda; class Malacostraca; order Decapoda; family Cambaridae; genus Procambarus; species Procambarus clarkii. The sequence goes on along the minus strand of NC_091184.1, from coordinate 33,224,171 downwards.
AACAAAAGTTTCAAGCTCAAGAAGCCACAATGTAGGACTGAAAACAGATGTGTTTTTAACTCAGTGTTATATACCCATGGAACTGCCTACCCACCGAAACTGTAAATGTTAAAACTTGTTTGAACTTTAAAATCCAACTTAAAAAAATCATTAGGTCAAATGGGGGGGGGGGGACTTTGACAATCTTACTGCTTCCTGTCCTTATCGAGGCTACTATTGTTAGTGGTCTTCACATAAATTCAGGTAAATAAATAAATATACAACACACAAATGACTAGAGCATAGTCACTTGTGTATAGTGCATAGATATAGCAGTCACTTGTAATAGTAATATTGTAAAAAATTTTGTCAACAAAGTAATCGGTATTACTGTACTTGTAGAATTAAGGCAATAAAGAGACCATAATTACCAGTACTGTACTTTAGTCTCTTTGCTGCTGATCATCAGAATCGTTAGGTATACCAAGATAATTTTAATCGGAAATAATATTTCTCTTGTACTTATACAGAAAATCATTGATTTTGATGAAGAAAATGACAAGTCTCTTATATATTTACAACAAATACTGTTTGTACATCTACAGGGAGGAACCCAGCAAATATCAGAACTTCTGGTTGAAAAGATTGGAAAGTCCAATGTCGTGTTGAGTCACCCAGTATGTGAGGTGAAACAGACGAAGGAGTGTGTGGAGTTGATCACAGATAATGGGAGCAGTTTTACAGCTAAGAGAGTCATCCTGTCAGTCCCTCCAAATCTGCTTGCAAAGATGAAATTTGACCCGCCTCTGCCTCCCTACAAACGCTTGATTTATGAAAACCTACCAATTGGCCATCTCACTAAATTTATAGTGACTTACAAAAAGGTTTGACCTTATTACTATACAAGTAATTTCCTTCTGTTGGTATCATTCACAATCGAGAATTCCGGGTTCCATTCCTGGGTGTGACTGAAATGGTTGGGCATATTTCCTTTCACCTAATGCTTCTGTTTACCTAGCAATGAGTAGGTACTCAGGAGTTAGTTAGCTTGTGGGGTTGCATCCTGAGCAGGGTCAGTAATTCGACCACAAACAGATTGTAATTATTTACAACTTGTATATTTAATCCAATAAGAAATGATTATAATATGACAATAATACCATCACATAATTGCAGTAACCATCCCACTAGATTGAAACATTTACTGTATTCCATTCCAAGTTAAACTAAATCAAATCCACAAGAATGCATTAAATAAACTAAAGTACAGTAATTGCACTACAAAATTTCATTTTAAATTCATATTAACTTGAAGGAAGCTTTGATTACCTAGGCATTTTGGAGAGAAAATGGATACTCTGGTGAAATTGTGAGCAATGGCGGCGAGACAGAAGTTGCCGGCATGAGCAGAGGTCCACTGACTGCAAGCTGTGATGCCACTACTAACACTGGAACCCCTGCAATTGTTGGTTTCATCGCTGGCCGACAAGGTGTGGAGTGGAACACCAAGACAGTAAGGCCTTCCTATTTATTAATTATTGTCTACACACATATATATATACATGCATTCAGATACATATTATATATCCATAACATGAAAAATAAGAAATTACTTAAAACAATGTATGAAATCATACAAAATTGAGGAATGTTGATAGATAATTTATCTGAATAATGCTGGACCTAAATAATGTATTCTTACACTTAGGAGTCAGAGAGGAAGACGGCAGTGGTTGAGGGCCTGGTCTCAGCCCTGGGCAGCCAAGCTCTGGATTTTGTTAGTTACACAGAAAAAGTCTGGTCAGATGAGCCATACACAGGTGGGTGCCCCAGCGTGTTTGGGGTTCCTGGGACTATGTACGCCTTTCCTCACCTACGTCTTCCATTTGATAAGTAAGTTTAACAGACATACTGTACTGTACTGTATAGTGATGTAACACCCCAAGAGGTGAAGGAGGTTCATTGTTTTTTTTATTTACACTAACTATAAAATCAAACACTTAAAATACAGCAATCATTTAAGGACTTCTAGTAAATAAATACATACTGTACATAAATTGATACTTAGTGAGTGAAACTCCACTATTTAATGTTGTATTTTAAGTTTTATTTACATATCTCAACCTGTGCCCATTTTGTACCCCTGTAATATTTTATTCTACAACACACAGGATTGATATGGAATGTATTATAAAATCTAAAAAAAAAAGAAAAACCCAGTGTTGAATGTAATGAAATGGTCCTTTCTGGAAGAGCCTCAGTGGGTTACCGAAGCAATCTTGATTAGATTGTTATATACATTGTTACAAGGATCATATCAGCCACGGAACAAGGGATTCATTCAAACTAGCTTCAAACCTGTTAGTACCAGTTACCACCACTAGGCAGACTGGCCTCAACATTCAGTCCACTCTCCACCTCAGTTCCGGACCTGATGAGCAACCCATGATGAACCAATGAACCTGGAGGGAGGGGTTGGGTTGAACTTGGGAAGCCACCAGGGCTCCTCCATAAAGAGGAGTTTCATTACATTCAATGTTGGGTTTCTGGAGGAAGTTCCCCAGTACCTTCCTGAAGCTAACTAACCACAGAGAATAAAAATGGAACTTACAACCCTCAACCTTGCACAAAGAGCGAGCAGGTTTGAGGGGATATTCATGGGGTCACAAAACCTGCATGGGATTGCCAATTCCAGAAGGAATTTATCAAGCAGGACACCGAGGCACTGTGACACTATGCCAGACCTTCAGTTGAAGGAGATCGCCAAATCTATACAGGTAACATAACTGAAATACAGTATAGGATTGACATAGCCAACACAGCCTGACTGATGGCTGTGAAGGCTGACTCAGTGCACGATAGACAATGCACCAACGTACAAAAATATCCAGTGTGCCCTAAGCCAGCCAATGTCACTCTTGACCTGAGTAAAAGCAGGAAAATCCCAAGACACCTGACTTACCCAGGACAAGGGTCACCACAAGTGAGGAGGACCTCAAAAGGTGTGACCTCTAAACACTTAATTGAAGAAAACCCTGAAACACAAGGGCAGCACTAGGGAAGAGAACTCTGTGCACATGCAGCTCCAAGCACTCTTAACACTTTCGCGCTCCGTGGAAACTCGCGGTTGACAGGGGGTAGGTGGCCCCTCCATGCGGGTAAGCGCGCGGTGACACCCAAATGTGTATATTCGTTCCAGCTTTATCACCTTAATTCTCGTGCTACGTCGCTCGTTTTGGTATCATTGTGTTCGCAATTAAATTCTCTACAGGTGTGTATAAATATAATGTCCAAAAGCCTAGCGTGACTCCCAACAGCAAAGCGTAAAGTCGGCAAAAACGCACAAAATCAGTAACATGTGCATTCTCGTTCCATTTTTTTACCTTAATTCTCGTGCTACGTCGCTCGTTTTGGTATCATTGTGTTCGCAATTAAATTCTCTACAGATGTGTATGAATAAAATGTACAAAAGGCTGGAGTGCCTCCCCGCAGAAAAGCCTAAAGTTACCCGTTAACGAGCACCATTTTGTACATTGCAACCTAATGTTCAACTCGTTCAATTTGATAACATCAAATTTCGTGCTACGTCGCTCATTTTGGTATCAAATTGTTCGCAATAAAAAGGCGATTATTTTAAAACTAGTCCCAGAATAATAGAGCAATAACTGGATTTTTAACAAATATTTTAATTCTGGACGCTCATCATCACAAATTTATTTATATCTTTCCAGTGTTCTGACATAAATATTTGTGTTACATCTTTCATTTTGGCATCAAATTGTTCGCAATAAAAAGGCGCACATTTTAAAACAAGTCCCAAGATAATAGGACAATAAATAGAATTTTAACAAATATTTTAATATTCAGACCATAGACCTATTTATAATATTTCAAGTGTTTGGACATCAAGTTTCATGTTATATCTTTGATTTTGGTATCAAATTGTGTGCAATCTAAAGGCGCTTATTTTAAAACCACTACCAGATTGATCTGATAAAATTTAAATTTTTAAAAAATATTGTAATGAGTGACTCAGTATTGCGTCGTTGGAACACATTCAGTAGAAGAGTGAGTGACGAATTATTCAGTCTGTGGAACGCGAAAGTGTTAATATTTAGGCTCATGCTACACTTACAGTGAACAGGAACACTAGTGAATGCAAAAACTACCACTTACCTGGATCAGCAAGACATTGGAGCCCAAGCAGCAGAGAGGCGACCCGGCACACACTACATGTCAGCATAGAACTGAGGATGGAGTAGCCAACTGACCGTGAGCTGCTGCCTTTATCTCTTCCCCCGTCCCCCTCCCCAAATAAATGGGGAAGGTGGGGCTAACAAGCTTGCGATAATTTGGAGAGATTTCAATTGTTTGTTTACATAGTTGGGGGGGGGGGGGAGTTCTTTCCATGGTTTTAGAGGCTGTGGGCTCTGTTGAAGCCAGCAGTGGTCTGTTTTGTCTTGCAGATTTTCTGATTGCTTCCCTGGTGGTAACAGATTAATAAATAAATAAAATATATATCTGTCTCTGTCACTGCTCCCTACACCTCTTTAGAGAGCGCCAGGTTTTGGCTCTGGTCCTCTGTAGACCAATAGAACGCCACAGCTGATGCAACCTAATAGTGGTACACTTTCAGTGATACAGGTTTCAGTGAGCTACAAGGGTCCTTCCCCCAGAAACTTGAAGTACAGTATTAGCCAGCCCTGGGGTCCCAACCTTAATCCCATATAGGCCCAGTCAACATAAATACCATTGCTCCTATCTCCAGGCTTGAATACTGAAAGGCTGACATAGTATAGGATACATTATGTAAATCCTGTAGCAACTACCATTTATTATACTGTAAGTGTGATTGCTGGGTTTTTATACTTACATGCATGTTTAATCTGATTTTATACATTGGCCAATTTAGCAATTTAATTGTTATTCTTCTTTAACTGTAAATGGTATTCCTTAATAAATTAATAGTAGTTTTCTCCTTTAGGCTTCACTTTGCTGGAACAGAAACAGCAACAGCATGGACAGGCTTCATCACTGGGGCCATACAGTCAGGCGAGCGAGCTGCCAAAGAAGTTCTGCACAATCTTCGACCCAACCTACTTTCTGAGGAAGACCTGCTGGGCACCTGCTATGACCCTAAAAGGTGCCTAACCAGTTGTCATACCAATAGATGTTATAAAACTACATGCTTTTATAAAATAGATATTAATGCTTCAATAAAAAAAGTGCAACCCCCTTGCATTTGACCACACCATAGTGCCCCGAGACTGGAAATGTATACAGTATGCAAACGGTATTCAAATTTTCAAGAAATACGGAATATATACACAACAGAAAACTACTGCCAATCAGCTTGATGGTCTAAGCCTGTTATAACTGTGAGCTTCTGAAGAGAATTTTGAGAAGCAATAGTAAATAATCTCAATGCACAACTTGTCAAAAACAAGTATGAATTTGTGATAAACAAATCTTGTATAACAAACCTGCTTCTTTACTTGAAACGGCAACTAACTTTTCAGATCAAAGAGTTCCAGCTCATATGATGTACCTGTACATGACTTCTCCATACAAGGTACTGTGTTGCTAAATAACGTCATGATTCCAACACTTGGTCATGGCCCTAACTTTTTATCCATTAATAAATGAAAGACATTCAACAATGTCACACTGGCCCTGATAATCCTAGTACATGGAATCAATGGTGAAGTACTGGGATGGATAAGCCAATGGCTGAAATGCAGTAAGCCAAGAGTTATCCTATAAAGAGTAAAATCTGACTGGAATGATCTTTACCAATGACACTGACATCATTATCTCGAACCACAAGACAGAATTTGCAGACATTACAAAGATTTACAGATATGTTAAAGCAAAGAGAACATTGCATCTATGCAAAATGAGATGCACCTTAGCTGATTTAGGGGCACCAAAATTTAAACAAACCATTGGTTTGATGGTCCTAAAAAGAACATGCATGAATCTTACAAATGGTTTAAAATTAAAAAATATATTAATAATGTTAAATGATATGAAGAGCATTTATTTTAATCATTTATTGTGTAAGGATTAGTTTGATATCAATACATAGTATGCCAGAGTTGGCGCATGTGTCCTTATCTTCGTTCAGTGTATATACATAGATGGGGTCATGAGGGATGGTAAGTTAAGAATACAGTACAGTACTTGAAAAGGATGTCAACTTTAGTGTTTAATGAAATTACTGCCTAGTGTGATTTGCAGAAGGTAATAGTGCCAGTTCTCCATGTTCAGTTTAATAGTGAAGAAATGGTGCGGTTTGAATATCTTAAACCCTGTTTTTCTATACTGTATTTATTTTCTATATTCTCCAGGAAAATACCTTCCCACTTGATGAAAGCTGGAAATATTGTATTTGATTATGATTTTACAAACTATATGAAGATTTATTACTTAAGTAAATTATACTGTAAATACTGTACATGCAATGCATAATTATATTTCTAAAGCAAATATTTCTTTATTTACAGCATCCCAAAAGACTTCAAGAGTATCAAGTACAAGGGAACACTTTTCTCCATTAGCAATCTCTTCTATTTGGCTGCTGCTGCTGCAGTTGTTTCTTTTGTGTACTCTACATATTTTTAAGAAAGAAAATAAGTATTTTTAGCGTTTAGCTTTGGGTGTAGTCAGTAACCAAAATGCTCGTAGAGGTTAATTACTAGCAGTTACAATGGCAACTGAACATTTAGAGAGAATTAGCACTGTTTGTTTGCATGCAAACTTCCAAATTGAAGGTGGAGGGTGAAAAGATCCTGTGTTTGAATCCTTTTGAATGATTTAGGCAGTTTCTTCACTACATTTGCTCTTGTGCTCCCAGTAGTAATTTGAAAGCTGTGTATAAATTTATTGGCAAAATATGTTCTGGTGAAAACATGAACTACCTGTTGATTTCAGGAATCGGTGTCCCTGCAGCCCGGTCTCTGACCAGGCCTCTGATGGCCAAGGCCTTGAAATTATCTGTGAAAGGAGAGCTCTTTTGTTTGAAACTGGTTAGAATGTTCAGATCCTGCTTCACTGCCATTCAGTATAAAAAGTAATTTAAGCTGTACCTATATACAAATACAGCATTGCCGTTTTATTTCTTCTTTCTCCCACTTACCACTGATATTCACTCTTAATAAATTTAATGTGACAAGTTTTTCTGTTGTTTTGAGAAATGTGTGTAATTTATAATGCTTATGTTTATTAATTGCATTAAATTTTGTATGTAAAGTACAGTACACCTTACATACAAGCATAATGAAAATACATTTAGTGTGAGGATAGGCTTTCACAGTGTAGTGCCTTGAGGCTAAATTACAAAAAAAAATATAATTAGATAAAAATATGCAGATAACATACAATTCTGGTACGGTATATATTCTCTAGTAAAGTAATTGATGCATGGATTTTGTAATGATATAATTAATATAACTAAAAGGCCAATAACAGTTGCAAATAGTATGCCAATGTCTTTATTTAGTAAAGTGTTAAGATTTATTTGTTGTTATTAAACCCAGACATACAGTTCTGTATTATGAACTTTTGTAGTAAAATACTACATTGATTTGAAAACGTACACAGTTCATTGCAGAAATGCACCGATGCCATGACAAAAATGCAAACTCGGTGAAGTACATGAGAAATGGGCTACTACTTTGGGTGTTCTTGCTTTCTACAGCACAAGGATTGAAAACACTTTAAAGCAGCCTCTTTCTTCAGTATTCAAGACTTAGGCATTCATTGCTCATGAGCAATGAGCTCTTTATATCCAACAGTCATATTGAAGGGGTTCTCCTTTGTCTGTCTGCTTACATCATCCAACTGCATCTTTTCCCAAAGCTGCATTTGGTGTTCATCTACATACGAGAACATCCACCATGCCTGGTGTTCCCGATTCAGTTTTATTCCTATTGGACCTGGCACATTCCCATAGGTTTCTGGTGTGGTTCAGCTATGGACCTGTCTGCCGATCAGTTCTCTGGTGTGCACATTTTTTTAATGTACCTCGATTTTGGTTCATGCCAACGGTCATTCCCTCTGCCTCTGGATGGAAAATAGTTTCCATCCTGAGGCCTGCAATGTGTGTCATAATTGGGTTTCTGATTTGGTCTTCTCAGAATGGGGCTTATTAACTTGCTGTTGATTTGCAAGAACAGTCTTCCCACTGGCATTACTTATAGTGCTGTGCCAGCATGGATGCCCTGAAGACTGATCCTAATGTTCTTTGAAGCGAAGCTGGATCATGGCCACTCGTTTTAAGTTTGCTCCTCCATCTCTCTCGTCCTATGGCCCAGCTGGTGTCATTCTTCGGTCTTCATGCCGACTTCCTTGGTTTGGGCTTCTGGTATTTGGCCATTTTTCATCCACACTAGTGACAGTTGATCCAGTGCTTGCTGTTGGGGATCCACTACCTTCTGTTTTGAGGGGGGAAGGGGGTCATTTTGGTGTGGATCCTCCTTCGTGTGAGAGATGTCTTTGTTTTCTCTGGTACTGTACCCAAATTGAATTCTGACTTTTTAACTTCAGTAATTATTGGAGCCTTCACATGCTGTTGTACAAAATACTTTTTTGCATCTCTTCCTCTTATTTGTACGTGGTCACTTGTTTTAATACAAACATTATAATTAATTCCCTTTATTGGAAATAGAAAGACTATACTTGGGCTAGTACCAAGGTCCCCCTAGGCTGAATTATTCACCTTTCCCAGGATGCAACCCACAACAGTTACCCAACTCCTATGTATCTGTATACTACTTGGCAAACAGAGTTATCAGGTGACAAAAAATGTGACCAACCATTTGTCCCACCCAGGATCCCCAATTGCAAGTTGAAAACATAGACCACTGTATTACAGGACCCTTTACCACAGCATTTTCAGTTGTCTTTTCATTTTCTTCACGACATTCAGAGCCAACAACAATCTTTCCTCTCGACATCATTTTGTCATTGTTTCATCTTTAGTGTCTTGAATATATCTGCAGTACAGTATATATAAATGTTAACCACCTTTTAATATCTGTCACTGGTAAAAATAAGACTTAATTCCCCTTTCATTTCACAATCACATCTTAAATTTATTTTGGGAAAATAGAAGCATTATAATCTTTTTTATTTAATAAAAATAGTGGAAATTACATTTTGTATATTCGTGGCAGTGCAAATAGCATAAATTACAGTGGTCATCAGTAAGCTAGACGAGTAATAAATTGTGATTATTCATTTTTCTGTAAACTAACTACTGTACACACACAGGAAAGATAAATGACCGTAGTTATAGATAAAATTATACATGTCCTTGATAGAATTTGTATATACAGTATATTATATATACACTGTTTACTGTATATACAATGTATATACAGTATAATATATATAAATTACACTATATATATATATATATATGTACGTATACAGTACAGTGTACATAAACACGCACACTGTACTCTGTCGAATGTACAGATGCACACCTGATCCCTTAGGGAACCAGAATTCCAATGCATCCGAAGGTTGCATTTGTTCACTATTTTATACCAAATGCTATTAATTATTGCAAATGATATAACAGTTTTGTGCAAATTGATACTGTAACTATCACTTAATATATAAATTTAAAACTTTTTTTGGCACTGATTTTCTGTTTTAATAGATGAATGAGCTCACTCCACCAGAAAAATTATATTTTTCATTGCGACTGAAAATAACTATCCAGTATTACATTACTGGAATGAACAACCGTCGAACCTGGCTTCCTGGTGTATCAATTTCCGTTTGATTAGAAAGTCCAGCGATATAACAACTACTATATTGAATGAGGTCAGTAAGACGACGTGTTCTACAGTCAGACTAAAAACTTAACCGAGGGTGACTTTTCAAAAAATTATTTCAAATTTTATTAATGTAAATGAATTAGACATATAGCTTGATGTTGAAGAGAAAATAAATCAATAACCCAAGGAAGATTCTTGTTAATAACTTTGGTTTAGGCACAACCAGGTTTAGCTTGGCTAATTTTATATTGTACATTAATAGCTGTCTTTGGCATTTTTTTCCTTTTCTTTATTATGCACCCCATACCCATCCCATGGGCAGTGGTAAGACATTTATATTGGCATGTACAAATAAAGTTTCACTAAATTAAAGCATCAATATTTCATACATCTCTAACTGTAGAAAAATTATACTGTACAAGTGAACAACATAGTATGTAAAGCTCTTATGTACCTTTAAATCATTTTTAAGGCAACCGAGTCATTCATCCTCTTTATAATAAACAATTTAACCAACAAGAAGTTTCAACATGAGAAATTCTTAAACTTTAAAACCATGCAAAGACTGTACATGTTATAGTAACTGAAGTTATGTTTGGCATATCTGTGCTACACTACTAGAACATAGTACAGTTCATAATACCTGAGGTCACAGTATTGTAATCATGTGCCTTATGCAGTTCTGGTACCAAGTGTGAAGTCTGGTATCAAGTACGAAGGGTCCTTTTGCAACATTGAAAAATTTAGTTCCTCTGAAAATGGTGAGAAGCCTGAGCCTCGGTAACAAACATTGATTATGGAGCCTATTTATGTTCAATTAATTCAAGATGTACAAGTTCACTTGTATAACTATGCAGAGAATCCACTAAATATTATAATGAAATAAAATATATGCTAGTGTGTATTTAAAAAATGGATTCTCTTCCAGTGGAAGCGAAGATGTCCAAATCTGTATTTGTGGAGCGAGAGCTAGCTCTTTGGGCCCTGCCTTCTAGCTATTTGCATCTGATGCATTTAAATTTGTCATTATATTTCTTTGTTATATTTGCTCTTGAAGCTATTCATGGAAATATCTTCCACACCTTTCAGTGCATTCCACTTATTAAACACTGTCACTATGAATGGGTTTTCTCATTACCTGGGTTAACTGGAATCCCCAGCTTCCACCTATGTCCTCTTGTCCTATTTACCCTCAAATTGAAAAGGCTGCCATTATCTACCTTGCCTATTCTCTCTCATTACTTGTACATAGTGATCATAGCCCATTTGGTTTGTCTTTTCCTAACATTGTTAGATTGAGATCCCTGGATGTTTTTAATTTTGTTTTCAAATAAAGGCCCCCTTTAGTTGCTACCCTGAGCCATGGTCATTGGTCAACCCCAGAGAGCATACCAGGCCATGTGCGACATCCATAAGATATTGGCCGAGAGTGTAATAGATGTGATCAGATCTTTGTGGGTAATCTCCACTGTTTGTGGTGACCAAGGACACTTCCAACCCCTAAATGATTCACACCTCGTGAGTCAATTGTCACATACCTTGTCCAAGATTTTTGATGACCATCGTGTCCTTGGATCAACAGGTGGTTGGAAGTCAGTCGGGGCTCATTTCCCTGGCCCTCTGGACTCTACTGATGCCTACTGGCATATTCTCATCCATCAGATGTTCAGGGCTTGCCTAGAATTTTGAGTAAGTCACATATGTTGCCATGTTTAAGTTCACTTCCCTTTGGGATAAACCTGGTGGCCAAGATATTTACCTGGGTTACTCGTGAGATTCTTCAGAAGCCACAGTTCCCTGGGAACCCAGGTCCTGGTGTACCATGACATTTGAAAGCATTATAAATACCCGGTAAGCTATATTGTACAAAGAAACAGTTTCATTGGATAAACAAGCCACTTTAATTGAATTCTCCAGCTGTCCTAACGATATTAGGACAGGAAAGAATGTGACGAGGCTTAGCAAGATGGACAGTGTTGTGTTTCAGGTGCTGCCAACTGGTAGTATGCCGAGGGTATATCTGGACCCAGCCTTCCAGCATCTTCGATGTATATACACATAATGTATATATGTTTTGAGAACTTTGAGATGCTCCCAATAATTTAGGTGCTTTATCATGTCTGTGTGTGATGTGAATGTTCTTCGTATTCCCTCTACTTCAGAAATCTCTTCTACGTTGAATGGGTGAAGCGAGTACTGAGCAGTATTCAAGTGATTTGAATAGTAGGGGCATTATGGTAGAATCCCCAGATTTGAAGATTCTCATACTCCACATTATCATTTTCCTGATTGATGGGACAGGTTGGCAGCTAGGACACTTGTTGGCAATTTCAGGGACAACAAGAAGGGGTTGGAAAGACTTAGTGTATGGATGTTGAGCTTTCTATAGCTCACTTTAGCTGGATGATCTCCTTCAGTCCTCACTAGTAATAGTATAACCATGTTGGGACATTTGAAAAAGATCTCTCTGGTGGCAATACTAAATCATAGAATATCCCTCTGACTGGATTTCCTCCCGCACAGGCATCAGTCTTTATAACATAGGGAGCAACAAAGTGGAATATAGCCATGTAAACAACCTGCATCTCTTTCAATGTCATTATCTTGTCATGACAGACTTATATATTATGCCAGAACATGATTAACATCTTCCCAGAATTTGCATGCCGAGTATGATTTAATAAATTTATTAAAAAGGCATATGTTAGTGGAATGTTAAAAACTTATTCAAATATTAGATTAGTTATACCTGGAGTGAGCCATTAAAAAATATTTTTCATTCTATGTGAAAATACAGTACAAAATAATAAGTCATGGTGGTGTCACATCCTTCTCCAGCCACTATATTAAAAATTCCTGAGCAGTGGTGCTAACCATCATTAACAAATATTACAACTGTGGCTGTTGCGTCGCTGACCATTGACTGTTCTCTGATTCTGTTCCATGCTAGCAGCTATAGCTCGAGCAAGCTGAGCATCTTCATCCTCTTGACCATGTTCATTTTCACTTGATTGAATGGTTGAATGATCCCCATTCATATCATGAACCGAGGCAGCCATTGCTCGTGCTAAAGCCTCATCTTCAGACTGTTGGAATAAGGTCCATATTATTGATCAAAAGTATTCATACTAAAGATTGTGCCTAATAGTTTTTCATTTTTAAATGCTTAGTGACTTGCGAGTGAAAATGTCTGGAGAAGAGTCTATGAGACACAAGGAAGTCCTCCAATGGAATGAGACACAAGGAAGTCCTCCAATGGAATGAGACCACTGCAAGTCTGGATTTGGTAAAAGTACAAATAAAAATAACTGCTGTGTATGCATGATTTTGTTATTACAGCAATACATTCTTAAAATTGGAGCTGCACAAGCCTGAAATTTAAATGACTTTTTGGACTATAAAATCAAGCATTGAATATAATGAAATTGCATTTTCCAAGGTTTTCCAAGTAGCTCCTCAAACTTAGCACTGGTATCACCAAACCTTGGCCACCACACCAGGCCTCCAAGACCAGTCACCTTCCAGACCAGAATCTGGCTAACTATGAGGTGAGAGAAGCAGGGATCAACCACAAAACAGGGGAAACCCACCAGAAAGCATAAGCTCCACAAAAAAGTGATTGCTTGAAAAATATTAGGCAACCATAAAAGTAACACAAGTCAATGACGTTGCTGCTGGGTAAATAACCTAACTACGATGCGCCTGACTGTCACCAGATGGAAGCTCAGGGCACCTGGGGTCTCAATCTGTGACCTCACAACTCCAGACAGAAAAAAAGGGAAAGGGTGTTACTGAGGTCTCACCAAACAAGGGAGTTTTATTACATTCAAGGCTTGTTTCTGAAAGGGACCCATTAGTAACTGCCATTCTTTGGCCTGGGGCAAAGAATGGCAACTACTGTATACATAAAATGCCTATGCACACAAAAGCATGATGAGGCCAAAGAACTTTCAACAAGGAGTGAGAGGCCAACATCAGGAGGAATGCCAGAAGCCCTAATTCTGAACAACAGTCACATCGGAAATAATGCCACTGAAGTAGCAAAGAATCACGGAACCTCAGAGCAGCAACAAATAGCAAAATGGCTGGACAGAAAATCACATGGAGGACTGGGGAAGGGGGGGGGGAGAAGAAGAAGTATCAGGGGAAAGTGCCAAGCCATTACAATTATATAGCACTTGGAAGACATGTCAGAATAAAGATTTAGTATTGGGACGGGGAAAAGGAATGGCACCCAATTTATTATATGATATCTATAACTTTCTTTTACTACAGGGTAGTGCTAAACAATCTGATCCTAGTTGATACCTGTCCACCTAATGAAAGTGGGAAAAGGGGTAATAATTATGCATCATAATCCAAAAGGTAATGTTTAGTCTTGCAAGTATAAAAATATACTTTACACAAAACATGTGTGGCTAAGAAGTGTTGTGAGCACTTAGTAAGTAAAAATAATCAAGATGTTTTATAGAGAAAATATTGGAAAAAAAAAAGATGTGACCTGGAAAACAAAATTTATCCTTGGATAACATTTGTAATTTACATAGCAAAATCTTGTGCATACTTCGTGCTGTTTGAGGGCTCACTATACACTACTCAAATGAAATGAAGAGTTAGGTAATTACCTACCATGCCACCTTGAAGTGTTAACAGATTGACCGATTGCACAGGCTGAGCATGACCAGTGGGCCTGGGGCCTCCCGAAGATGGGGAAAAGTACCTAGAAATGCTTTGACTGTTTCCACTCCCGGTACTCTGACTCCGACTTGTACTTCCACTGCCTTGCTTTTTGTTGCTCGACTGTCTTGCTGTAGCAGCCGCTCTGTAAAAACATGTATCATTTAGTTTAAAAAGATTTAATATGCAAGATAAATCTTTTTAACAAATGATGAGTTCAGACACAGAAGTTATAATGCTTGTAAGTATATTCAAAAACCTTAATGGTTTAACAATTTTCTGGCATTGGAAAACAAATTATGTCTTAAAGAATAACAAGATTTTTAAATACTGTATTAAACTAAATGACCTCAGTGATACACGAAGCATTACTATGAGAAGCAGAGAGAGTACCCTGCATACAACTAAGTTCTTTTCACACTTCTGTATTATCACCTAGAGATGTGCTGAAGATTTTCCACCTCTATGATGTCTTTTCATTTAATATCATTTTCAACATCGTAATTTTTTTTTAAGTTATTTCTAACTTTGCATTTTACAGTACTATTGCCTTTTTTAAATTCTTAGTTAAATGTGCTTGTACATGTAATTCTTATTCTTTCAAGACATTTTACTTTTTCAAAGCAAGCAGATGGCAACTACTACACTTTTTTGATTTCCAAATCAGCAAGTGAATGTATTTAACACACGAAGGTTGCTGAAATTGCTGGAAAATATTCCAACTGAGGTTTACCTCATAAAACAAGATTTTCAGGTAAACAAGCCGTCAAATATAAAAATTAATATGAATATGTAGCTAAATTCAAGGACCACAATGCTCATGAAAACAAATATATAATATTGGCTTTACAGTTAAAAGGAATTATGGCCGAAACAGGTAAGCATGAAAGACTCATTCCGAGCTGAGAAATTACACAATAGTATTTAGACTTGCACGAGCTACCCAGGTGGTTAGTGAGGTATTGCCTATAGATACTCAAGCACTGTATTTAAATTTTGATCAAGATTACAACAAAAACTTACAAAGCACGCTCTCTTGCAGTAGAATGACCCTTACAGTCATGGTCAATTGCATGTCTGTGTCTTAAGCAGAAGTTTAGTTTGCAAGAATCACAAGACACGGGTACCATTTCTTTAGTTTTGCAGTTTGCTGCAGAGCACTTGTTAGTGTAGATCTGCAATACATAAAAATTATCAATAAACCTTCATATATGGCTGGCTTTTGAATCATGTTACAAAGAGGTGTATGTATAGATTAATAGATTATTTTTCCCTGTATAATCACACAAATCAACAGTAAACTCAAAAGAACTAAAGGACTATTTACCTTTTTATTTTTGTGTTTACAATTGTTTGTCATGTGGTTATTTACAGCTAAGTCTGGTGGTTGTCCTCTTTTACTTGGGACTGGTTGGTTACACAAGGGGCAAATGGGCACTTGAACATCTGCTTGATATCTCTCTGTACAGCTGTGAGCATCATACTTGTGATGATCAACACTGAAATGAAGGAAACACTGCTGAAAGTGGTCTCTATAAGTAATTACCTTTCTATACACAACATTGTATTTATAAATACACACACAGTTGTGTTTTGTTTATTGAATGTCTGTCAGTCTTTATACCATTACTGATTGTCATGAAAAGCTGCACAAAATATGAAAAGTTCCAAATGTTCAGAAGATTAGTACATTTTACCCTTATGCTGCAATAAATGATCACAATCATTTTATTTTTCTTAGCGTGTTTCTCTGGTGTGATTTACTGCCACCACCGAGTGACCACTTGCTATCATACAAAAGAACATGCCAATACTGTACACTTAAACACCACTTGCAAGCGATCACTAATTGCTGCACCGACTGTCACTTAATGACACCATAGAAAATAATAACAGGATCAAGGGAGCAGGCAGACCTCACTTGTCACTCAGGCTACCACAGTACATTTGAACAAATCAGGAAAACAGAAAAGGACTGGCAGCAACCCAGGGACTATATCGGAAAGTTTGATATGCCATGAAACACATGAAAATTTAACACCGAAACAAACATCTTGAGGAGGAACAACCAATAACCTTTACCTGAATTAGCCGCTGTAGAGCCAAGATGTGTAAAAATGAATCACTAGGTGATACTTTAAATGAGATCTGCCTGCTGACACACACACACAACACACACACACACACACACACACACACACACAGTATATACAAGAGTTGCTACATTCTTGTACAGCCACTAGCACGCATTTCATTTCAGGCAAGATAGCGAGCATTTCCTTAGTGGTGAATTAGCTCATCACTGTCTCCCTGACCCATCTGTGTGACAAAATCATTTACAAATATCTTTGACATGGTGTTAGAGCCTAGCAAGTAAATTTCATTGTGTGGACAAGATGAACATAAGGATTAGCAACCCATATATTTTTTTTCAACATTTAACTACAATACTATTAAAGGAGAAATAAATACATATCATGGTAGTCTCTAATGTTAAGTTATGCAAAGGCTTATATGAAAATAAGATTGTTGAAAACCTATTTAAAAAAAGTATTAATACTGTATTACTGTATAGTACCAATATATTTAAATACCCTTATTTCCCCAAAGTGACTAAGCTGAGTCACAACTTGCATCATGGCTGCAATATTTTTACTTACCAGAATTCTTTTTTGCACAAGTCACACGTGAAGGGGAGAAAATCTGAAAAGATATATCTCATAAATCACACACACAAATTTATACACCACAAATGACATTTCAGCATTACAACAATGATATACAGTATTGTATAAGGATATTTAGTACTGTACTTCAAATCTAGATTTTTCCTGCCATGCTCCCGCTAAGATTTGCAAAGAAGCCACAGAACAAAATACCACCTAAATTATTTAAACCAATCAAATTTATATTTTAACGTGATTAGATTTAGAAGCAAAACCTAAACATTACTTACAATGTCTAAATACTTTGACACATGGGATGTAGTTTGAGTTGTGATGTGTTTGGTGTTATGGTTAGCAACTATGCAGGGAAGCATGTTGCAGAGGGGGGTACAACCAAACTGCTCTCATACATAGACCCAAAAGGGAGAGATAATTATCAAGGGAAAGCGCCAAGCCATTACAACTATATAGCACTTGGAAGGGGTCATGATAAGGATTTGGAATGGGACGGGGAGACAAGGAATGGTGTCCAACCACTTGGATGGTCGGGGATTGAATGCCGACCAACATGAAGCGAGACCATTGATCTACCATCCAGCCCAAGTGGTTGGACAAAAGGGAGCAGTTGCTTTCCAGATACCACACAACCTGGAAAACCTGTGGTACCTGATGCTTGTTATAATAATTACTGTACCACAGTTGTGTTGGGAGAAGAATGTCAAATAATTTGTAATTAATCCCTAACTAGTCATAGGGAGGAATTAAGCTATAGCTATGGGGGAGACTTTAATGTTAACACATCCTTGGAAAATTTTGTCATATACACTGTGTGTGTGTGTGTGTGTGTGTGTTGTATGACAGCCATGAAATGCTGTGTTTTACTTATGATAAACTGTTTTGTAGTTTAACTACTGCACTGAGCAAAGTGCTTTGAGGTGCTCGATCGTATGTGTGCAGAGTGCCATAAAGCATTCCCATTTTACACTAGATAATTGTTTTTAAACAAACCCCACTTATAAGTTTCCACAATTCTGTATGGTTATACTGTAATGAAGTATACCAGGTAAACTAATTTTCATTTGAATCATTATCATGCATTATGTGTACTAGGAGTGCGCTGTCATATGTGGATGCCATACTGGTGGCTTACACCTTTGTTTCAATCTATACTCATCACTCCTATGGTGCCAATTAGGCCATATGTCATCACCCAGAGCACAACACCATCGACTACAGTATTATGTTCATATATTTTTCACTACTCTATACTGGTTGTAAAGGAGTATGTCATGTAAACCAATTCGTCAATTAAAACATTATCGTGAAGTTATGTGAATTATGTGATTTATCAAGTTATTTAACACACACGCACACTCTTCTGTAAATAATGATAAATAAGTGATAAACACACTGTAAAACATCTGAGGATTACACAGAAAGCGTCAACAAAGTCAGGCACCTTATGTTGGCAGACGCCAAACACGGCCATCACACCAGTGGTGGCTGTGTCTACTGAGTTCCAGTCAGTGGTGGCCATGTTCCAGAGTGCCTCTTCCCAGTGAAATAATAAATACACTTATTTTCGTATTTTGCTTACATTTTGCATATAAATTAATAATTCTATAATGACCGATTTGTAATTATTTTATTTGTTGCGCACAGGCAGGTATGAACAGACCCCGTGGCGAAGTGGCAAGACGCTCGCCTGGTGTTTCAGCGAGCACTTTAGCCAGGGATCGTATCCTGGCCGGGGAGGATTTACTGGGTGCAAATCCTTAACTGTAGCCTCTGTTTACCCAACAGTAAAATGGGTACCTGGTTATTAAACGATTTGGCGGGTCGTATTCCGGGGAATATTAAGATTAAGGACTTGCCCAAAACACTATGCGTGCTAGTGGCTATACAAGAATGCAAAAACCCTAGTATATATATATACAAATAAATAATTAAATGACCTTTTGCTATAGCTGCTGCCCATGGGTTAAACAAAAACTAGGTAACTCTTCTTTCTTAGCTTACCCAGCTGTCGACATGTAGGTTCCGAGCAGTGTGTCCCTATGTGTGGCAGCTCCATTATGATATCACACGCCAAGAGAGAGAGAATACGCAGCAAGACTGACTGAGGTCTGGCCTCCTCCCGATCCTCTTGAACCTTTACTCAGCTGATTCACTATTTACATGACTTCACAGCCTCGGTGTCTGCCAGAATAATAGTAACAGTAAGCTCATCACTTCATAACTAACAGAAAATTATATGATTTATCTTTATTCATGTGTATAAAATTTAATTTGAAATTATTTAATGATAAATTTTATCTATAACAAATATACCAGAACCAAGAAGAGTAGAATTTTAGTATAGGAGTGAACTGTCGAACTACTGACCCTCCCCGGGATGCAACCACACAGCTCTATCTATAAATCCATCAGAATGTTTATAACTCCGCATCTATGTATGTACTTTCCCTAAATAAAATTATTATTATAACTATAGTGGACATAATTACCGCCGTGACTATTGTTATGCCAGCCTCCCACTACGCAAAACACGTTTACGCTCCAAACAATCTTGCGTCAGCTCCTTGACACGATTTCTCAGAAGCGTCTAAGATCGTCGGGAATAATCTGGAAGTGCCTCAGCCATGTCTGATGAGGAGGAAGACGACAAGCAAGTCACTGTTGTGAAGAATGCAACGGACCTGCAACGATTAAAGCTAGAGAAGCTTATGAAAAACCCTGTAGGTTGTTGTATTGAAGGTCTTAATGTTGTATGATAATTTGTTTTGTCTGGGGGCAGGCAGCCTTTATGTATATAATATATATATATATATATATATATATATATATATATATATATATATATATATATATATATATATATATATATATATATATAATATACTATTATGTATAGTATACAGAACTATACACACACACACACATATATATATATATATATATATATATATATATATATATATATGCAGAATAACCACATATGAAAAATAGAAAATGCTTAACGCATTTTCGGCTAATTCGCCTTCATCAGAGCAAAGTAGAATGAGGATAAGATTGCTGATCAGACCTTTATATCCGCCTGGGCAGATCACCTGACCACCAAAAATAAGTGGAGGAAAGGAATTATAAGAAAGAAGGTAATTGCAGAAGGCCTATTGGCCCATACAAGGCAGCTCCTATTAATATCTCCAAGTGCCATACGTGTTTAAATGATTGCTATATTGTTTTGACGTGCTATATTGAGGCTTAAATAGGGATCCAACTTGTACATACCGGGGCTCACATTAAGGCTGTTGTTACAATGTTTGATCAGGGCAGACTCGATCACGTTTCGTTCAACAAAATCCTTACTTTTAACAATACATTTTGCCCCTGTGAAGTCGATAGAATGATTACATAAACTGGAATGTAAATACAATGCACTGGATTGCTGGGCTGTACGAATAGCGTATGAATGCTGTTTTAAACGCGAGGAAAGAGTTTTACCTGTCTGGCCGATGTAAACACATGCACACTCATTACAAGGGATGGAATACACACAACCTGCTACAGACGAGGGCGAGTTCTTAATTAACATGGACTTAACTGTATTATCATTTTTGAACACTAAATTAATATTAAGGTTCTTCAGGGCTGGGGCAAGATTTACTAGACCCTCAGAATATGGTAATACCAACGAATTTTTCAGTTCTGGTTTCGACTTAGTAGTCTGTTTGTAGAAAGTTCTTTTTGCTTGACCAAACGCAAGATCCAAGATCGATTTTGGGTATTTTAACTTCTTCCCAATTTCAAATATATTTGCTATTTCTTCATCGAAAAATTCCGGACTACAAACTCTCAGTGCTCTGAGAAACATACCAGAAAAAACTGCCCGCTTGACCTGAACATGATGATTTGAATAGAAATGTACATACGAGCACACATTGGTAGGTTTCCTATACACATTGAATTTGAAACTTCTACCAATTCTATGAATCATGATGTCTAAAAAAGGCAGAACACCATTCACTTCGTTCTCAATTGTGAATTTAATTGACGGAACCAGCGAATTGATTTGATTGAGAAAATCAGTTTCGTCATGATTAACCGGCCACAGGCACAAAATATCGTCAACGTACCTGTACCAAAGCAAATTTGAGGGTAAAATCCTGGGAAGGATATTTGTTTCGAAACATTCCATGTACAGATTGCTCAAAACAGGGGAGAGGGGATTACCCATCGCCATGCCAAATGTTTGTTTATAAAATGAATCATTAAAGCTGAAATAATAACTAACACCATTATTGAACTTATAAAATTGTGCATTAAAGATAATTATTTCAGCTTTAATGATTCATTTTATAAACAAACATTTGGCATGGCGATGGGTAATCCCCTCTCCCCTGTTTTGAGCAATCTGTACATGGAATGTTTCGAAACAAATATCCTTCCCAGGATTTTACCCTCAAATTTGCTTTGGTACAGGTACGTTGACGATATTTTGTGCCTGTGGCCGGTTAATCATGACGAAACTGATTTTCTCAATCAAATCAATTCGCTGGTTCCGTCAATTAAATTCACAATTGAGAACGAAGTGAATGGTGTTCTGCCTTTTTTAGACATCATGATTCATAGAATTGGTAGAAGTTTCAAATTCAATGTGTATAGGAAACCTACCAATGTGTGCTCGTATGTACATTTCTATTCAAATCATCATGTTCAGGTCAAGCGGGCAGTTTTTTCTGGTATGTTTCTCAGAGCACTGAGAGTTTGTAGTCCGGAATTTTTCGATGAAGAAATAGCAAATATATTTGAAATTGGGAAGAAGTTAAAATACCCAAAATCGATCTTGGATCTTGCGTTTGGTCAAGCAAAAAGAACTTTCTACAAACAGACTACTAAGTCGAAACCAGAACTGAAAAATTCGTTGGTATTACCATATTCTGAGGGTCTAGTAAATCTTGCCCCAGCCCTGAAGAACCTTAATATTAATTTAGTGTTCAAAAATGATAATACAGTTAAGTCCATGTTAATTAAGAACTCGCCCTCGTCTGTAGCAGGTTGTGTGTATTCCATCCCTTGTAATGAGTGTGCATGTGTTTACATCGGCCAGACAGGTAAAACTCTTTCCTCGCGTTTAAAACAGCATTCATACGCTATTCGTACAGCCCAGCAATCCAGTGCATTGTATTTACATTCCAGTTTATGTAATCATTCTATCGACTTCACAGGGGCAAAATGTATTGTTAAAAGTAAGGATTTTGTTGAACGAAACGTGATCGAGTCTGCCCTGATCAAACATTGTAACAACAGCCTTAATGTGAGCCCCGGTATGTACAAGTTGGATCCCTATTTAAGCCTCAATATAGCACGTCAAAACAATATAGCAATCATTTAAACACGTATGGCACTTGGAGATATTAATAGGAGCTGCCTTGTATGGGCCAATAGGCCTTCTGCAATTACCTTCTTTCTTATAATTCCTTTCCTCCACTTATTTTTGGTGGTCAGGTGATCTGCCCAGGCGGATATAAAGGTCTGATCAGCAATCTTATCCTCATTCTACTTTGCTCTGATGAAGGCGAATTAGCCGAAAACGCGTTAAGCATTTTCTATTTTTCATATGTGGTTATTCTGCATACTTGGATCAGTGTTTTTGTGATCATTGTTGCATATATATATATATATATATATATATATATATATATATATATATATATATATATATATATATATATATATATATATATATATATATTGGTGTATACTGGCAGCAGGTTTTCTTTCAAACATGTTTCATTGAATATGACCGCATATTCTGTGTTTATTATTTTCTGGTTTAGGGCTTCTATCCCTCTTAACTATTTTCTTAGCATCAGGGCTTAATTGAAATAGGAGTTCTCCAAAACTCATTTTCGTACTTTTGAGGTGAAGTACTTTTCTACACCTCAAAAGTACGAAAATGAGTTTTGGAGAACTCCTATTTCAATTAAGCCCTGATGCTAAGAAAATAGTTAGAGAGATAGAAGCCCTAAACCAGAAAATAATACACACAGAATATATATATATATATATATATATATATATATATATATATATATATATATATATATATGTGTGTGTGTGTGTGTGTGTATAGTTCTGTATACTATACATATAATAGTATATTATATATAGTATATATATATATATATATATATATATATATATATATATATATATATATAATATTTTTTATATATATTTTAGGATTGTATCGAGGTTTCCCCAAAGTCAACTACTGATCCTCCCCTGGATGCAACCACACAGTTGTCTCACATTTTGCAGGGTCTGCGTTCAATCCCCAGTGTTTCAAGTGGTTGGGTACCATTCACTCACTCCATCCTCATATCCCAGCTCCTTACCTTTATATTTGGTTAAGGATACAGTATTTATAATGGTGTTTGTAGTGTGAGCTGTACTCTGCTTAGAAATAGGTAATATATCCCTTGATTAGCTATGATTGAAACATGTCTACTTATATAAATACCATACAGTATGAGTTATACATGTTTTGCATTTTTATTTAAAGCATTAAACACTGTAATATTTTATGCCGTTCTACAGGATTTACAGTGTAGTTTATATACTGTACTTTAATACTTAAAAAAACATTCATGAAGGAATGTGCAGGAGTTTCAACTTAGTGTTGTTAAAGTAGCATCATGTCTTCCACAGGAGAAACCTGCTTTCATCCCAGAGCGACCAAAAGATAAAAGATTCTCTGATCCAGCTGAATTTGTACGCAATGTCATGGGATCCAGTGCTGGAGCTGGTAGTGGAGAATTTCACGTTTATCGCCATATAAGACGGAGAGAATATTCTCGTCAGGAATTTTTACAGCACTCTAAAGAGAAGGTATAAGAATTAGAGATACTGTACTATATTCCATGACATTAGGATTAGCCTTTTATTGCAATAATGTGCAGCACTGTACATTACATGGAAATCATGTTTTTTCATTTCATAAGAGGAATCTTACAGCATGTCATAGATGTAATAAATGTGAACAGAAACTGTCTGTGCCTGTCTATGTCTCTGAAGCCATGCTTCACTTGGCATGGGAACAAAAAACTTGCACTGTACAATTATATAGGATTTCTATACTTTTGTATTCTGAATTAATATAAGTAGATAACAAAAAGTAGGGGTTCTATGCATTTATATAGGTGTTCATACTTAGATTCACTTTCCTAGAATTCTCACTTAGTATATTGCCCACAAATTACATTAAGCTTTTAAAATCTATAAAATGGCAAAACACTTATAGTAAAAAATAAAAATCATTGCTATAATGTGTTCAGGTTTAATTTGAATATTTTGTAGATCTTGGATTAAACTTACTGTATTACTTACTCCAAGTTGTCTGATTGTGTAGTTTATACAGTTTGAAAATGCAGCTCGGTACTGGTCCTGAGTTGATTTCTGGGCAAGGCAAAGGGAAGGGAACTATTGGGGTAAGCGTCAAGTCATTTCAACTATATAGCACTTGGAAGGGATCAGGATAAGGATTTGGGATGGGGCAGGTGGTAGGAATGGTGCCAAACCACTTGGAGTTACGCACATGTATTTGTGACCGATACATAAGAAGAAACTTTGCCCAACCACTTTGATCAGGATGATTGAGCGGCAGTCTCGCTTCCTGTAGGTCAGCGTTCAATCCCCGACCGTCCAAGGGGTTGGGCACCATTCCTAGCCCCTGTCCTATCCCAAATCCTTATCCTATTGGCTGATTATTCAGCCAAGAAAGCATTTATATACAGTATATTATTATTTATTATTATTATTATTATGATGGATGACTGCAATTTAAGCTGCATAATTTTTTAGACAGTAAATAAATTTATTTTACAACTTTTTCTTTTAAATAACACACATCTCTTTTGTAACTTTCCCATTTACCTGGTACAGTAATCAGATTATTGGGTTTGCATTTATTGTTGAGGGCTAGTACTGTACTTACTATGTATTGCTACCCTCTGTATGCTTTCTCTTTTGATTAAATTTCCCAGTTACAATCATCAACAGATAATAAGAAATTAAAGAAGATACAATGGGAGATTTTGTTTACGAGTAATTATGATTCTTTTTAACACAAATGATTGGCTATATTATACTGTATTTGTTTGTTCTGGATAAATTGTTAAAAATATAGCCAATTGCTTGAAATACTTTCTACATTATTATTTAAATATAGTACAAATATGCCATTTTGTTGAGTGTCCGTAACAGAATACAAAAAGGTCTAGAATTTGTTAAATGTAATTTATTGGTAATGTTCACAAATATATAGTTGTTTAGGTTATACAGCAGCTGAAATTTGAATAGTAGATTTTGGGTAAACTTCATGGGAATGTTTTAATAAGTTGATTATTTTGATGGCCTCTTTAATTAAGCATAAAGAATGTAAGAGATTTTCCCTGTATGTTTATCTTTGGAATATTGATATTTTTTTACATTTATCATCACAGGATGATTTGGACAGAGACTACCATTACAAACTGGAGGAAAACAGAAGAGCGGTTGAAGAGAAAGCTGCAAAGAATAGAGCAAAGAGACATCGACAGAAAGAGAGACAAAAAGCAAAGAGACAGAAGCTGAAAGAAATGAAGAAAAAAGGAATATCTCCAGGAAAAGAAAGTTCATCATCATCAGAAGTAGAAAGTGATGCAGATGAAGTAGAAGTGCCACCTGTTAATAATGATTTGAAGATCAATAAAGAGAAAGAATCAAGCTCAGACATTGTAGAAGTCAAAACTGGTGACATTATAGAAAAGAATAGTAATGGAAAAGAAGAAGCAATAGAGGAAGAGCAAAGTGAGGCTGTGGATAAACAAGACAGAGAGGAAAACATTTCTAATAAGGATTCTTGAATGCAATAAAGATGCAAAAGTACAAATTGCTTTCTTAGAAGGACAAATCATTGCACTCTTAACACTTTGGCATATTTTTTAATTTACTGTACAAGCAAGAGTGGTTAATAAAATCATAAATATTAAAAGTTAAGTGCTTAAGAGTGGTTAATAAATATTTTCACTGTGTCAAAGTTATATTTTATTTAATTCTTAGCCCATGATAACACTGATGAATTGAGACATTTTGTGCTGTGATAAGGCTAATAAAGATAACATTTGACACCTAAATTAGACAAGGGATTGCTAAAAGGATAATATGATATGAAATTTGTTGCCAAAGTTTATACACAAAATAATAACCTTTTAAAACTATACAGTATAGTATGTGTAAATTACACTGCATCACACATTATGAATGTCATTTCTTATTTTTTTGCACTTGACTATGAATTCATTCAATATATTTTTGCTCTATATACAGTAGCTGTATTGTACATATGCTAATATTCAGAAAACAACTCCTTTCCCAGTCCATAATTTAATGTTATTGCCATTTATTTTATATCTTGATTATTTGCACATATTTGAAATTTTAAATTTTGTCTTTTTATATAGGAAATGTTAAAATATCAACAAATAGTTAAATTTTAAATAATTTGTATATGCTAGTAAATACAGTAGTGCAATTTTGTCCGTTATTTTAAGTTCAGCTGAAAATGCTTTGCATAATTGTGGCTTCATTATTGTGTGTAACTCCTGTCACTACAATTGTACTTTACTCTTATGTTCTTTATACACCCATTCTTTTTAATAAAAATTATTATTATTATTATTATTATTATTTTATTATAGGGATTGTTGGGCATCCCCTGAGGGCACCAAAAATTATCCTCATATTCATTCTGTAGTGTTTCTATTGTTTTTTGAACATTTAATGAGATGTTGGTCATGACAGTAAACTAGGGATCAAGTAAAAATCATGTAGAACAATGTGGCATGTTTAATACCAATGCATGCTATTATACCAGCAAATATTTTAGAGATTTTATTTTGATTTTATTTTTTATTTATATGTACAAGAGTTATTTCATTCTTGTACAGTCACAAGGCATGCATAGCATTTCGGGCAAGTCCTTAATCCTATTTTCCCCGGAATACGACCCACTAAATTGTTAAACAACCAGTTACCCATTTTACTGTTGGGGAAACAGGCAAGTTAAGGATTGACGCCCAACAATAACAGGCCAAAGTGCTTGCGAAACACCAGGCGAGTGTCTTACCACTTTGCCACAGTAACTGCTAGTATTTCTTTGAGCCCAATGAAGATGTGATTCACCACCTAAAATTTCCCTGCTGATTCCGACTATGAGATATATGTATTAATTGATGTATTAACACATCAATTTTCGATGTGTTGATAAATGACTTTTTAAAAGTTTTTTTAGGACATGGATCTAATTTTTTGTTACATTTTGAGATGATAAAACTACACATTCCAGTGGCATGAGTGTTAAAAGTGTGAGGCCGGTTACTACTGTTTTCACTAATGTAGATGACAGCACCTTTTACAGTTCACTTTGTGAATATTTCATCAAAATCGGATAAAAACTAATGAAAATCTGTGGATTTATGCATACAATGATTTGAGATTTGAATTTTCCCGTCAAAAAATTCCTAATAACATTGCTAAGTTTTTTTTTTTTAATTGAACAAGCTTAAGTATACACAGCAGTGTGCTGCTACTGAAAGATTACACATTGCAAATAAAAAACTAGCTATAAGTTCATCTAATACTCCCATCTCACAGGATGGTTAGTACACATGGAATCAGGGGAGAAAATATCTGCCTTAATTCAAAAAACAACTGACCTATTCACATAACCTTCCCGAAACGCTATGCATATTAGTGGCTTTAGGTATTGTATGTACTAACTCTATCTATAAATCCAATAGTATGTTTATAACTCTGCATCTATGTATGTACTTTTCCTAAATAAAATGTTATTTGTTATAACTGGCACTACCGGGGTCATCATAAAAAACGGAACCCAAGCTCCGGAGGACAACAAGGATCAGCTGACGCCATCAACACATGCAGGGGTGCCAGATTGGGCTACAAATAGCGAATTGGGCTACTTTTGAGAGCCCCCGCGCTCCCAAATTTTTAATTTCGCTACTCGCTACTTTTTGGGCTAATTTAAAAGCAAGATGTGCTAATTTGGGCTATTAATGTTAAGAATGTACGATTGCGAGATACATGAAAGTAACTTTTTAGTTTAGTTCATTTATTATGCACCCCATACCCATCTTGTGGGCGGTAGTGGAAAGGGTTACAAAAAATTGCGGAATTTAGAGATAACACCATCAATAGTGTCCAAGAAATGTGTAAGTACTTCATTCATAATGATATTTGCTGGCGGGTGGGTGGGGTATATTACACCATGTTTTGTAATGAAAAAACTCGTTTATTAAACGAATTTATTGTTAGAGTTCATTAGGAATCATGTTTGTTGAAGGCAGAGTTTCCAACAAATACCTTCCTGTGATTGGCTGTTGCTGGGAATGCCAACGCTTATATGAATAAAATGCAAAATAAGAAATACGTTCTTAATTTGCTCAACAACCTTGGTGTTGTACAAAAGAACAAAAATTTCTGTTTTATACAAGACAGAAATTTCCATCTAACTGAATAATGTAGAACAATAAGAGGACGGAGGCATTGTATCGCCGATATTATTTGTGTGAGGCAACCCCCACTGATGACGTCACAAGTTAGGTAGCCAGCCCATGTTTCTGTAACACTCGTTACATCCTGCAGTATTTAATTATCACTATATTAATACTTATAAATACTTAACATTTCACTTTTTAGGTAGATTAAAGTTGAAGCAGAATGTCATAAGCAAGGATGGTGTGCTGAATAAAGATGATTTATTAAGTGGATGGAGCCTTTAGCTGATCCCTTCCTGTGATTGGCTGTTGTGTGAATGTCAACAAAGAATATCTACCAATGATATGCCATTTATTATGCACCCCATACCGTCTGTGGGCGGAGCTTGGAACCTCCTACCCGAGCACAACAACCCGCCTTATGGGTTGCTGTTTGGCTATTTATAGTGCGTTGGAAAAAAACTAGATGGCGTTAGTGGTATTTTGTAAGATGATTTGTTATAAGTGTAATTTGATGTCAACAGATGGCGTAAGCTGTATCTTATGGCCACTGTTGACCAGCCAGTTGATAGTGGGAGGCAAGATGGTTTGAGTGGTGTCAAACTCTAAATGAACATAGTAGTCTTGGCAAGATATGGGGTCAGATTAAAACTATATCAGGTCGACCAGCCCGGCCACAGGCATGTATTCAACCATTGCAGGAGGCTGAGAGACTTGCTCTCCAATTTGCAGAAAGAACAGCTTCATATCAGCTTCCTGCAATGGTCCGAAGGCAGCAAGAACACTTAAAACAAGAGAGGATGACAGTCATTCATGAGGGCATAGCTATAAATGACGAATGTGACTGTCCCTTCACCGAACAGGAACTAAGCAGAGCCAAAAAAGGTGGTAAGGACACTGCTCCAGGTGCTGATAACATTACATACTCAATGATCGCACATGCAGGTCCTGCTGGAGACCGAGGGATGTTGGACGTCATCAATGCGTCTTGGCAGCAAGGCAAACTACCGCCCTCTTGGAAGAAAGCAGACATCATACCGATTCCTAAGCCGAATGAACCTGGCAATTACAGACCCATTTCCTTAACATCATGCGTTAGTAAAACTGCAGAACGGATGGTCTTAAATAGGCTACTGTGGAAGACTGGAGACCTTCATAAACACATATTTGGCTTCACTAGAGGTGTAGGTACTGCCAACTGCATAGCAACATTACTAGGAACAGTTAACTCGGGTCCAGCTATAGTGGTCTTCCTTGATCTGGAAAAAGCATTTGAACTTGCAAGCCCGCCAGCAATACTACACACCTTAGTTAAAAAAGGTGTGAGGGGGAAAATGCTAGCATGGATTCAAGATTACCTAAGTCACAGGTATGCCAGAGTAAAGTTGCAAGGACAAGTGTCGGACTACCACTTGCACGAGAATGGGACTCCACAAGGAGGAGTCCTCAGTCCTAGTCTTTTTAACATCCTTATGGAAAACCTTGTTACCATGTCCTTTACAGAAGGGGTTACATTGCTAAGCTATGCTGATGATCTAGCATTAGTCGTTACGGGTCCTTCACTTCTACATAAAGCTCAAGGTGCTTTAGATAAAGTGACATCTGAATGCAGTGTTTTAGGGCTAAAAATATCTGCACAGAAGTCTAAGGCGATGAGACTCGGTGGCAAGGCTCCAGACAGGCACCTACGCATTCAGGACATTAACCTTCAGTGGGTTCCACAATATCGATATCTCGGAGTGTGGATTGATTTTAAAATGACATTCAATAAGCAAATTCAATATCTAAAGGAGAAAGCAAAGTCACGAATAAATATAATGAGAGCAATCACAGGGCCCCGTCTAGGAGCGGGACACAGAGTGTTGAGAATGTTTTACATACACGCCGTTCGTTCCCTGGTTGATTATGCAGCACCTGCCTTACTCACTCTTTCTCCTGGTCAGTGGGCAAACGTTGAGGTTCTTCAAAATGATGCATTGCGAGTCATAACAGGTGCTCCCAGATGGACTAAAATCCTGAACCTAAGACTAGAGACAAAGCTAACGTCGATTGAAATAAGGGTAAAGGGGATTGCTGCGTGCATGCTGACCAAGATATTGACTAGACCTAGAATCAGTTCACTTAAAGATTTGATCACTGGAGCACTAACTCTGGACAGAAGAGCCTCCAATAGCAACAGGTGGACCCATTGTGCGATAAACGCCATCGATACGTTCGATATGGAAAACACAGTCACTGAGAGGGGTGTCGACGACATACATGCAGACTTTGTTATGCAAGCCCCTTGGGAATCTCTGCCAGCAGACTTTCAGATTATGGCTCTTGACGGAAAGAAGACCCAGACACATCCTCATCTGCTACGTCACATTGCACAGATGCATATAGAAGCAAACATGGCATCCGACAGCTTCACTTACTTCACGGATGGGTCAGTAGACCAGCAGGGACAGGAAACCGGAGCTGCAGTTAAAGCAGGAAACTCTGTATATAGTTGGAGGCTCTCAAATGGGTGTTCGACTTTACAGACTGAGATGCTAGCCATTCAAAAGGCTTTGGAACATGCTCTTGCTGAACACCGCCAACATGTTATCGTCCATACAGATTCGAGAACCGCCATTGAAACCTTGCAACAGGAACACATATGTGATAACATCCATCTGATCACCAATGTCTTATCATTCATGCACACACTCCACCGACAAGGCCGACGGGTGCTTATCAACTGGGTGCCAAGTCATGTGGGACTATTAGGTAATGACATTGCAGACGAAGCTGCAAAACTTGCTACTAAGAGGAGGAATGTAGACATTTCCATACCACCGAGTCTCTCCCAGATGAAGAAAGTGATTCGAAACAGAGCAATGCGAAGGCTGTACAGTGACCACGACGCAGCAGTTGCAACATCAGGATCTGCGGGTTGGTACAAGAATTCCACCAACTACGAACCACTTAGTTTGATGAAAGGGGGCGGTAGAACAACAGAAGTGCACTTACATCGCATCAGGCTTGGATACCCATGTGCATGGGAAATAGGCTTACGGGTTCCGGAAGGTGAGAGGAAATGTCAACACTGTGGAGAAATGCCCGACAGACCACTGGAACATTATCTAACACAGTGCACAGTTACAAACCCGTTAAGATTTCACCTTCGATTCGACAGAGCAGAGGAAGTTGTTAAACACATATGGCAAAATCTTACTGAAGCGACCATACGGGTCATACATACTCATCCTCCGCCCAGGTAAACCAGAAACGAGCATCACTTAGTGGGCCAGCCAGAGGCTTAGGGCCCGCGCAGGATTATCCCTGCTAAAAAAAAAAAAAAAAAAAAAAGTTGATAGTGTTCTCTTCTGCCGACAGATGGCATAAGCTGTATTATTATTACTTCCGAATTCCCTTTAAACACTGATCTACATATCCCTTGGCTTATGATAAGGTTTTATACCATTTATGATAAATATCAGATCACTGGAGTTCCGCAATTACTTTTATTTATCAACTGTTCAGAATATCATCATATCACGTCTGGTTAGGACGTACTGCTTTCGATTGATGAAGATTAAGCCACCCAAGAGGTGGCATGGGTATGAATAGCCCGTAAATACTGCTCTCGTAATATTATTCAGGGGGGTGGGGGAACTATCAAGTGAAAGCGCCAAGCCATTACGACTATATAGCACTCGGAAGGGATCAGGATACGGATTTGGGATGGAACGGGAGAAAGGAATGGTGCCCAACCTCTTGGGCGGTCGGGGATTGAACGCGGACCTGTAGGAAACGAGACCGTCGCTCTACCGTCCAGCCCAAGTGGTTAAGCGTAATATTATTAAAACAACAATTTATGCATATAATAACAGCATTTCACACTTAAAATACTTGGATATATCGAAATTTGGTAGTGAATTCCAATCTAGGAATCTCCTATTACTAAACTGTACTTTTTAATCATTTTTATGTACTTACTACTTATTTTTAAATTATTAAGTACTTACTATAATAATTAAATAAATTATTTTATTTAATATTTAAATTAAATGATAAAATAATAGGTAATAATAAATCATTGTGTAGGGGGACAAGCAGCCAGTGTATATATACATGTTAGGCTTATACCAAGGTCCCACAAAGGGGCCAAATTAAAGACTGGGTGCTGCCAAGTTCAAGAACTTGAACTGAACTTGAACCAGCAGCGAACACAAGCCAGCGCATATGTATGTACGAAAGGCTAATTTGGGATATTAATGTTAAGTAACTCAATGATGATTATTTACGGTCAGATGCAACACAAACAAGCACCCTGCGATAGCAGCCACAGACTGACGATTTAAATGCTAGCACAGCACACAGTATATCCTTTTCCGACCAAAGATCACATTCACTCCAAAAAAATCTTCCACATACGGGCTATTCATTCCCGTGCCACCTCTTGGGTAGCTTAATCTTCATCAATCAATCACAAATAAGGAACAACGATTTCAGGTTCAACAAGCCACAACTTAGGACAGAAAACATGAGATTTTTTCACCCACGTGGGGCATAACAATGCACAACTTCCAAATCATCAACATTATCTTGAAGTCAGAATCCACCAATCACTGATAGTTGTACAATAAGTGGAAGCTGGAGTTATAAAAGCAAACCAAATCCTTTGGAATAGTCAAACGAAATTTTGACGAAGGAAAAGGTAGTTATACAACTGTATAAATCTCTGGTGTGCTTCCACTTGATTATTATATCCACGCCTTGAGACCTCATCTTCGGAAAGACATATCTGCTCTGGAGAAAGTTCACCACTGGACGACTAAAATCTTTTCTGAACTAAGTCAACATTAAGAGTTATGTAGTGTAAGTCGACTTTCATACCAGAGACGGTTGAGGGCCACAGGGACCAGACATGACAGGGCTGCTCTCAGCAAAACTTTTAAATTACTGAACAATTTGGAAGATATTGACCCAGAACACTTCTTCAAAAGGCTAGATGTAAGACGAACAAGGAGCAACGGTTTCGAGCTCAACAACCCTCACTGAGGGATGGAAAATATTTGTTTTCTCCTATAGAATTATACAGTTGTGGAAACGCATACCCGCCGAAGCCGTAAATGCCAAAACATTGGCATTTGTTTGGCCTCAAAACAAATGGGAGGGGCCTTCAACAAGCCAGACAACCTTCCTGTCCTCGTCGAGACCATTAGAGAGAAAGATACCAGAATTTCCCCGAGGGCCACCCTCCAGTAATTTCAGCAAAACCATGGAACCACCTTCTCGACGAAGCCGTAAATTATAAAACATTGCTCGATAAAATCACCAGGGCAAATAGGAGACATTTGACAAGTCGCCGGCTTCCTATCCTCACTGAGTGATAGTGACCCTCTGATAAATTTAGGCAAATCTTAGCTAATTAAATAATCCTGAAAAGTTTGCATATTGAAGGCAGGGCTGTGTTAGCAGCATTATACTCTCTGAGCAAAGCAATGCACTGTTGCTCTCCAACCCAGATGGTGGGCACTGGGACCCATGCCTGTGGACCTGTACTTACAACCACGTTCTTGTCTGTGGACCCTCCCAACTTTGGTACGGCTCTCATTGTGCTTGGTAGAGTAAGGGGGTGTTTGTCTGGTTAGGTGAGGTGTTTGTTGACCAAACCACACACTAGAAAGTGAAGGGACGACGACGTTTCGGTCCGTCCTGGACCATCCTCAAGTCAATTGTGCATTCTCACAATCGACTTGAGAATGGTCCAGGACGGACCGAAACGGCGTCGTCCCTTCACTTTCTAGTGTGTGGTTTAGTCAACATATTTCAGCCACGTTATTATGACTCCTCGTCTGCAGGTGTTTGTTTGCTAGGTCTGTAGGTACACAACTGGTCGGGTTCTGGTTACACTCGGACACGAGACGATTCGGCTACTCATTTTCTGTTTTAAAACCGGATGTAATTGTTATGCTAGGCTGTATTAGGTTATGTTATTAAGGTTAGGCTGCATTGGGCTCGGTTGGATTTGATTGTGTAACGTACGTTTATGTTACGTTGTTGGGTTGGTTAGATACACAGTGTTTAGCGAGTTTCATATTTATTTAGTAGTCCTGGATACAGCAGTGTCGTAGACGTTGAGACGAGGTCTGGAGCAGAGCAGAGAGCTGAGTGTGGCCGGAGTCGCGGAGCTCTATGTGGGAGAGCGTTGTAGCTGGATGCGGTCCTAGTCTGCTGTCTGCTCTGTGTCGAAGCTGTAGCGTCTTGGATCGATTAGAACTGCCTACACCGAGTACTACATTCTTGACTGGAGATTGTACTGGTTTGCTATTCTCAAATTGCTGGCTTATATACGGTGACTAAACCTCACAGTAAGATAGGAGGGTGGAAAAACCGTTACCTGTAAATAGGGATAGGATTATAGCTTGTGTAATTAGTTATGCCATTAAGATGATGAGATAATGGAGCGAGTATAAGTTTACTCGCTACAGGACTCCCCCTGCCAGGAAATGGAATAAAACAATATAACAAAAATACGAGACTACTGTTCCTGGGTAGCTGTGGAACATGTAGTCTGGTACCAAAAGATGCAGGCTGTGTGTGGACAAGCTCGGTGTAGCAGGAGAGAAGAATGTGCATGATTGTTGCGTCCTTGGGTCGCTGGTGGAGCATTTAGATCTGGAGCGGATGGGCTCGGGCACCAGGGCAATAGGAGGTAATGTAGGCACGTAGTTAGGACAACGAGGGAATCACTGCTAGAGCTGAATTGTCCTGGAGGCGACGAAGAGTCGGAAACGCAAGCTGTAAGTCCTGTACTGCGCAAAGTGCTTGAGTCGGCAGAGATCAGAATGCAGTGAACGTGTAGATGAATCTGACGAAAGAGCAGCTGTCGTGGGCGTCCCTGTAGGACAAGCAGTGCCTTGGCAGCGACGGAGAGTCGGCAGGACAGGCTGTAGATCCCACATTATGCAGTTACTGATGAAGCTGCCAGGTGAGTGAGTAACGATCGTGGAGCAGCAAGCCGTAGTAGATGAAAATGCAGAGATGATCGCGATGAAAATTATAGCTGTGGCGAGGGTGTTGGCAGCGTTCCGTGACAAGCGGCACAAGGTGGTCCACAACAAGCAACAGCAGGAGTGAAGGTCCAGTGAGAATCCATGTTGTAGTCCATCGTGGCTGGGTATCGTCGAAACTCTCTGGGGTCACCAATGTAACATACGATTAAGTTACGTTGTTGGGTTGGTTAGATACACAGTGTTTAGTGAGTTTCATATTTATTTAGTAGTCCTGGATACAGCAGTGTCGTAGACATTGAGACGAAGCCTGGAGCAGAGCAGAGAGCTGAGTGCGGCCGGAGTCGCGGAGCTCTATGTGGGAGAGCGTTGTAGCTGGATGAGGTAAATTTTGACACTAGCTCTCCACATATGACAGTTGCTTAATTTAGAACCTGTACTTGAGGTCGATCTCGAACCCATTGTTGATGTGACGACTTATATTGAATTTTGTAACTAGCTCATCAAGATTGTAACTTGCTAAGCTAAATGAATTGTGGGGTCCAGTCCCTGAGCCCATTATGTTCCTCTGTAACCCTTTCCACTACCGCCCACAAGATGAGTATGGGGTGCATAATAAATGAACTAAACTAAACTGGATGAGGTCGTAGTCTGCTGTCTGCTCTGTGTCGAAGCTGTAGCGTCTTGGGTCGATTAGAACTGCCTACACCGAGTACTACATTCTTGACTGGAGTTTGTACTGGTTTGCTATTGATTGATTGATGAAGATTAAGCCACCCAAAAGGTGGCACGGGCATGAATAGCCCGTAAGTGGTGGCGTCGCCACCACTTTTGAGCCATTACCAGTATCAAGAGCTGATACTGGCGATCTGTGGAGGTGCGACTGCACCCTGCGTGACGGGAGATGTCTCCCGTGGTTTGCTATTCTCAAATTGCTGGCTTATATACGGTGACTACACCTCACAGTAAGATAGGAGGGTGGAAAAACCGTTACCTGTAAATAGGGATAGGATTATAGCTTGTGTAATTAGTTATGCCATTAAGATGATGAGATAATGGAGCGAGTATAAGTTTACTCGCTACAATTGGTTTGATTTGGGTTACGTTAGGTTGAGTTGAGCTAGGTTAGTCAGGTTTCAAAATTCAAAATTCCACTACGCCACGGAGCAGTCTCTGTGGCGCAGTAGTAAAGCACGTACCCGGCTCATCGCCAGCCCTTTGACCTGGGTTCGTATCCTGGCCGGGAAGGATTGACCGGGCGACAATCCTTAACTGTTCACTCAGTAGAGAATATAGGTTGTTAAACGATTTGGCGGGTCATACTCCAGGGGAAAAAATAAGATTAAGGACCTGCCCGAAACGCTATGCGTGCTAGTGACTTTACAAGAATTTAAAAACTTTTTTATATATAAATAAAAAAAATAAAAAAAACGCCGACGAATCTTCCTGTGTGCGATAATAAAGAGAGAAATTGAATTGCGATGAGACTTGTATCTGGCATAATTAAAATCTTAACTTAAATAATTCGTTTGTTAGACAATATTTGATATGCAGATCTATAAATTACATTAGAAAGGCCTATAATGCATATAAATATTAATTTACACATTCCTGGCGCTATACGCTAGGAATTTCAATATGGCGTTCAAATAATTTTAGGCAGGGGGTCTCTGGGTCGCTTACGGGTGACCGGGTCATCGACTACGGGCCGCCAGTCGTCAAGAAGCAGCGGTGGCGTGCGGTGCGTCGCTCCCGTGTAGGTAAGACTGCTACTTTTTTTTTTTTTTTTTTTTTTTTCTCTCTCTCAAATATATCCGAGCCGTTGGGAGGTACGCGTGAGTATATAGTCTACCTCCACCTACAATGCTTAATGCAGTTATAAACCCATGGAACTACCTACCCGCCGAAGCCGTAAATGTCAAAACACTGTTGAATTTTAAGATCTAGCGTGAAAAAAATCATCAAAATAAATGGGGGGACCTTTGACAGGCCGCCGGCTTCTAACAAGAAGCGGCTTCCTGTCTTCGTCGAGGCCACTAGTGTTAGTGAATCATAAGAACATAAGAACAAGGTAACTGCAGAAGGCATATTGGCCCATACGAGGCAGCTCCTATCTATAACCACCCAATCCCACTCATATACATGTCCAACCCACGCTTGAAACAATCGAGGGACCCCACCTCCACCACGTTACGCGGTAATTGGTTCCACAAATCAACAATTCCCTGTTACCGAACCAGTATTTACCCAAGTCTTTCCTAAATCTAAACTTATCCAATTTATACCCATTGTTTCGTGTTCTGTCTTGTGTTGATACTTTTTTAGTTAGTTAGTTTAGTTCATTTATTATGCACCCCATACCCATCTTGTGGGTGGTAGTGGAAAGGGCATGTAATGGCTGTTATCCCCTTTGTTATGTCCATTCATCCACTTGTAAAGCTCTATCATGTCACCCCTAACTCTTCGATCGCCTTTCCAGTGAATGCAACTTAAGCTTTGTTAATCTTTCTTCATATGAAAGATTTCTAATTTGGGGAATTAACTTAGTCATCCTACGCTGGACACGTTCAAGTGAATTTATATCCATTCTATAATACGGCGACCAAAACTGAACTGCATAATCTAAATGGGACCTAACTAGAGCAAGATATAACTGAAGAACACCAGGTGTCTTGTTACTAACGCTTCGATTAATAAATCCCAGTGTCCTATTTGCCTTATTACGAACATTCAGGCATTGATCATTTTGTTTTAAATTCTTACTAATCATATCTCCCAGATCCCTTTCGCAATCCGACTTCGCAATCTCAACACCATCAAGCTCGTATCTTGTAACTATCATCATTACCTAGCCTCAGAACTTTACATTTATCAGCATTAAACTGCAGACTCGGGTAAATTCAGGTAAAATATAAAAGTATATCTAACTCGTTTTCTTTGAAACGGTCTGAATAATTTGATTTCTGCAAATGAAATTTATCTGAGGGGTCACTGACATATATATTGGTCTCGACGAAAGAAAGGATTAGTAGAAATTCTGAGAATCAAATAGTTTCCGACTTTCATATTATTTCACCTGTCAGCTAATATTAGGTGAACATGCTTGTGCTTTAATTTTATTTAGTAGCCCCTCATATATAATATGGTATAGGCGGTTCCATGGGTTTATATCCCTGTGGGTGAAAATATAGCTTATGTTTTCAGTCCTACACTGCGGCTTGTTGGACTTGAAACCGTTGTTCCTTGTTTGTTTTCCATCTGACCTTTTGAAGTTGTTCTCTGGATCCATATCTTCGAAACTGTTCAATATTTGAATAGGCAGGCGATGAGTCACAATAACGTGGCTGAAGTATGTTGACCAGACCACACACTAGAAGTTGAAGGGACGACGAGTTTCGGTCCGTCCTGGACCATTCTCAAGTCGATTCAAGTCGATATTTTAATAGTTTCGGTGAGATCCATCCTGGCATGCCTAGTTTGCAGTGTTGTTAGCCCAGTGACCCTCAACCGTTCATGGTATGAAACTAGACCTCATTCTGCAATTATTTTTGTCGCCTGGTGTTCAATTTTCTCCATGAAAGGTTGGGCGCGGGGTGGGTTCTCTGTCGGCCTCCAAGTGGGTTCTCTGTCGGGCTCCAAGTGGGTTCTCTGTCGGGCTCCAAGTGGGTTCTCTGTCGGGCTCCAAGTGGGTTCTCTGTCGGGCTCCAAGTGGGTTCTCTGTCGGGCTCCAAGTGGGTTCTCTGTCGGGCTCCAAGTGGGTTCTCTGTCGGGCTCCAAGTGGGTTCTCTGTCGGGCCCCAAGTGGGTTCTCTGTCGGGCCCCAAGTGGGTTCTCTGTCGGGCCCCAAGTGGGTTCTCTGTCGGGCCCCAAGTGGGTTCTCTGTCGGGCCCCAAGTGGGTTCTCTGTCAGGCCCCAAGTGGGTTCTCTGTCGGGGCTCCGGGGTGGGTTCTCTGTCGGGGCTCCGGGGTGGGTTGTCGGTCGGGGCTCCGGGGTGGGTTGTCGGTCGGGGCTCCGGGGTGGGTTGTCGGTCGGGGCTCCGGGGTGGGTTGTCGGTCGGGGCTCCGGGGTGGGTTGTCGGTCGGGGCTCCGGGGTGGGTTGTCGGTCGGGGCTCCGGGGTGGGTTGTCGGTCGGGGCTCCGGGGTGGGTTGTCGGTCGGGGCTCCGGGGTGGGTTGTCGGTCGGGGCTCCGGGGTGGGTTGTCGGTCGGGGCTCCGGGGTGGGTTGTCGGTCGGGGCTCCGGGGTGGGTTGTCGGTCGGGGCTCCGGGGTGGGTTGTCGGTCGGGGCTCCGGGGTGGGTTGTCGGTCGGGGCTCCGGGGTGGGTTGTCGGTCGGGGCTCCGGGGTGGGTTGTCGGTCGGGGCTCCGGGGTGGGTTGTCGGTCGGGGCTCCGGGGTGGGTTGTCGGTCGGGGCTCCGGGGTGGGTTGTCGGTCGGGGCTCTGGGCAGGCTTTAGGTACTCAACTGGCGGGCTCTGGGTGGGTGATTGTTTGGGCTCCAGGTGGGTGTCTGTCCGGCTTCGGGTGGGTTCTTGGTAGGGCTTGGGGGGGTGTGGGTTCTTGGTAGGGCTTGGGGGGGGTGTGGGTACTTGGTAGGGCTTGGGGGGGGTGTGGGTACTTGGTAGGGCTTGGGGGGGTGTGGGTACTTGGTAGGGCTTGGGGGGGGTGTGGGTTCTTGGTAGGGCTTGGGGGGGGTGTGGGTTCTTGGTAGGGCTTGGGGGGGGTGTGGGTTCTTGGTAGGGCTTGGGGGGGTGTGGGTTCTTGGTAGGACTTGGGGGGGGTGTGGGTTCTTGGTAGGGCTTGGGGGGGGTGTGGGTACTTGGTAGGGCTAGGGGGGGTGTGGGTTCTTGGTAGGGCTTGGGGGGGTGTGGGATCTTGGTAGGGCTTGGGGGGGTGTGGGTTCTTGGTAGGGCTTGGGGGGGTGTGGGTTCTTGGTAGGGCTTGGGGGGGTGTGGGTATTTGGTAGGGATTGGGGGGGTCTGGGTGGGTGATTGTTCGGGCTCCAGGTGGGTGTCTGTCCGGCTTCGG
Organism: Procambarus clarkii; assembly: GCF_040958095.1. Taxonomy (NCBI): domain Eukaryota; kingdom Metazoa; phylum Arthropoda; class Malacostraca; order Decapoda; family Cambaridae; genus Procambarus; species Procambarus clarkii. The sequence goes on along the minus strand of NC_091184.1, from coordinate 33,183,496 downwards.
GTGGGTTCTCGGTAGGGCTTGGGGGTGGGTTCTTGGTAGGGCTTGGGGTGGGTTCTCGGTAGGGCTTGGGGGTGGGTTCTCGGTAGGGCTTGGGGCTGAGTTCTCGGTAGGGCTTGGGGCTGGGTTCTCGGTAGGGCTTGGGGCTGGGTTCTCGGTAGGGCTTGGGGCTGGGTTCTCGGTAGGGCTTGGGGCTGGGTTCTCGGTAGGGCTTGGGGGGTGGGTTCTCGGTAGGGCTTGGGGGGTGGGTTCTCGGTAGGGCTTGGGGGGTGGGTTCTCGGTAGGGCTCGGGGTGGGCTCTTTCGGGATCGGGATAGGCTCACGGGCTTGGGGAACCTCTGTAGGGCTCGGGGTAGGTTCTTGGTCGGGCTCAGGGTGGGTTCTCGGTAGGGCTCGGGGCGGGCTCCAGGTACTCAACTGACGGGTTCCAGTTCACTCAACTGGCGGGCTCCGGTTCACTCAACTGGCGGGCTCCGGTTTACTAAACTGGCGGGCTCCGGGTGTTTGACTGGTCGGGCTCCGGGTGGGTGACTGTTCGGGCTCCAGGTGGGTGTCTGTCCAGCTTCGGGTGGGTTCTTGGTAGGGCTTGGGGTGGGTTCTTGGTAGGGCTTTGGGCTGGGTTCTCGGTAGGGCTTTGGGCTGGGTTCTCGGTAGGGCTTGGGGGGGGGGTTCTCGGGAGGGCTTGGGGGGGGGGGGTTCTCGGTAGGGTTTGGGGGGGTGGGTTCTCGGTAGGGTTTGGGGGGGTGGGTTCTCGGTAGGGCTTGGGGGGTAGGTTCTCGGTAGGGCTTGGGGGAGTGTGTTCTCGGTAGGGCTTGGGGGGGTGGGTTCTCGGTAGGGCTTGGGGGGGTGGGTTCTCGGTAGGGCTTGGGGGGGGGGGTTCTCGGTAGGGCTTGGGGGGGTGGGTTCTCGGTAGGGCTTGGGTTCTCGGAAGGGCTTGGGAGGTTGGTTCTCGGTAGGGGTCGGGGTGGGCTCTTTCGGGATCGGGTTAGGCTCTCGGGCTTGGGGAACCTCTGTAGGGCTCGGGGTAGGTTCTTGGTCGGGTTCAGGGTGGGTTCTCGGTAGGGCTCGGGGCGGGCTCCAGGTACTCAACTGACGGGTTCCAGTTCACTCAACTGGCGGGCTCCGGTTCACTCAACTGGCGGGCTCCGGTTTACTAAACTGGCGGGCTCCGGGTGTTTGACTGGTCGGGCTCCGGGTGGGTGACTGTTCGGGCTCCAGGTGGGTGTCTGTCCAGCTTCGGGTGGGTTCTTGGCAGGGCTTGGGGTGGGTTCTTGGTAGGTATTAGGGCTTGGGGGTGGGTTTTGGGAGGGCATGGGGGGTGGGTTCTCGGTAGGGCTTGGGGGGTGGGTTCTCGGTAAGGCTTGGGGGGTGGGTTCTCGGTAGGGGTCGGGGTGGGTTCTCGGTAGGGGTCGGGGTGGGCTCTTTCGGGATCGGGATAGGCTCTCGGGCTTGGGGAACCTCTGTAGGGCTCAGGGTAGGTTCTTGGTCGGGCTCAGGGTGGGTTCTCGGTAGGGCTCGGGGCGGGCTCCAGGTACTCAACTGACGGGTTCCAGTTCACTCAACTGGCGGGCTCCGGTTCACTCAACTGGCGGGCTCCGGTTTACTAAACTGGCGGGCTCCGGGTGTTTGACTGGTCGGGCTCCGGGTGGGTGACTGTTCGGGCTCCAGGTGGGTGTCTGTCCAGCTTCGGGTGGGTTCTTGGTAGGGCTTGGGGTGGGTTCTTGGTAGGTATTAGGGCTGGGTTCTTGGTAGGGCTTGGGGCTGGGTTCTCGGTAGGGCTTGGGGGGGGGGGGGGTTCTCGGTAGGGCTTGGGGGGGTGGGTTCTCGGTAGGGCTTGGGAGGGTGGGTTCTAGGTAGGGCTTGGGGGGGTGGGTTCTCGGTAGGGCTTGGGGGGGTGGGTTCTCGGTAGGGCTTGGGGGGGTGGGTTCTCGGTAGGGCTTGGGAGGTTGGTTCTCGGTAGGGGTCGGGGTGGGCTCTTTCGGGATCGGGTTAGGCTCTCGGGCTTGGGGAACCTCTGTAGGGCTCGGGGTAGGTTCTTGGTCGGGCTCAGGGTGGGTTCTCGGTAGGGCTCGGGGCGGGCTCCAGGTACTCAACTGACGGGTTCCAGTTCACTCAACTGGCGGGCTCCGGTTCACTCAACTGGCGGGCTCCGGTTTACTAAACTGGCGGGCTCCGGGTGTTTGACTGGTCGGGCTCCGGGTGGGTGACTGTTCGGGCTCCAGGTGGGTGTCTGTCCAGCTTCGGGTGGGTTCTTGGTAGGGCTTGGGGTGGGTTCTTGGTAGGTATTAGGGCTGGGTTCTTGGTAGGGCTTGGGGCTGGGTTCTCGGTAGGGCTTGGGGGGTGGGTTCTCGGTAGGGCTTGGGGGGTGGGTTCTCGGTAGGGCTTGGGGGGGTGGGTTCTCGGTAGGGCTTGGGGGGGTGGGTTCTCGGTAGGGCTTGGGGGGGGTGGGTTCTCGGTAGGGCTTGGGGGGGGTGGGTTCTCGGTAGGGCTTGGGGGGGTGGGTTCTCGGTAGGGCTTGGGGGGGTGGGTTCTCGGTAGGGCTTGGGGGGGTGGGTTCTCGGTAGGGCTTGGGAGGTTGGTTCTCGGTAGGGGTCGGGGTGGGCTCTTTCGGGATCGGGTTAGGCTCTCGGGCTTGGTTAACCTCTGTAGGGCTCGGGGTAGGTTCTTGGTCGGGCTCAGGGTGGGTTCTCGGTAGGGCTCGGGGCGGGCTGCAGGTACTCAACTGACGGGTTCCAGTTCACTCAACTGGCGGGCTCCGGTTCACTCAACTGGCGGGCTCCGGTTTACTAAACTGGCGGGCTCCGGGTGTTTGACTGGTCGGGCTCCGGGTGGGTGACTGTTCGGGCTCCAGGTGGGTGTCTGTCCAGCTTCGGGTGGGTTCTTGGTAGGGCTTGGGGTGGGTTCTTGGTAGGTATTAGGGCTGGGTTCTTGGTAGGGCTTGGGGCTGGGTTCTCGGTAGGGCTTGGGGGGTGGGTTCTCGGTAGGGCTTGGGGGGTGGGTTCTCGGTAGGGCTTGGGGGGGGTGGGTTCTCGGTAGGGCTTGGGGGGGGGTCTCGGTAGGGCTTGGGGGGGTGGGTTCTCGGTAGGGCTTGGGGGGGTGGGTTCTCGGAAGGGCTTGGGAGGTTGGTTCTCGGTAGGGGTCGGGGTGGGCTCTTTCGGGATCGGGTTAGGCTCTCGGGCTTGGGGAACCTCTGTAGGGCTCAGGGTAGGTTCTTGGTCGGGCTCAGGGTGGGTTCTCGGTAGGGCTCGGGGCGGGCTCCAGGTACTCAACTGACGGGTTCCAGTTCACTCAACTGGCGGGCTCCGGTTCACTCAACTGGCGGGCTCCGGTTTACTAAACTGGCGGGCTCCGGGTGTTTGACTGGTCGGGCTCCGGGTGGGTGACTGTTCGGGCTCCAGGTGGGTGTCTGTCCAGCTTCGGGTGGGTTCTTGGTAGGGCTTGGGGTGGGTTCTTGGTAGGTATTAGGGCTGGGTTCTTGGTAGGGCTTGGGGGTGGGTTTTGGTAGGGCTTGGGGGTGGGTTTTGGTAGGGCTTGGGGGGTGGGTTCTCGGTAGGGCTTGAGGGGTGGGTTCTCGGTAGGGCTTGGGGGGTGGGTTCTCGGTAGGGCTTGGGGGGGGGGGGGTTCTCGGTAGGGTTTGGGGGGGTGGGTTCTCGGTAGGGCTTGGGGGGTAGGTTCTCGGTAGGGCTTGGGGGAGTGTGTTCTCGGTAGGGCTTGGGGGGGTGGGTTCTCGGTAGGGCTTGGGGGGGGTGGGTTCTCGGTAGGGCTTTGGGGGGGGTTCTCGGTAGGGCTTGGGGGTGGGTTTCTCGGTAGGGCTTGGGGGGGTGGGTTCTCAGTAGGGCTTGGGTTCTCGGAAGGGCTTGGGAGGTTGGTTCTCGGTAGGGGTCGGGGTGGGCTCTTTCGGGATCGGGTTAGGCTCTCGGGCTTGGGGAACCTCTGTAGGGCTCGGGGTAGGTTCTTGGTCGGGCTCAGGGTGGGTTCTCGGTAGGGCTCGGGGCGGGCTCCAGGTACTCAACTGACGGGTTCCAGTTCACTCAACTGGCGGGCTCCGGTTCACTCAACTGGCGGGCTCCGGTTTACTAAACTGGCGGGCTCCGGGTGTTTGACTGGTCGGGCTCCGGGTGGGTGACTGTTTGGGCTCCAGGTGGGTGTCTGTCCAGCTTCGGGTGGGTTCTTGGCAGGGCTTGGGGTGGGTTCTTGGTAGGTATTAGGGCTTGGGGGTGGGTTTTGGTAGGGCTTGGGGGGTGGGTTCTCGGTAGGGCTTGGGGGGTGGGTTCTCGGTAGGGCTTGGGGGGTGGGTTCTCGGTAGGGGTCGGGGTGGGCTCTTTCGGGATCGGGATAGGCTCTCGGCTTGGGGAACCTCTGTAGGGCTCGGGGTAGGTTCTTGGTCGAGCTCAGGGTGGGTTCTCGGTAGGGCTCGGGGCGGGCTCCAGGTACTCAACTGACGGGTTCCAGTTCACTCAACTGGCGGGCTCCGGTTCACTCAACTGGCGGGCTCCGGTTTACTAAACTGGCGGGCTCCGGGTGTTTGACTGGTCGGGCTCCGGGTGGGTGACTGTTCGGGCTCCAGGTGGGTGTCTGTCCAGCTTCGGGTGGGTTCTTGGTAGGGCTTGGGGTGGGTTCTTGGTAGGTATTAGGGCTGGGTTCTTGGTAGGGCTTGGGGCTGGGTTCTCGGTAGGGCTTGGGGGGGGGGGTTCTCGGTAGGGCTTGGGGGGGTGGGTTCTCGGTAGGGCTTGGGAGGGTGGGTTCTCGGTAGGGCTTGGGGGGGTGGGTTCTCGGTAGGGCTTGGGGGGGTGGGTTCTCGGTAGGGCTTGGGAGGTTGGTTCTCGGTAGGGGTCGGGGTGGGCTCTTTCGGGATCGGGTTAGGCTCTCGGGCTTGGGGAACCTCTGTAGGGCTCGGGGTAGGTTCTTGGTCGGGCTCAGGGTGGGTTCTCGGTAGGGCTCGGGGCGGGCTCCAGGTACTCAACTGACGGGTTCCAGTTCACTCAACTGGCGGGCTCCGGTTCACTCAACTGGCGGGCTCCGGTTTACTAAACTGGCGGGCTCCGGGTGTTTGACTGGTCGGGCTCCGGGTGGGTGACTGTTCGGGCTCCAGGTGGGTGTCTGTCCAGCTTCGGGTGGGTTCTTGGTAGGGCTTGGGGTGGGTTCTTGGTACGTATTAGGGCTGGGTTCTTGGTAGGGCTTGGGGGTGGGTTTTGGTAGGGCTTGGGGGGTGGGTTCTCGGTAGGGCTTGAGGGGTGGGTTCTCGGTAGGGCTTGGGGGGTGGGTTCTCGGTAGGGCTCGGGGTGGGCTCTTTCGGGATCGGGATAGGCTCTCGGGCTTGGGGAACCTCTGTAGGGCTCGGGGTAGGTTCTTGGTCGGGCTCAGGGTGGGTTCTCGGTAGGGCTCGGGGCGGGCTCCAGGTACTCAACTGACGGGTTCCAGTTCACTCAACTGGCGGGCTCCGGTTCACTCAACTGGCGGGCTCCGGTTTACTAAACTGGCGGGCTCCGGGTGTTTGACTGGTCGGGCTCCGGGTGGGTGACTGTTCGGGCTCCAGGTGGGTGTCTGTCCAGCTTCGGGTGGGTTCTTGGTAGGGCTTGGGGTGGGTTCTTGGTAGGTATTAGGGCTGGGTTCTTGGTAGGGCTTGGGGCTGGGTTCTCGGTAGGGCTTGGGGGGTGGGTTCTCGGTAGGGCTTGGGGGGGTGGGTTCTCGGTGGGGCTTGGGGGGTGGGTTCTCGGTAGGGCTTGGGGGGTGGGTTCTCGGTAGGGCTTGGGGGGTGGGTTCTCGGTAGGGCTTGGGGGGGTGGGTTCTCGGTAGGGCTTGGGGGGTGGGTTCTCGGTAGGGCTTGGGAGGTTGGTTCTCGGTAGGGGTCGGGGTGGGCTCTTTCGGGATCGGGTTAGGCTCTCGGGCTTGGGGAACCTCTGTAGGGCTCGGGGTAGGTTCTTGGTTGGGCTCAGGGTGGGTTCTCGGTAGGGCTCGGGGCGGGCTCCAGGTACTCAACTGACGGGTTCCAGTTCACTCAACTGGCGGGCTCCGGTTCACTCAACTGGCGGGCTCCGGTTTACTAAACTGGCGGGCTCCGGGTGTTTGACTGGTCGGGCTCCGGGTGGGTGACTGTTCGGGCTCCAGGTGGGTGTCTGTCCAGCTTCGGGTGGGTTCTTGGTAGGGCTTGGGGTGGGTTCTTGGTAGGTATTAGGGCTGGGTTCTTGGTAGGGCTTGGGGCGGGTTCTCGGTAGGGCTTGGGGGGTGGGTTCTCGGTAGGGCTTGGGGGGTAGGTTCTCGGTAGGGCTTGGGGGAGTGTGTTCTCGGTAGGGCTTGGGGGGTGGGTTCTCGGTAGGGCTTGGGGGGGTTGGGTTCTCGGTAGGGCTTGGGGGGGGGTTCTCGGTAGGGCTTGGGGGGTGGTTCTCGGTAGGGCTTGGGGGGGTGGGTTCTCGGTAGGGCTTGGGGGGTGGGTTCTCGGAAGGGCTTGGGAGGTTGGTTCTCGGTAGGGGTCGGGGTGGGCTCTTTCGGGATCGGGTTAGGCTCTCGGGCTTGGGGAACCTCTGTAGGGCTCGGGGTAGGTTCTTGGTCGGGCTCAGGGTGGGTTCTCGGTAGGGCTCGGGGCGGGCTCCAGGTACTCAACTGACGGGTTCCAGTTCACTCAACTGGCGGGCTCCGGTTCACTCAACTGGCGGGCTCCGGTTTACTAAACTGGCGGGCTCCGGGTGTTTGACTGGTCGGGCTCCGGGTGGGTGACTGTTCGGGCTCCAGGTGGGTGTCTGTCCAGCTTCGGGTGGGTTCTTGGTAGGGCTTGGGGTGGGTTCTTGGTAGGGCTTGGGGTGGGTTCTTGGTAGGTATTAGGGCTTGGGGGTGGGTTTTGGTAGGGCTTGGGGGTGGGTTTTGGTAGGGCTTGGGGGGTGGGTTCTCGGTAGGGCTTGGGGGGTGGGTTCTCGGTAGGGTTTGGGGGGTGGGTTCTCGGTCGGGGTGGGCTCTTTCGGGATCGGGATAGGCTCTCGGGCTTGGGGAACCTCTGTAGGGCTCGGGGTAGGTTCTTGGTTGGGCTCAGGGTGGGTTCTCGGTAGGGCTCGGGGCGGGCTCCAGGTACTCAACTGACGGGTTCCAGTTCACTCAACTGGCGGGCTCCGGTTCACTCAACTGGCGGGCTCCGGTTTACTAAACTGGCGGGCTCCGGGTGTTTGACTGGTCGGGCTCCGGGTGGGTGACTGTTCGGGCTCCAGGTGGGTGTCTGTCCAGCTTCGGGTGGGTTCTTGGTAGGGCTTGGGGTGGGTTCTTGGTAGGTATTAGGGCTGGGTTCTTGGTAGGGCTTGGGGCTGGGTTCTCGGTAGGGCTTGGGGGGGGGGGTTCTCGGTAGGGCTTGGGGGGGTGGGTTCTCGGTAGGGCTTGGGGGGGTGGGTTCTCGGTAGGGCTTGGGGGGGTGGGTTCTCGGTAGGGCTTGGGGGGGTGGGTTCTCGGTAGGGCTTGGGAGGTTGGTTCTCGGTAGGGGTCGGGGTGGGCTCTTTCGGGATCGGGTTAGGCTCTCGGGCTTGGGGAACCTCTGTAGGGCTCGGGGTAGGTTCTTGGTCGGGCTCAGGGTGGGTTCTCGGTAGGGCTCAGGGTGGGTTCTCGGTAGGGCTCGGGGCGGGCTCCAGGTACTCAACTGACGGGTTCCAGTTCACTCAACTGGCGGGCTCCGGTTCACTCAACTGGCGGGCTCCGGTTTACTAAACTGGCGGGCTCCGGGTATTTGACTGGTCGGGCTCTGGGTGGGTGACTGTTCGGGCTCCAGGTGGGTGTCTGTCCGGCTTCGGGTGGGTTCTTGGTAGGGCTTGGGGTGGGTTCTTGGTAGGTATTGGGGCTGGGTTCTTGGTAGGGCTTGGGGGTGGGTTCTTGATAGGGCTTGGGGGTGGGTTCTTGGTAGGGCTTGGGGGTGGGTTCTTGGTAGGGCTTGGGGGTGGGTTCTTGGTAGGGTTTGGGGTTGGCTCCCGGTCAGGCTCGGGGTGGGCTCTTTCGGGATCGGGATAGGCTCTCGGGCTTGGGGTACCTCTGTAGGGCTCGGGGTAGGTTCTTGGTTGGGCTTAGGGTGGGTTCTCTGTAGGGCTCGGGGTGGGTTCTTGGTAGGGCTCAGGGCAGGTTCTCTGTAGGGATCGGGATGGGTTCTCGGTAGGGCTCGGGGCGGGCTCCAGGTACTCAACTGACGGGTTCCAGTTCACTCAACTGGCGGGCTCCGGTTCACTCAACTGGCGGGCTCCGGTTTACTAAACTGGCGGGCTCCGGGTGTTTGACTGGTCGGGCTCCGGGTGGGTGACTGTTCGGGCTCCAGGTGGGTGTCTGTCCGGCTTCGGGTGGGTTCTTGGTAGGGCTTGGGGGTGGGTTCTTGGTAGGGCTTGGGGGTGGGTTCTTGGTAGGGCTTGGGGGTGGGTTCTTGGTAGGGCTTGGGGGTGGGTTCTTGGTAGGGCTTGGGGGTGGGTTCTTGGTAGGGCTTGGGGGTGGGTTCTTGGTAGGGCTTGGGGGTGGGGTCTTGGTAGGGCTTGGGGGTGGGGTCTTGGTAGGGCTTGGGGGTGGGGTCTTGGTAGGGCTTGGGGGTGGGGTCTTGGTAGGGCTTGGGGGTGGGGTCTTGGTAGGGCTTGGGGGTGGGGTCTTGGTAGGGCTTGGGGGTGGGGTCTTGGTAGGGCTTGGGGGTGGGGTCTTGGTAGGGCTTGGGGTGGGGTCTTGGTAGGGCTTGGGGGTGGGGTCTTGGTAGGGTTTGGGGTTGGGTCTTGGTAGGGCTTGGGGGTGGGGTCTTGGTAGGGCTTTGGGTTGACTCCCGATCAGGCTCGGGGTGGGCTCTTTCGGGTTTGGGATGGGCTCTTGAGCTTGGGGAACCTTTGTAGGGCTCGGGGTAGGTTCTTGGTCGGGCTCGGGGTGGGTTCTCTGTAGGGATCGGGATGGGTTCTCTGTAGGGATCGGGATGGGTTCTCGGTAGGGCTCGGGGCGGGCTCCAGGTACTCAACTGACGGGTTCCAGTTCACTCAACTGGCGGGCTCCGGTTCACTCAACTGGCGGGCTCCGGTTTACTAAACTGGCGGGCTCTGGGTGTTTGACTGTTCGGGCTCCAGGTGGGTGTCTGTCCGGCTTCGGGTGGGTTCTTGGTAGGGCATAGGGTTGGCTGCCCAGACAAGTACAAGGGGAATGTTGTCTACGCTTATGTCGACCGTGCTCTAAGCCACAGCTCAGGATGGAAACAAGTCGATGAAGAACTCTGTAGGGTAAGGCAGGTCCTAGTCAACAACGGCTTCTCCAATGGTTTCGTTGAAGACATCATAAAAAGGAAGGTGAAACACCATGCAACCTCTGAAGAGTCAACTAACACAACACTATACACTATAATTAAAATTATTAATTACTACTATACACTGATAACACAACTGTTGTTTTCCAATAGTTGTGTTAGTCCTACATTGCTTTTTTATCACTAGTAAAACGGTCTGTAATATTGTTTAAGACTTCTCTGGTGATGGCCTAGCTGGTTGTGGGAAGAGATATGTTTCTTAATGGAGCCCTGTTGCTTATGCATTGTTAATCGCCTGGAAAGAGATGTTGTTGTCTTGCCTATATACTGAGTTCTTTGAGGCTTACAGTCCCCAAGTGGGCATTCGAAGGTATACGACGTTAGTCTGCTTTAAGGCGTTCTGCTTTGTGTCAGGAGAGTTTTTCATGAGTAGGTTGGCTGTTTTTTTGGTTTTATAGTAAATTGTCAATTGTATCTTCTGATTTTTGTCTGTAGGGATAACGTTCCTATTAACAATATCTTTCAGGACCCTTTCCTCCGTTTTATGAGCTGTGGAAAAGAAGTTCCTGTAAAATAGTCTAATAGGGGGTACAGGTGTTGTGTTGACCAGACCACACACTAGAAATTGAAGGGACAACGACGTTTCGGTCCGTCCTGGACCATTCTCAAGTCGATTGTCAATCGACAATCGACTTGAGAATGGTCCAGGACGGACCGAAACGTCGTCGTCCCTTCAATTTCTAGTGTGTGGTCTGGTCAACATACTTCAACCACGTTATTGTGACTCATCGCCTGCAGGTGTTGTGTTAGTTGAGATAGATATATATATATATATATATATATATATATATATATATATATATATATATATATATATATATATATATATATATATATATATATATATATATATATATATATATATATATATATATATATATATATATATATATATATATATATATATATATATATATATATATATATATATATATATATATATATATATATATATATATATCGTGTAGTGTACTCTATATATCAAAATATATTACTTTGAAACCCCTATCAGTCACTAAATAAAAAATTGGGCTACTTTTATTACAAATCCGCTACTTTTAGAGCGTCAGCTCGCTACTTTCCGCAATTTGGAGCTGACAACCCTGTCCTGCCCTCGCCGCCTCTACCACCCGGCTGCTGTAGTTATCTCACTAGCCTCTATAGTGGTCTGCCGCACGCTACAAACCCTTCATCAAGAGCACTGACTAGTCTAGAGTACTGTATCTTCTAACGAAATGTCACTTTTCGCCGGGAGAGCAGCTTTGGTGACAGGTTTTTATCAGGTTTTTAAGTTTGTTATTAATGTTTTTTCCTGCCCGAAACGCTTTGCGTAATAGTGGCTTTAGGCGGTCCGTCTAATTACCACAAGCTACACAAGCTTCACAAAGCTTCAGAAAGCTTATGTTAGTAATGAATAAATATGATATATTTACTCATTATAATGTTGGTGCTGAATGTACAACACGAGAAAACATAATTTAACCTGAAAAAGTATATTTTTATTAAGAAATTGGACGAAAATAAAGAGCTGGTGACGCCAAATAAAGTCGACGAAACAAGCGTCAGGTTAGGTTAGGTTAGGTTAGGTTAGGTTAGGTTAGGTCAGGTCAGGTTAGGTCAGCCTAACCTAACATATCATATTTATTCATTACTAACGTATTGCCAGGAAGCTTTCTGAAGCTTTCTGAAGCTTGTGTAGCTTGTGGTAATTAGACGGACCCAGCTTTAGGCTTTGTATGTACTAGCTCTTATCTATAAATCTATCAATTTTTGTAAAATCTCTTGTATGTATGTACCTTACCTGAATAAACATTTATTTATTATATTTATTTGGTAGTCCTATTGGCACTCAGTTGAATGATCAGTATAGAGGTATCCAAAACGACCCCCCCCCAAAAGGCAATCAGGATATGTTGGTAATGCCATGCATGCCTGCACAACATGCATAAAAACACATCTGTTATTTACATATCACATATATCATTTATTTAAGAACATAAGAACAAAGGCAACTGCAGAAGGCCTATTGGTCCATACGAGGCAGCTCCTATTTATAACCACCCAATCCCACTCATATACTTGTCCAACCCGCGCTTGAAACAATCGAGGGACCCCACCTCCAGCACGTTACGCGGTAATTGGTTCCACAAATCAACAACCCTGTTACTGAACCAGTATTTACCCAAGTCTTTCCTAAATCTAAACTTATCCAATTTATACCCATTGTCTCGTGTTCTGTCTTGTGTTGATACTTTTAATACCCTATTAATATCCCCTTTGTTATGTCCATTCACCCACTTGTAAAGCTCTATCATGTCACCCCTAACTCTTCGCCTTTCCAGTGAATGCAACTTAAGCTTTGTTAATCTTTCTTCATATGAAAGATTTCTAATTTGGGGAATTAACTTAGTCATCCTACGCTGGACACGTTCAAGTGAATTTATATCCATTCTATAATATGGCGACCAAAACTGAACTGCATAATCTAAATGGGGCCTAACTAGAGCAAGATATAACTTGAGAACCACACCAGGTGTCTTGTTACTAACGCTGCGATTAATAAATCCAAGTGTCCGATTTGCCTTATTACGAACATTTATGCATTGATCCTTTTGTTTTAAATTCTTACTAATCATAACTCCCAGATCCCTTTCGCAATCCGACTTCGCAATCTCAACACCATCTAGCTCGTATCTTGTAACTCTATCATCATTACCTAACCTCAGAACTTTACGTTTATCAGCATTAAACTGCATCTGCCAATCCTTTGACCATTTCAAAACCCTATCTAGATCAACTTGAAGTGATAGTGAGTCCTCCTCCGAATTAATTTCCCTACCGATTTTCGTATCATCGGCAAATTTGCAAATGTTGCTACTCAAACCTGAATCTAAATCATTTATATATATTATAAACAACAGAGGTCCCAGGACAGAGCCTTGAGGCACTCCACTTACAACATTTTCCCACTCTGACTTGATTCCATTTATACTAACTCTGTTTCCTTTGGTATAGCCATGCCCTAATCCAGCTTAATATAGCACCCCCAATACCATGAGACTATCTTTTTAATCAGTCTTTCATGTGGCACTGTATCAAAAGCTTTGCTAAAGTCAAGGTACACAACATCACAATCCTTACCACTATCAACTGCCTCAACTATGCTAGAATAAAAAGATAACAAATTTGTTAAACATGAACGGCCATTTATAAAACCATGTTGCGACTCAATTATTAACTTATGTTTTTCAAGATGAAGACGAATTTTATTTGCTATTATAGATTCGAGTAACTTTCCCACAATAGACGTTAGGCTAATTGGTCGATAGTTAGACGCAAGTGATCTATCTCCTTTCTTAAAAACTGGTATCACATTAGCAACTTTCCAAAACTCTGGCACTCTGCCCGACTCTATTGATTTATTAAATATGGTTGACAGTGGGTCACAAAGCTCCTCTTTGCATTCTTAAGCACCCTGGCAAACACTTCATCCGGCCCTGGGAATTTGTTTGGTTTGAGTTTTACTATTTGTTTAAGAACATCCTCCCTGGTAACTGCTAAACTCGTCAACCTGTCTTCGTCCCCACCCACATAGACTTGTTCGGAATTTACACATTCACATACAGTATGTTATTTTATATGTAAACATAGATTATTCCATTTTGTTGCCCTTAGCCTAGGTACTCCTGGCCACTATTTTAATTATAATACAATAATAATAATTCATTGTGTCAGGAGACAGACAGCCACTTTATTCATATAGTATATGTTAGGCTTATATGCGGTGGGTGTTCCCACGCACACACTTTAGCGATTAGACCACAACATGGCCTAGTCGCTGGAGCAACTAGGCCATGAAGGTTTCCATGAAAAACCTCGGGAAACCCTTGTTTTTTCAGTAGAACTCCAGGTTGCAATCCTTATACCATATTATGGTCTAGTCACAAGAGCATGTGCGTGGGAACATCCACTGCATAGATTCAAACCCTCATCACGGCTCCTACGGATTTTCTCATTACTGTATTATTATTATTATTATTATTATTATTATTATTATTATTATTATTATTATTATTGGTATTATTATTATTATTGGTATTTGCCCATTATTATTATTATTATTATTATTTATTTGCCCGAAACGCTATGCGTGTCAGTAGCTTTACAAGAATGTAAAATCAACTTTATTTCTATGTTCTCTCTTAACCCCAATACTGTATGCCCTAAAAAGTTAATGACTTTTCACCTATTTTGCAACATCTGGACTCTCCATTCTCAACACTGGAGAATGCCATTTTACACATCCACAGATTGAATGTCAGGTTAACTTGTATATAGCACATACCATCCAGAAATCATTTAATACCTATTCTGCTAAATACATGTAATGAAAAAATTTAATTACTAATTTATAAAATTGTCTTGACTTTATTACAGTGGCACCTTAATTAACGAGCGGCTCTATTTACGAGCATTTCCAGTAACGAGCAAGCCACTCAAAGCAAATTTGTCTCTATTGACGAGCTTCACCTCTATTAACGAGCAAAACCACATGGTGCTTCCTAGCGTCTCGCAGGTTCTCGCAAATTCTCGGACGCTTCCGATGCTAGTGTTGTTGTTTTATTGCACACTGACAAGCATCCATCTGGATTTATTTGCGCTTTTCTTTTGTTTTTTTGTGGTTTTGTGACTGCAATTTGTAACGCATGATGTCACGAAAGAAGCTGCTTGCTAAAGACAGTGTTGGGAAGGGGAAGAAAGCGACAATTACCGTGGAAGTGAAGAAGGAAATCATAGCAAAGCACGAGTGTGGTGTGCGTGTGACTGATCTCGCCAGGGAGTATGGCAGGTCCTCATCAACGATTTGTACCATTCTGAAGAGGAAAGAACAATTTAAGATGCTTGAGGTGGCTAAAGGAGTTACCAAGGTTAACAAGAAACGTCCAAAAATCCTAGAAGAGGTTGAAAAGCTACTGCTAGTTTGGATGAATGAAAGGCAATTACATGGCGATAGTGTATCTGTAGCTGTTGTTTGTGCAAAGGCCAAGAAGTTATATGTGGACCTTGTCAGGAAGACACCAGGTGCGTCGTCTGAAGAGGAGGAGATATTTAAGGCAAGCCGTGGATGGGTGGAGAAATTTAGGAAGAGAATCGGTATCCACAGTGTTGTGCGACATGGGGAGGCTGCCAGCTCTGATAAAGCTGCTGTCAAGAAATTCGTATCAGAGTTCCAGGAATTTGTTGCTAGAGAGGAGTTCTTGCCCCAACAAGTTTTTAATTGTGACGAGACTGGCCTGTTTTGGAAGAAAATGACGAAGAGGACCTACATTACACAGGAGGAACAATCTTTGCCAGGCCACAAACCAATGAAGGATCGGCTTACTCTCGTGCTCTGCGCCAATGCAAGTGGCGATTGCAAGGTCAAGCCGCTGCTAGTCTACCACTCAGAAAATCCACGCGTGTTCAAGGCATGTAAAGTGTACAAGGCGCGACTGAATGTGATGTGGAGGTCCAATAAGAAATCCTGGGTCACGCGGATATTCTTCACTGAATGGGTCAATGATGTTTTTGGCCCTTCAGTGAGGAAATATCTTGAAGAGAAGCAGTTGCCACTCAAGGCCTTGCTTGTGCTCGATAATGCTCCTGCACATCCTCCACAGATGGGAGAAGAATTGTATCCCGAAAATCAGTTCATCACCATCAAGTTCCTTCCTCCCTAATACCACTCCACTCCTCCATCCTATGGAGCAGAAAGTCATTGCAAACTTTAAGAAACTCTACATGAAGGCCTTGTTGGAGAGGTGTGTTGATGTGATAGACAATACAGAGTTGACCCTCAAAGAGTTCTGGAAGAACTACTTCAATATCCTGGGTGCCTTACGTTTGATCGATAAGGCCTGGGAAGGAGTGACACGGAGGACCCTAAACTCTGCATGGCGTAACCTGTGGCCTGAGGGTGTCCCTGAGCGAGACTTCGAAGGTTTCGGTCCTGCACTTGCCTCTGCATCTGCACCTGTGGAAGACCCGGAAGTGCATCTAGTGGATGATATTGTTGCTCTGGGGCAAACTTTGGGTCTGGAGTTGGATGCTGCTGATGTTCAGGATTTAGTGGAGGAGCACAGTGAGGAACTGACCACTGAGGAACTCCTGGAACTTCAGAAGGAGCTTAATCAAGAGGAAGCACAAGAGCTCTCATCAGGAGAGGAGGAGGTAGGGGAGGATGCTGCTGCCTCTTCAAGTGAGATCAGGGAAGTGTTGGGAATGTTTGAAAAGGTGACCGTATTCTTAGAAAAACATCACCCTGATAAAGCAGTGACAACCCGATGTGTGAACATGTTTAATGACAATTTGCTGTCTCGTTTTAGGGACATCCTAAAACAAAGACAAAAGCAATTGTCAATAGATACGTTCTTTGCAAAAGTAGAGAAAAGAAGAGCCAGTGATAGTGAACCACAACCCGGTCCCAGTGGGGTAAAATTCCCAAGAAGAGAGAGCCCACCTGACTCAGAGATGGATTCTCCTTCCACACCATAACCCCTCTCCTTCCCACCTTCCCCATCGTCTCCCTCAAGCCAGCAACGACTCTTCATAAGGTAAAGTAAACATGAAAACAGTACAACAAAACATTTATAATTACATGTGCAGTATTATATTTACATAAAAAAAGTCATACAAGTATGGATGTTTTTGGGAGTGGAACAGATTAAATTTATTTCCTTTATTTTAAATGGGGAAATTTGTTTCTTAAGACGAGTTTTCCACATAACGAGCTCGGTGCCAGAACGGATTAAACTCATTAATAGAGGTGCCACTGTAATTTATTTTCTAATCTGCTTCAAATTCTGCCATAAATACTGTGTTTATTTACATTACTCTTTCATTAGTACCATTGGCAATCTGATTGAAAAAAATTACATGATCATGATGGAAAAATAGGATTTGTTTTCTTTAAAATATGTTGTTTTAAAATAAGATATTATTCTTAGGTGCTGGAGGGGGAATTGGACGAGCTGTTTGTCGCATACTGGCAAGAGATGGAGCACGAGTTGTGGCCACCGACTTGAACCAGAAAGCTGCTGAAGACACTGTTAGTATGCTTATCAGTAAGTAAATTATTCTGATATATATGTACTGTATGGACTCAATGTCACTCACTGTCTGTGTAAATGTACCAAGCAAGTTTATCTATTACATTTTCTTGTTAAAAATAGTGTTATAATTCTTGTTTACTGTTCTAATTACAGTATAGAATGGTTAAGAAATTTTTTGATTGTGTTCATTCTTGATACAGTAACAGTATTAGCGAGCTACCTGTCTCTCATCATAAAGAACAGTACAGTAACACATTTTGTGAAATTTTGTTCTGGTCTTTCAAAAACCTTCAAAGTATTTGTAAATTAAAAGTAACAAAAAATCTATAGTTCCTAACTATGCTCAACAGTACATAAATAGCTTAATTGTTTCTGTGCTGTTTTATGTGATTTACTCGCTTGCCAGAGATTTTTATGGCTCGGTTGTGCATATTTATACCTTTCAGGCCAGGAGGTACATAGGATTAATTCAGGACTAAACAAGACACAACAAATATTTTTGCTCACAGTGAGCCCTAATGGGTATAGCAATTATGCCAACATTTTATGCCCAGGAGCTGCTTTTAACTGCTTATAACTTCATACAACTTCATACAATTTATTTTAATTAACTCAAGAAGTATCAAAATTAAATACTGTATTGTTATTTCATTTGATCTTGTTCACTTACAAGCAATATTAGCTATACAAATAATCCAAAATACTGTTGTATTAACCATCACAACAGTAACTCAATTAATCTGCTGCCTCCTAACTCTAGCACAACCCTTGTCTCATGAGTCTAAACCTGCACCTTTGGATTCTGTTAATACAACACTTGCAAACAGTTTGCTCCAGTGCCTGTAAAGGATAGAATCTTGATTTTTTTTATGTGAATGTTTACTGCATTTTTTTAGAATCTTGGTTCTTAAATAGTATCTTGTGATTATATTTAGCACCTTTAGTATGTTTTGCATTTACAGAAAACAAAACTATACTGTAAATACTGTACTGCACATAATTTTCTTCATCTTGACAAATATTGATATGAATCATTGAATATTGATATTGAATCAATATTCAAATATTGATTCAGTATGACAAATATTGATATCAGTACAATATTGTAAAGCATCATTAAATATTTTTGGCCATGCTATAAACCTATCTTAATTTGGTATAAATGTTCTACTATTTCCACAAATTTTTTATAGTTTTAATTGTATTTTACACATTTTTTAACCATTATTAATTCTCAGTACACTGTATAATAGAAACAAGACAGTTTTGAGCTGCTGTACAGTATAAGAATTTAATTAAGGTGAATATTATCTTTACAAGAAATCTTAATTTCAGATCCCGATGTTCATATGGCCCTTGGCATAGACGTCACCAATAAAACATCAATAGAATCTGTTATCAAATCGGCCTTTGATAAGTTCCAAACTCCCCCTTGCCTCATAGCCAATGCTGCCGGTATCACACGAGATAACTTTCTGCTTCAGATGGATGAGCAAGCATTCATGGATGTTTTAGATGTGAATGTCAAGGTATGAATGACCTTTTTCAGAAATAATTTAAAATTTATCTAATTACTGTGCTACTGATATTTATATCTTGCCACTGATATTATGTATTCAACCTGATGTTCTTATCATTGTCACAAATGGAAGATGCTTGTGTAACTTTTCCTTACACTTTAGTTTTATAAAATGTTGTACAGGACCACATGTAGATTTATGAATCGGTACAGGATTGTTAGTTTACACACACACTGGTCAAGTGATTAGCTTTTATTTATATAAACTATTTTTCTTACTTTTATTCATTTAAAACTTCCAAAATAGCCTATTTTCTCTTGAATAACTGTTATTTTCATCTTAAATTATATTTGTTTTACAGTCAAGAAAATGAGACCTACAAAGGCCTAATGTAGCAAGGTATTTATATAAAGGCGAGACAAGGAAGGGATGGGTGGGGTGTCTGACTAAAGGCTTAAAGTATAGGCCATTGTGTATGACAGTGCTACAATAGTTTTAAATATAATACGGTACAGTAATCTGATTTAAAAAGGATAATACAGTACACTAAGATTTCTGGTGATCTTTGAATAAATTATCAAATGATTTGTAATAGTTTGTGTATTTATAACTGTATGCTTTTATCAGTTTTTTCCTGTGACATTAATAATATAACCTTTTACAGGGCACTTTTCTGGTTACTCAGGTAGCTACAACAGCTCTTCTAGAACATGATCTGACTTCAGGTTCTATTGTAAACTTTTCCAGCATTGTAGGGAAGACTGGGAACATCGGCCAATGTAATTACAGTGCCAGCAAAGCAGCAGTACAAGCCTTGACTAAGTCATCTGCATTGGAATTAGCAAGGTACAGTTTCTTGTTTGCAGATCTTGGATAATATGTGCAGTACAGCATTGTATTTTTGCAGCTATTTTGTGTTGTCAACCATGATTTTGTATGACAGTAAATCTAAAAGCTGTATGCAATTTTTGTTATCGTCATTTGTTTAGTGTAGTTTAAGCAAAATTATCTGGAAATATAATCACTGGATCTGTGAGGTGTACACATCATCAGAATTGTGTAGCTACATACTGCTGTGTATGGGACACTTTAAAAAATACTGAAATAATTAATTTCATCAAAGAAGCTGTTGTGAGTAGCCACATGACAGGACTCTAAGGCCCCCCCCCTTACTATCCCCTGTCCCCCGAGTAATTTTTCACTATACTGTATTTTGTCAATTTTCTTTTTTTATTGCCATTTTAAAGCTTTAATTATTAGCTACATTCTGAGCTTTATTTGAAAAAATTGGTCAACTCCTAAATATTTTATTTTGATTGTTAATAGCAAGAAAATCTTGCAATAATGGCAAGTTGCCACCTAATATGTTGTTTTGTAGTGTTTGTTTTACATTTTCATAGCAAAAAAAATACATTAACTAAATACAAATCATTGAAAAATATTAACTAAATACAAATCATTGAAAAATATTTACACAGTAAGTACTCTATATAATTAAAATTAATGTTGTTGAGGATTTGCGACACTTTTTGCCAGGAAAATTAAACTCTCAAAATACCATTTCTTTATTTCTTTTAGTGAAAACTGGTTTTTTTTTATTTAATTATAATGAAAATTTCATCAATACATAAGTCAACAGGCTTCGCAGCTTATACTGTTGGATTTCTAAAATTTGCTTAAACATATTTTTAGTAAAAAAATTATTACAAGAAAATATAATTTAGTTTGCACAGTATCATTTATAGAACCTTTTTTGGTCTTTCCAATAATACCAAAGAAATAACTTTGAGGTAATAATTATTTGCAAATTAATATAAAGAATAGACATAATTTTTTAATTTTTAACATAATTGTTAGGGATTATGCTTGTGGTTAAAGCTTTAGTATCAAAGAAATATAAATCTGAAAACATTATTCTAGAGTAAAGTTGACTTGGAAGTCACCTTAATCTATGCACATTCTTACCATGCTGTTAATATTAGTTTCACTTGCAAAGAGTTTTATGTCTCTCGCAGTTCAAGTTCTCCAATGCTACTCAATATTTCAGATATTGGTTTTGGCCCTCTATCAACCCACCATCATAGGCATTACTTCAGTCCTTTTTTAAATTACATTTTTAGTATTCATTCAACATTATAGTACTGTACAGTACTTTTGTATTATGCTTTGAACTTTTTGCATTTTCCCTTACTATGTCATCATTCTATCATCAAAGTTACAGTAAACTTTAAGACTCTGAACCATTAACATTTGCCTAAGAGTGATTGTTACGGCCAACCATTTTTTCTACATGAATTAATTATCATTTTGTGTGAATTATTTATCTGCTACTTTTACTCAGAGCTGAATTACTAGATTTTTTAAATATTCAGTTTTTCCTTGCTCTTGCTTTCCTCACAGAGTGGGTGTTCGTGTGAACTGTGTGCTTCCTGGATTCACCAACACTTCAATGGTAGAAACTGTGCCAGAAAAAGTGAAGAACAAGCTATTGAAACTTACTCCACTCAATAGACTAGCACAACCTGAAGGTAGAGTGGGAATGTCTGTAATGCCCCAGGAATAAATGATAATGGCTGTCTGCTGAATGATTTGCACAGTGAAAGAGAGTTGTCTATTATTAAACCATTTTTTAAATACAGTCTGGCTATACATAGAGGGGTAAATATACATGGTACAGGGCAAGTTATGAATGTGCGGAAAAGTCTAATTGGCTATGTGCGTGTTGAATGAGTCACCGATACATGTGATATGATTGGAGGAGGAAGAGGAATATTGGAATGTTTGTCTAGTCATATGTTAGCACTGTATTGTGTAAGACCAGATTAAGTTTTAAAAGATTCAAAGAGGTGAAAGAATAGTTACAAATTTGAGTGAGAAAGTTTGTAGACGAGTACAAAAATTTGAACTGATCATGTTCAAAAGCAAAAGACTGAACAAATGAATTTTAGGGATATATGGAAGATTTAAAGAAGTATTTGGTTAAGAATGTCAAGGAAGTGTATGGGGGTGCACAAAGTGATAAAAAAATGAGAAGGAAATAAATGTGAATGGTGAAGTGGTCAATCAATTTAAATACCAGGAGTGTATGAATAATAGAAAAAGGAATTTGTGTAATTGATTTGGAGAGTTGGTCAGTTGGGGAAAGAAAAGTAGCTGGCATAATGAAAGCACTGATTAGAAAACTATAATAGGAATAGAGGATGGCAGGAGGCAGCATAATGAAGGGATAGTGCTGACTTTTATGTACAGTTGCAAGACATTGTAGGAAAATCAGTACAGTACCTTGAGCTGTAGAAATGGATAACGGGAAAAGCATGTGTGGTAGTAGGAGAATAAGAGACTACTGTATTGTTAATATGTACTGTACAATGTTACAAGATAATGAACAAATAGTAGAGGAATGGCATTTGTATTGATGTATCACAAGAGAGAGAGAAAGAGATTTGTGTTTTTAAGGTTATTCATAATGTTTTATTCTGAGACACTGGCATTTGAAACTGGCAATACCTTTATCAATCACATGCAATAAGTAAAATTTTAGTCAATTCTTACATGATCTATTTTTGTGTATGCTTACTGAGGATGAAATCATATTTTCTGCACATTGTATGTATCTTGAAAGAAGTAAGTGACTTCTGCTCAACTGATCTTACAACCAATTACTTATACATATTTGTACTCTGATTTTTGCACTTGTAGATGCTATACAGTATTGAGATCATCAGAAAATGACATGTGTGAAGATCTCTCTTGTCTGATACAATTTTGAACATGAATTTGAAATCAGTGTGCTATGCTTTCTGTAGGAAATTATTTTAATACAATTTTTTTCTGAAACAGAGATTGCTGAGGTTGTAGCATTTTTACTCTCCGAGAAAAGTAGCTTCATGACGGGTGCCTGCGTCGAGGTGACAGGGGGACTTGCAATGTGAGTGATACAGAGGCAAAAGGATAATTTTTTTTTAATGGGGATTTTATGTGTATATATAATACTCCTCATGTCATTCATATTATATCATTAAAGAAAATGTAAACAAATATGTGCTTGTATATTTTCCCCATTTATTTTATCATTAATCTCAGCAATGTCAGTAAATATTTTTGATGGACTTTTCTGTCTAATACCAGTATGTTTTTGTAACTTTATATATTATGTTCCTTCTGTATCTGAAAAGTTTATGGAAAGATCTCCCATCACCTCTGCATTCTAAATTATTAGATACAGTTAGTATAACAATTTAAATTATTTTGAACTAAGCTCTGTTAACATTACTGAAACTGTCATAATTATAACAGCTCAATTATTTTTGGCCATTATATTAAAATGCATATGTAGCAAGCTACAGGAAGCTAGAGAGAGCGTGTGAGAAGAGATGGAGAGAGGGTGACATGGGTAAGGGAAGCTGGGAGAGATAGAATGAGAGGCATGTTCTCATTTCATCATTTCTCATCTCATTCATTCATTCCATTTCATTTATTTTCATTCATCATTCATTTCTCATCTCATTTCAATTCTCATCTGAGAATTCTTCTCAGATAGGCTGAGAGGAAAAGGGAAAGAGGGGGGGGGGGAGGAGGGAGGGAGGGAGTTATCAGTGGAAAGCACCAAGCCATTACGACTATATAGCACTGGGAAGGGGTCAGGATAAGGATTTGGGATGGGACGGGGGAAAGGAATGGTGGCCAACCACTTGGACGGTCGGGGATTGAATGCCGACCTGCATGAAGCGAGGCCGTCGCTCTGCCGTCCAGCCCAAGTGGTTGGGTAGGGGGGGGGGGGGGAGGAAGAGATTTAGTGAAAAAGGGAGAGTGGGTGAGAATGAGAGAGAGAGAGGGCAGCTGTGATGGGAAAAGAGATAGGGGAGGATCTAGTGAGAGAGAGAGAGTTAGGGATTGTGAGTTAATAAGATGTTGCACCTCCAGCTTGCATAACCACACTTACTACACCATAATTAGAATCTTTAACTCAACCACCACCCTGAATTTTCATTAATTTGTTCTTGTATTAGTTTCCGGATTCAGGGAACAAGAAGTGAGGTAAAGGGAAAAGACATCTTGATATGCTGCTGTCTATGTATGTGCATGGTATAGGAACACATTAGGACAGTCATGGGCCTTTCAGTTTGAATAACTCCCAGCCACTTAGTTAACACAACAGATGAGAGGGAGAATAAATAGAATAGTAATCTCTGGACACTTCAGTAATCATTGACTTACTCATGGAGGGTGACTTATAATTAAGGGCACTAATCAGAGGGATCAAGGGACGTATGTAAACTGCTGAAAGACAGCACATTAGTACAATTGCAGATATGATTAATACACAGCAGTAGAAGTTTAAATATAATAGGCTGTCTCATTTGATTCAATAAACTAACTGCATGTATATTTCCCTACTTGAGGTAACAGAATTGATGATGTAAAGTGATAGAGACAAAGATTTGTACTTATTCTACTCTGCCTGAAGTTCTGATGTTCAACCCTCCTAGGCCCATGCAACACATGCTCCAAGTTGTACTCTACTCCTCACTGCCTACTCTGTCTATTGTTCAATCTTGTATACAACGGCTGAGAGTCATGCGAGGCCCTGTGGTATCTTTTGATCCTGTCTAGTACAGTACTCTCGAAGTCATTTAGCAAATCTGCAACATATCTGGCAGCGTTCTCTTAAGCTCCTAACCTACGTGAACATCTCCTAAGTGTGTAAACTACGTGAACAAGAACTAGAACAATTTTGAACACTATGTCTGTGTTGACTCTGTTATCAATGATTTCTGACAAAATGGTATGAGGGACTCTGAGCTCTAACTACTTCATATACTCACAAATATTGGAAGATATGCTAGTGGAGGCTAATAGAATAACTCGCATTTCATGTTCTCGCCATGTTCCATGTACGATCACTAACATCTTGTGAGATGGGGATATTAAATAAACTTGCAGCTTATTTTTTATCTACACTCTGTAATCTTTTATACAGAATAGGGTAGCAGCACATTAATGCTGTGTATACATATTAATTAATGCCTGTTGATGAATAAATTCTGGTGCAAAATTTGCAATTTCAGTTATCACAAAATTGTTCAATTTTTTTCATTCTCTTCTTCAATTCTTAAATGTTTCTAATCTCATTTTGTTGTAAGTGTTTCCCTATTAAGCTTGAATATTGTTCACCAATTTTGTTTCGCATTATACCCAGAACACACTGTGTATTAGTGGCTTTAGGCACTGTACTTGTCATACCTATAGGAATCCTCCATTGTTCATGTATCTTATGTATGTTTATGTATGTACTGTACTTTTGTCTAAATAAAATATTTGTATTATATTGGGACAATATTACATGTCAACTTTTTGGTAGTTCTCTTGCCACCAGTGACCTATTATATACCCTGGAGAGTGAGAGTGGCAAGCGTCGTGCTTCTGATCCCGTCCTTTAGTATCCATGGTGAGATTCCATCTGGGCCAACAGCCATTGTCATGTCCAGTTCCAGTAGATGCTTCCTTACCTCACCACTGGTAATCTCAGATTCCTCCAGTGTCTAGTTAAACACCCCCTCTCTTAATTCATGAGCCTCTTGCTCACTTGTGAAGACCTGAAATTTTCTGTTAAGTTCCTTGCATACATTATTTATTTATTTATTATATATATACAAGAATGTACATTGGGTTTATGAGCGTACATAGCATTGATCTTTTTACATTTTTGCAAAGGCACCAACATGCATAGTATTTTGAGCAGAGACAAGTCTACCTTGTCATACCTTCTTGTCATTCTCAGTAAACCTGTCCACTTCTATTCTTAGTGTCCTTACCTTCACTGATTTTTCCTCTTGATGTGGCTGTGAAGCAATTTATTTTCTTTATTTGCTATGTTATTTTCATACTGTGTCTGCCTCTTTTGCTCTGAGGTACTTATTCCTGGTCCTCTGCTATCTTTGCTGCCTTGTGTTCTGTGGTTTCTCCATGCCCTTGTACTTGTATGCTGTGCCACCTTACAGTCCTGATTAAACCATGGGTTTCTCCTTTGCATTTCGTTTTGTGTTTTGCCTTTTGAACCAAGATAAATTTGTCTGCTGCTTCCTGACACTTCTGGGTGATGTAGTCCATCATGTCTTGTGCAGCCTTTCCTCTGAGCTCTGCAACCTTTTCCACTACTGCCCACAGGATGGGTATGGAGTACATAATAAATTAAGTAAGCTATATTATAACTGCTATAATTACTCGTGTTTTCTGCTCAATACCTGCATGTAGTGATTCAACAATTTATAAGTCTGGTGTGCCATCACTTTGATTACTGTACCCAAGCATGGAGACCTCATCTTCAGAAAGACATAGCTGCTTTGGAGAAAGCTCAACACCGGGCAACAAAAATCATTCCAGAACTAAGTCATCTCTCATACCAGGAATGGTTGAAGGCCACAGGGCTAACAACACTGCACTGTGAATCTCTCAAACTTAAAATACTGAACAAATTGAACGATGTTGATAAAGACAATTTCTTCAAAAGGTTAGATGTAACAAACAAGGAGCAATGGTTTCATACTCAAGAAGCCAAAGTGTAGGACTGAGAACAGGAGATGCTTTTTTTACCCACGGTTATAAACACATTGAACGGCGGGTGTTGTGCCTATCACACATTAATAAAGAAAAAATAAAGCTGCCTTGTCCTTTACAGTGTACCAATTGCGGGCAAAAAAAAACAAGAGAATAAAAACTTTAAATATGTAATAACAAAAAATGGCTAATTTTACACAAAATAATAATAAACAATGACAAAAAAAGTTGACCACTTGGCTTAACACAATCAAAAAGAAAATATATACAAGTGAATTTACATTACTGACAAAAGATGAATGTGCCACTATATACAATGTGCTCTGGATGTCAACCATCACCCATTCGTAAGAATATCAAGGTAAGGGAAGACTCAAATGAACTGAGAGAGCACCAAGAGGCTTCTGGTTGACAACGGCTGTTTGTTGTTTATGATTCGCTACTTGGAACAAAAAGTTGCAAGTAGCACGGGCTATGGTGAGCCCGTAGTGAACTTACCTGGCACAGGAGAAGAGCTGTAACATGTTGACCACGGATTGATTGATTGATGAAGATTAAACCATCCAAAAGGTGGCATGGGCATGAATAGCTCTAAGTGGTGGCCTTTTGGAGCCATTACCAGTATCATTAGCTGATACTGGAAATCTGTGGAGGTGTGACTGCACCCTAAGGAGAGGTCGTGACCTCAAACCTGCAGCTTGTCAAAGGTTCCCCCCCCCCCCTCATTTGCCCTGATGATTTTTCCCAGTTCGATTTTACAAATTAACAGTTTTGGCACTTAGGCTTCGGCGGGTAGACAGTTCCATTGTTTTTTTAAATAACCCTGTGGGTAAAAAAGCATTTCCAGTTCTCAGTCCTACATTGTGGCTTGTTGAGCTTGAAACCGTTGCTCCTTGTTTGTGTTACATCTGACCTTTTGATATTTTAGGGTTCCGGTAGTACAGTCGGGTTCGTCCGGGTTCGAACCCTGGGTGGGCACATTTCCTTTCACCTAATGCCTCTGTTTATCTAGCAGCAAGTAGGTACTGAGGAGTTAGTCAGCTTGTAAACTTGCAACCTGGGTAGGGTCAGTAATTTGACCTTGAGAGGGGGGTGGAACCTCGATGGGGTGGAAGCCTAACGTGAATGTATACACTCTGGCTTCCTGTCCCCCCGACACAATGAATTATGAATTATATTAATTCATAATCAATGAATTATAATAATTAAATTAATGTTAGCTCGGTTAACATTTAAAGTACAACTGGGTAAGAGGCAAATGGATGGGACCTTCGACAAGCCGCCGGCTTCTTGTCCTCATGGAGGCCAATAGTGTTTCTCAGGTAAACTCAGGTAAAGTATATGGAGGGTTGTTTGAGTATTCTTGATCAACGAAACTATTAATGATTTTTGAAAGTTGAGATCGAGTCAGTTCGTTGCAACAAGAATACGATATAGGACCACAATATAAGACAGAAAACAGGAGATGCTTTTTCACCCATAGGGTTATTAAAAAAAAACTTATGGAACTGCCTACCCGCCGAAGTCCTAAGTGCCAAAACTCTGCTGAATTGTAAAAATCCCAAATTGATAAAATCGTCAGGGACAAATAGAGGGACATTTGATAAACCGAGGACCTTCCTGTCCTCGACGAGGCCACTAGAGAGACAATAGGCCTCAGGTAAATTCAGGAAAACTCCTGAAGTGGAGGGATTTAAATACATACATAGCCTAGTTAATGTTTATTCGTCATGGATATATTACATATCTTAGGTATATTAGGAAAATAAACACTCCAACAATCTCCCTAATATTTGCTTATTAAAGTATTTAAAACAAATTACTTATAATGCTATGCCTTAGGAAAAAATGAGGAAAGTTCATCCAACGGGCCATCCACGCTAAAAGGAACACTCTGATCTTTAATGACTCTTGTTTCCAATAAAACATTGTGTATTTCCTTTCAGAAAGTAACATTAAGCTTCACTAGCTATATATAGATATTATAGCTACAATCGTTGGGAAAGTAATATAATTTTAGTGGAAGATAATCAATTAATTAACTTACCAACCCAGTCAACTTTATTAATACAAAAATGATTTTACTCTGTGACCTTAACGAAAGTAGGTCAAACGATATATAAAGTTATTTAGAGTGAATCAAATCACCACAGTGTGTATATTGGTAAAAAAAATTGATATATATTTGACAGTTGTACAAGATCGGAGTGTTCCGGAGACAGTACTGCCATCTGTTGACGGGGACGAGAACGTGTGTCGGGAGCCACGTCATTTGCTCTGATACTGACTTTGTCTGCCTCACTCCAGCCAAAATGAACATTTTTAGGTTGGCAGGGGACATTTCCCACCTCTTGGCAATTATTATATTGCTCCTGAAGATCTGGTCGAGTCGATCATGTGCAGGTGAGCGGCGTACATGTGTTAATATATGTGTTATGTGAGGAGATTAAGGGCGGGCCCGGTTTGTTTATCACGGCCCGTGTTGATGACCCAACCAGCTGACGTTTGCTATAGGTCAACATTTAGGACAGTATTGCTTCATTATTAACAACCAAAGTGGTCTCGAGAGTGATGACGTTGGTTTGGTTCTGGGTGAATGAGATGTATGAATGTGTGAATATAGTTTAATGTTGGTTTATGTTGAGGGAGCCGAGGTGGGCCCCTACACCTGACAAATTACTAATTTTCGTCTATTGTTAAGTGTAATTATTCATATATGCTTATACTGGCACCAGTTTAATGGAATGGCAATGAAAATTGGCCTTGTACCCTACTTTTCTCTGTTTAGACCAGATTTGGGATCATAGGTAGTTTTTGTTATAATGAGAAATTAAATCAAATGGAACCACTTTAATTTGCTAAACAAATAATTTTCTTAAAATTCGCCAGGAAATGTGCACAGAATAGTGGGAAACCGAATGTTCTTCTATTAAAGATTCACATCATATACCTTTTGTGTTGATATATATATTCTTAGTTATTGTAAGAATCCCCGACCGTCCAAGTGGTTGGGCACCATTCCTTCCCCCCGTCCCATCCCAAATCCTTGTCCTGACCCTTTACAAGTTCTATAAAGTCGTAATGGCTTGGTACTTTCCCCCTGATAATTAAAAAAATAATTAGTTGTAATTTTAGTGATTTTGTTCTCTATCCATTGGTGCAAGTTTATGAAGTTAAAAAAATCTATAATGCAGGTGTGGGGGAATGGCATTAAAAGTTTTGCTCTCATAGCCCTTCACCAAAATAATCATAAAAATGTTTTAAGGAAAAACTTTGAGACTGGCCAAGATTATCTCTGGTAGGTTCCCCCCTGATACTTTGGTTGGTCCTCTGATAAGCTCTGCACACTCTGTGCTCAGGTGTTTCAAGAGCTTCATTATTAACTTGCAAATAGAATGTTAATTGATTTTGGGAAATTCCGAGATCAGATGACACATTTTAGCATCATTGGAATGTTGACAAAACATTACTGATGATGCTAAAATACTTCATCCGAATGCTAAAAATGTTAGTGAATTACCACATAATAATTAGCATTTTTTCATTTACCTAGAGGGTGCATACAGCCCATTGCTGTAGCCACCTCTAACCCTATACCATTGTCATTTACCTGGAGTGGGAGCATATCTGATGTGGGTTTCAGTTCTTCTACTACCCGAGCCTGGTCTGGGGGGCCATGCTTGCTTGAATCCTGATGTTGCTTAAATAATTGCAATAGCTCAGTGGTGTCAGCAGTCATAGGAGGCCACAAAATAGTCAGACATCCTTCAGCTCCTGGTCTCCCATCTTATGTTTGTATCAACTGCCTGCCCCAACTTAAGGTCGTCACTATACAGTATAAGATTATTATTTTTGTTTTTTAGAAAGGATAAGAGATGTAAAGTGGTTAGTGAAGTCTGGTCATTGGGTGAGCCTTAGGTTGTCTGAAGTCGGTTACAACAGAGCTAAGTAGAATCAAGTTAGAAATGATTGTTACTATGTAATAGCAATCATAGCAAAATATATACAGCACTGTGGATATATTTTTTGTTTTTACATATGTGAAAATCTATCATTACTTTACTATTTGTTATGTAGCCATACTGACTTAACATTGTTATAATTACATGACATTAATTTTCAGGTATCTCTGGAAAGTCTCAGATGATGTTCGCTCTCACATACACTACGAGATACCTGGATCTCTTCACCAACTACATTTCCCTTTACAATTCCTCCATGAAGGTATGAAACGGGAGTAGATTCTCCAGTTATAACTGGACTATTTATAGTTCAGTATAGTTTACTCATTCATAAACTTGTATTGATTGTTCTTTCTTGTAGATTGTCTGATGCCATTTTATAATATTTTGGTTACAAAATATGCTTTGCAATTCTTGGGTTGATTTGTTTTGATCGTACTGTTCTAACTACAATGTGATAATTGCATTTTCTTACAATTGTCAATGTATTTTAAGATAGTAATACTTAATAGCAAATTTAAAGTACAAGTTTATTGTAGAATACAGTAATTGGTTAATGACTACACATCAGTGTTATGGCATTGACTCCTCTAACCATTGGAAATGAAGCAGTAAAACACCAGAGAGTTTTGAGAAAAGGTAATATTGTCATTGTTGTAGATGTGATAATGTATTATAAATATGGGATAAAATAGGTGGAAAGTTTTTTTTTTTTCAGCAAAAGAACATGAAGTTCAGATGTTGAAGATTGACTTGTACTGTATAATATACAGTACACATACAGGTATTATGTGCTGTGTGTATATATATATATTTGCCAGCAATTCTAGCATGAACTCACTTGAACGAATTATATGGGGTGAGGCCGATTCATTTCATAAGGGATTTTGTTCTGTCTTGGATCCTAGAACCTCCCCTCTTGCAGGTTAAATAATAATAATAATAATTTTTTTTTAGAGGGCGTACATTCACAATAATGAATATAGTACCTGTATAGGTTTGTGACTTGCCATGATTACAGGGATGCTGTAACACAGCTGCATTCCAATACATGGGCGGAATGCCCATGTATCGGAATGCATAAGTCTGATATACATCACTAATGTGATATATATCAGAGAAAATCCACTAGGGCCATGACCTGTGACCAAGGCATTGCCAGCCATATGCTGTACCACTGGACCACCGCTGTCTTGTAAAAGTCATACAACTAGAGTTCTACTGAAATCACAAAGTCTGGAGGCCCCTACTGAAGCCAATCAGTAGCTCCTATTGATTGGCTACTCCAGACTTCCTGTGATTTCAGAAGAAATCCGGTTGTATGACTTAAAAAGTCGGCGGTTGTCCAGTGGTACATTGCCAGCTTTTGCGGCTGGCAATGCCTTGGTCGTAGATTCGTGCCACCTCAGCCCTAGTGGATTTTCTCACTGTGAAGATTGCTCAACTCCAACAGTTATATTCAGGGTACAGAAGAATGTGCAGTATATTCTAGTTATATACAGAAGTTACTATATGGTAACATGGACTGTAAAAAAATAATTAAAGTGGTCCCAATTGTAATGTGATCTGCTAGTGTGTACCATATCCTTTACCAAATTTATATGGTATTTGATTATCAAATTTTCTTTAAAATTGTCCTTAATCAAAAATTTGATTTGACCTGTAGACATTTGAGAATTTGTGATTTTATTTTGTATTTTCCTGTATATATATATAAAGTGCATCAGTGATATTGTCTGTGTGCAACAGGTGAATGATATAATAAATAAGTTGTATTTTTACTTTACTATTTAATATCTGTAGCCTTCTTGCACTTAATTATTCACATTTTTTTGTATGCTGACTTTGGCACTTTGAAAATAGGAGAAACGAGGTTCTGATACAATACAGTATATATAATAAAAAAAAAATGCATAGATGATAGAATGTGTATTAACAACTTCCAATGATTTGCAGGTGATCTTCTTGGCAGCTTCATATGCTACTCTGTATCTTATATACATTCGCTTTAAGGCAACTTATGACCACAACCATGATACCTTCCGTGTAGAGTTTCTGCTGATTCCAACAGTCATACTTTCTCTCCTCATCAACCATGATTACTCTCCCCTCGAGGTAAGACAGCAACATGCAAATTATCACCCATAATGGAAACTGTGCCGTATGTAGAATCTTCTCTAAAAGGGTGAGGTGTCTGGAAGATACCATTTTGCTTGCAAGGCAAAACATCATCATCAGTAGCCACAAATATTGTCTGAATAATACACAGTTGTCTGTAAGTTAGTTTGATAAGTTTAAATGGTCAAAACTTGCTAGGCTTTTGAAAAGAGGTGGCAGTAAGACCTCCACCACTTTTGCCAATTATTTCCAAGTACCGTATTGAAGCTCAAATGGGCTTGTTCTCGTAATTTAAACCCGAGACCTCAACACCTTGTATTAAATGTTCACCAGATTGTATATGCGAATTAAAGGTAGAACTAAAGTACTGTACTGCATTGTAAGGTGCATGGGGTCTATGCACCCATCGTTATGATTTTGAAATGATATTTTTGGTACATTTAATATACAGTATTTCAAATTATCGAAGTTGGCATGGTAGCTACCCACTTACCCACCCGGACCTGAAAAATACAAAAATTCTTTAATGAGCTAACAGTTATTTGTTTAAATATCAACTTGCATTTTTTTGCCTTTTGATTAAATAGATAAAAAAAACCAGGTCCCAATCTGGACGGGCTGGGTTTAAAGAAGAAAATCTAGTTTTATACCAACCATGATGCAATAATGTAGTATTTACAAAATTTCTTTATTTTTTGCAGATCTTGTGGACTTTCAGCATTTACTTAGAAGCCGTAGCCATCTTGCCACAGTTGTTTATGGTGTCAAAGACTGGTGAAGCGGAGAGCATCACATCCCACTATTTGTTTGCTCTGGGTTCATACCGGGCCCTCTACATTTTCAACTGGGTTAGTATGCTTGCTGCATATGATTTCCACATTGTTGCATTAGTTCAGTTTATCTTTTATATGGAATAAAGGAATGATCTTCTCTTTGCCTCATGTCTAAATATCATTATAATATAATGGAATAAAGTATTTCTGTATGGGTACATGAGTTGTCTAAAAGGCAGGAGGAATGGGAGGAAGAAGGGCATTTAAGGCTTCTCTTAACTTCAAAAGGTTTGTGTTGAATTGCAGAAATAAAAGCATAGAGACAGGATTGCCACCTTGTTGGATGATAGACTGGTGTATTGTATAAAATTACAATCGACCCCCAATGGTTTGGCTTTCAATAAACCGAGTTGTGGATAAATTTTGTGCACTGTCGCACCATAGTAGTTGATGCAGGGGAATAGTGATATATGGTAATGTCTTGGCTTGCATTCATTCTTTGTACATTAGTCTAACTGCTGGAAACAAAAAATAATTAGAATATATGAACTACAGAGGTTAAGGTTTGTATACAAAATTATATGCAGATGGGCTATGACTGGAAATGCTTTTGCCTGTGCATTCAGTAGTTTTTTTTATTGAAAAAAGGGGATACTGTGTATTCTGTAGTACCGAATGCCTTTAACAAATGCAGAAAACATTTTTGCTCATTTTCAAGTTTCTTGCATGGTTTTAGACTATTGTGGGAGCATTTCATGATTATTATTATATTCTCATTAGTTTGCACCATTAGACACTGATATGAAATTAGTTTACTGTCAAATTGTTGACATTCTCGGAACAAAATGACTACTAATACCAAGTAGTAATTGATCAGTGTTTGTCACTTCTTTCCTGCTATCCACTTGCTTATGTTACATTTTCTATGTACAGTACGCATATATATATAAATATCAATGCATGTTTCTGCTTGGGCTGAACGGATGAGCAACATTCTCTCTCTATGCTGGTCAGCCTTCAATCCCCAACTGTCCAAGTGGTTGGGCACCATTCCTTTCCAAACCCGTCCCATCCCAAATCCGTATCCTGATCTCTTCCAAGTGCTATATAGTCATAATATCTTGGCACTTTTTCCTGATAGTTTCCATTCCATTCCTGCTGCTGAGCTTTTCACAATTGTATTATTAGTTATGTAGGTTAGGATAAAGTGTTCATTTATGCCCGTTCACCCATAACTATTTTTATCATTGTGGTATGTAATTTTTTTTTATAATAGATGTACTTGTATACAGGAAAGGTTTTTGTGATTAAGTACAATTGTTAAGAATGTTTATGTATTAATATAGGGCAGTGTTTATTCCACTGCCTACCCACTTTATAGTGCCAAAATCCCCCTTACTCTTGTTAGATAAAGGTGGAGATTATATTTGGAATGTGTAATTTGGCTACTTACCACTTAAAAAAAAATGGAGGAAGTCACATTTACTGTTGGTTTGCCATAAATATGTATGTGGTATAAGTTTATTGAGGTAAAATACACACAAAGGGATGAGGTAGATCAAGCTATTCTCACCCCATTTTATGTGGTATTGTGGGATAGAGATTGATGCTTTTTGTTTTCTAAAAATTTCTTTAGAACATTTGTAGCATTTTATTTGTTTCAGGTTTACCGCTACTATGCCGAAGGCTTCTATGATCTGATCGCCATTGTGGCAGGAGTTGTGCAAACAGTTCTCTATTGTGACTTCTTCTATCTCTACATCACCAAAGGTATGATCTATATACTGGGATAACTGAATTTAGCTAGTGAATATTTATAACAAAACTATATCAGGTTAGATAATTAAATTGCAGTTATGTATAGTACAGTATGTCTGTCTGGCACTATTTAACAAACAAAACATCGAATTGATTTGGCACTCGGGATACTCCCCAGTCTTTTATACTAAGTTTTTTTTTTTTAGTTTTTTTTTTTGTTTATCTTCCGTCAGTTAGCCTGTGTTTTAAACAAGAATAAATCTTTAAATTTAAGAATATAATATTTGCTATCAATTCACAAAGAATGACCAGTACCTGGCTAGAGGTAATAGTGACACTAGTTTGATTTTAACAGCAAAAGCTGATTTTATACTTACGATTATTTTATACTATATACTCTTCACGGTACAGTATTCTACATGTACTGTAATTTAAATAATACCAGTAGCTAGTTTTTTCATATCTGTACCTCCATATAACGAATCCTTTTAGACATCGGATCATATCTGTTTGCCATACAGTATTTTTCCACTGAAATTAGGATTTATTAAAATTAAGGGGGGGTGGGGGTGGGGGAATGCAGCAAAATCTAGATAATCAGTTTATGCAAAGTAATATCTATACAAATGTTTTTTATTTTCACTAATCATACTTTTTTGTAATTTGTATTCAAATAATTTCTTCATCTTTTAGAACTGTTTTATTAAGCTTTTACTGTACTATTAAGAAAACCAGTTCACTTAACTTTTTCTGAAACATCCATACCTACTCTGAGGGCACATGTAGTCCGTTTTTCTTGTGTCGTCGTCGTCTACCCTCTCGTTACTCAACTATTTTCACTTTCAACTTGCAAATAATATAATTACTTGCAAGTTGAAGCCATATTGTGTGGCAAGAGTGATACGGGTAGACAAGGGTAAGAAAAACGTCCTTACCGGATACCTAACGTATCCGGTAAATGTCCTTACCTAAACGGATAAGAAGGGGCAAGTAATTAAAGAAATAGATCACATCTGGAAAGGCTATCACCTGGCTGAAGAGCCACTTTGTGAATAAAATTGAGAGCAGTGGTGTAAAGAGAAGTGACAGCATTGAAAACCTCTAAACATGAGGGCTCTCGTTGTTAGGGACAGTTGGCATAAACCATTGGTATTGAAGGACTTCAATGCCAGCTCAGAGTAACTGCAGAAGTTACAGATGTCATAATATAGACAATAACTGCATTTTGCTGCCACCAGATTATCAAGACTGTGCTGCAAAAAGGGTAAATGAACAAATTACTGTTTACATTGTTTGCCATGCATTATTTATATGCATGCAAAATCAATACTTAAATTTTTGTTCGAGAACTGGGTTTCGTGCAAAGCCAAGTTGGTTCAAAAACTATATACTGTAATCCAGATTTTGTACTGGACGGTACATTTGTGCAAGAACTAGTCCTCTTCATATTTAATCTCTTGATGCACACTTAAGGGACTAGCTTTGAAGAAACTTGTGCACAAAGCATTTTTTTTTTCTTTTTAATCTAAATGTGTTATGCCTTATTCCTTTTAGTAACTCGTTCCTTAGAGTTGTGGTCTCGAATAAGATTCAGTCATTTCAACTGTGCTGATTTCTCTTTTTGTAATGTCATTGATTTCATAATGAAATCTTGCTTAGATCATATTTAGGTGGTATGTTACTTTCAAATTCTTGAAGCATTAAGTAAGTTTCTTGCATTGTAAATTGTGTACTGTGCAATTTCAAGATGTTACAGAAAGATTGCAGAAAAGTATCTGTTGTAAATATTGTGTACCAGTGCGAGTGAATCTTGGAGAACAAGTGAGTCAATTTCCAAAGATTTAGCTTTTAAATTTGAAAATATTCTTCATTTCAGTGCTGCAAGGCAAGAAGCTCCAGTTACCAGCCTAAAGCAGCTCCGGAATGCTTTTCTTGGTGTTGCCTCACCCCTTTGAATACCGAGCTGTCAACGGTGTTACACAAACCATGGATTTAGTAGGGCGACATTTGTTCTTTAGTTAATTTGGAACTTTTTATATATTTCTTTAATAGAAATGATAGCTCTTGTAATGAAGCTAAACAAAGATGAGCTGATTGGTCTGTGTCAAAACTCACAAAATAATAGATTTTTAATGAGAATGTGGAATGCAAATTATATACTTTGGTTATAGAAATTATATGAAAAACCTTGTAAACGAAAAAAATTAATAAAAAATCTCATTTTATCGATGGATATTATAATTTGAGAAGTAATAGCAGACAACGTAAAGGATATGAGCGCTAACAATTTATCAAAAACATCCGCTTGTAATAGTGTTGGTCTAATTCATTTGGTTTATGTGAATCTTTGGTTGTACTTGTTTATTACATTTCACTATTTAAGTAAAAATTTTATATCGGCACATGTTGGAATGATTTTGACGTGATGCTTTGAGGTAGCAAACTGTGTGGCAAGTGCTCAAGATTTGATAGCACAGACGGCTGCACAAAATCATCTGAGAACTGTACAAGTGAACATCTAGCATTGATGACAGTGAAGTGACCCTATGAGTAAGCTCGCACAAGAGTAATATTGTAAAGATGTCACTCTTTGATTCGGTGAATATTAGTGGAAGCTAATGGTTAACAGTACTGTAATTTCAAAATATTTGTTTTTGTAAATGAATACATCTTAGAATCATAAGCACCATTATTTCAGTGACCAGTATGTCAAGTGAAATATGCAAGCATTGTAGGAATAGTATACATTAGTGTATCATTTCTCAAGCTTATGGAAAAATTTGTTGTAATTAGGTTACTCTCATGATTTTCATCTATCATATTTTGAGTGAATGTGATATTGGTTAACATTTGTGACAAGATGTTTAACTTAGTTCCAGCTACAGTATTCTGTATTAAGTGAAAGCACATAACACACAGTGTAAAGTGCTGCATATAAATGTGTGTACATCTTGTTACAAATAAGTAATGATGATTGCGACTTTGAGCATTAATTCTGTTAAGGACCATTATTTTGCGCAGCAAGACAGATTGATGTCCTGTTCTTGAGGACGAGGAAGACTTCCAGTATGCACTTTTCATATTCAGTTAGCTTTTACTAAGTTAAGCAGTAGACATAGCTATGTATTGTACAGTATAAATGCCTCTTTATACCTTTGTTGTTTGTACTCCAGTGATGGAGAACAATGTGATGGAAGGGAAAATAAATACTTTTTTCTGGGTATATAGTAAAGGATATCTTGGATTTATTTAATTGTAAGAAGTACTAAAGTTTTCCAAATAGAACCGGAAGTTCAGTAAAACATTTGAAATTTTACTAATGGCATACTTGAAAGGATTAATTGATTTTTATATGTAGATTTCCTTTACTACAATATTATCCCTGAAAACCTCCATTGCTTTCCAGTTCTATACAAAAGGTTAAGTAAATTTTGACAACAAGCAGTCTCTTCAGAAGTTACTGAAATAAACGGTCATTGTGGTGATCAATAAAGTTTGTATAATATGATAAATCAATTAATATCCCAGTCTATTTTCTTAAGTTACACAGGGAAAGACTTTAATAGGGGAGTAGTATATTTGACAAGTGCTGAAAATGTTTTAACTTATTTAAAATATATATTATGATGTTCTCATTCTAAAAAGGTTATGACTGGGTCCTGTGGCACATTGGTAAGTGCAGTTAGAATACTGTACAGACAAATGGTCTTGGCTTGATTTCTGTGGTAGGACAGCAGCCTCTGTAGTGTTTCCTTTCATCTGATGTCTTAATCTAGTAGTAAATAGGTACCTGGGAGCTAGACAATTTTTGTGGGGACCTTGATAACCCTAACAGATCTGTCCCTGACTATGGGGCGACAAGGTGAATTATGATGAAAGTTAATACTGTACTTTAATGGTCTGGCTCATTGGCCCATTCCCAATTCTAAGCGTTCTGGGCATCTCAGGATCCCACTAAGCAACACCCAAAATGTTGATGCTCTCAACATTTTCTCAGTTTTGAGTTATTACTATAAATTTAGTGGCAGAATGTTCGCA
Source organism: Procambarus clarkii (assembly GCF_040958095.1). Lineage (NCBI taxonomy): Eukaryota > Metazoa > Arthropoda > Malacostraca > Decapoda > Cambaridae > Procambarus > Procambarus clarkii. The sequence continues at coordinate 33,145,396 of NC_091184.1, read as the reverse complement.
AATGAATTTGCAAATATTCTTGGGGTTGATTTCTGTGTAAATCAAGCGCAATGAAAGGCTCTGTACCTCGGGACACAGAGCTTCGTTCTGATGACCTAACATTTAGAGAGCAATACCGGGCAATAGTGTCGCCTAGAAAAATGATAGGATGGATTATGTGAATCTTCAGATCTAGAGAGCCTATTACAATGCTCTTTTTTTTTTTTTTTTTTTTTTAAATCATTTGTGCTGTTTTGCCTTGAGTACTGGTCGATAAGTACTTCCTTCAGAGCAGGAGAGATTGGTGAAATAGGGAATACAGAGAACATAGTCAAGATAGTGCCTAAATTATTGGAACTGTCTCAAAGCTTTCAAAATTTACTCTGGAGAGGAGAGGGTTCTTATAATATATACATGGAAAATGCTGGAAGGCAAGGTCCCAAATTTGCAAATTAAATGAAAAACTTGCTAAAATTAATAATAGGTCAGGAAAATGCAAAATAGAGCCAGTGAAGAGTACAGTTGCCATAGGCACTGGCTGTGCCGTATCCTCTCTGCAAGTATAAGAAAATTGCCAGAACAAAAGTGGACTTCAAGATAAAATTAGACAGTTTCCTGTAAGAAATGCCGGATTAACCAGGTAGTACGGGTCGTTCCAAGCAAGTCTGGTTGGCCAAGCTCTCTCAAGTCATTCCTGGCCCCGGGCCGGGCTTGGAGAGTAGAACAACTCGCAGAACCCCATCCAGGTTAGAGACGCTGAGCATTTTTTCTCGCTTTTTGCCACCGCGTAGTTTCATCTAGTAATGAATCCTAGCATGTTCTTTTAATTTTTTATTTTGAAGTGGAGAGTAGAACAACCAACACTCCCGAGTCTTGATAATTTTTCTGCATCAATTTAGCATTTTATCCATGTTAAGATACATTTGCTTCCTCTTTCCAGGACTATCCTACTCTTGCTGACAAACATGTTATCTAAAAAAAAATAAAACTGCATGATAAGTCTTTATTAAGGCGAGGCAATATTGCTTGTGCATAGGGAACTATCACATGGTCTGGACCTGTAGAGTATCTGGAGTATATACTGGGCCCACCCTCGGAAATAGTAGCATGTGCTGTTCAAGATCAGTAAAGAAAAAAATATACATGTATTTTGAAACTAATATTTACAAAAAAAATATTTCCGCTGAAAAGAATAAGATTTAATGATGCCGTGTTACCAATTTTTTCCCGCTCATTTAAAAGTTTGGATTCCAGTCCAAAAATATTTCAAATTGTTCTGGTAGTCAAACATTTCAAAATAGAAATAGCCTAAGCTACTCTGTCCTTTTGAGATGTATTTTATTGTTCCAATAAACGCATTTGAACTTGACCACGAGCGAAAGCCTCCAGGCGAGGGAAAATATACCAGCCTTAAATGTATAATTGAAATCGTTTGGTGAAATACATATTCAGGAACTCTGAACAACACCACAACTGTGTTTTATTTCTCAGTGACACGCTAAAGAAGACCTACTACCAAAAGGACTTGGATTCGATTACGGTTGGGATGGCGGGGGGGGGGGGGGGGGGTTAAAACACAATATTCATCTAACCTTAGGGTTAGGATTATAATTCTTGAATCAATTCCCCAATAATTAATAAAAGTCAAACAGGAAGGTATAAGACTGGCTCAACAGGTCCACTTGATTTATCTATAGAGAATGGAGCACACGTAGTGTCTCTCATATCCTTTTGCCAGAGAACGGTTTAATAAACCATACTCAACCGTCCCCTGGGGGTTACGGGCTATTCATGCCCGTGCCATCTCTTGGGTGGCTTAATCTTCATCAATCAATCAATCGTCCCCTGGGTCATTGGAGCATTCAATCCCCCCAGCAAGAGGTGTGGAGCTCTTAGGGGAGTAAACCTATACAACTAAAAGTGAATTCACAACTACAAACTCCAGTGCTTAAACAATAATAATAAATTTGTTTTTTTTCGGTAACAACGAAACACCCTTGGTGACACTAAAGCTGCTCAATACACACAATTCCTGCGACCTGCAACAACAAGTATTTATAATTGCCGAAATGGCAGCGAATTTATGTAAGACTAAACCACACCAGAAGCAGTGCGGTCTGTTGCATGATGTGAGGAGGACGTGTTGCTCCGCATCTTAGTGTTTGCACGTGGCTGCTGCAGCTAGATGTTGTGAATTTGTTCTCGACTGTTGCAGTGATACAGTGCCTTTGTGTATCGAGGAAATGGCTGAGGCGGTCTGCCTAGGTGATGGACGATCCTGCACTGGGCCTGGAGAGTGTGACAGTGGGGATGGCAGACAGGATGATACTAGGCCGTATCAAGCAGTAGTAAACAGATAAATATAAACGGCGAAATATTCAAAGACAGCAAGACGAAGACAGTGAGGAGGAAATAACAAAGAGACCCAAAAAATGAAGACATGCTCAGCAGGACGCGGGAGATGCAGACTAATGGAAGGAAGAGGCTGTTGTTCCCTACAGCGTGTCAACTGAATTTTCATCAAAAGCTGGAGTGGACAGTTCGTTTGGCTAAGGAGTTTTTTTAATATGAACCACTATTCAAGGAGGGTGCTCACCGGCCCTACATAACAGTTGGGACAGAAAGGCCGTGGAACACCTAACGACGGATGGGTTTGAGAATATTGTGATGGTTACTCCGGAAGAAGGTATGATACACACCAAGGTCATAGTGTTTAAGTATCCAACTTATTTGGATCCTGATTATCTATTGCTCAACAATGATAGTGTTGTTTGGGCAAAGAGGAACAGTGTTCGTGGTGAAAAACAAAGGCAGGTTGTTGCCTTGGTAAAGGGTGAGGCTCCAGAAATAATTTTTGTGCAAGGACTAGGCTACAGGAAAGTTGCAAAATACATTGAGGAGCCCATATTATGCATGAAGTGTTCTCGTTGGGGACATATGGCTTGGAAATGCCAGTTTGACTCCAGGTGTCGGTACTGTGGTAAGAAACACGACTCTCGAGAGTGTAGAGTCAAGATTAAAAACGGTGAAAAAATCGTCCCATCTTGTTGCAATTGTCGAGGCAGCCACAATGCTGGTTCCTATCTATGTCGCATGAAGCCTCATCTGAGAGACTCTAGGACGGAAACGCAAATGTTTTTATATGTGTTGAGAAAGATAGAAATATAAGCTTCATTTTAAATACTTTACCATAGATATATATAAAGTTCTAATGAAGATACATGTGTTTTAATAATCGCCGAGCTCCGGCCCCGCACAGACTGATCGACAGAGCAACTCTCTCTCAGAACAATGCTTATTTCACGTAAATTCGTTAATAAACACATATGTTTTATATGTCTCAAGAAAGATAGAAATATAAGCTTCATTTTAAATACTTTAACATAGACATATATAAAGCTCAAGTGAAGATACATACGTTTTTATAGTGGCATTCAGTAGCTTGTCGGTCATGGAATGCAGAAGCCTACGCACTTGCCAATATAGTGTGTAATTAACAATATATAGACCAATCGTTATTCGTTAGTATGCGTTCGCTACTTAAAACATTTACTGTACTGATGTAAAATCTCCCATGTCTCTTCGCACATGGAACACCGAACCTTACACACTCTCTGATATATTGTTTAATTAATAGAGTCACTAATAAAGCTTATAATTGTATATGTTATCAAAAAGGCATAGATAAAGTCGTTCTTACGTTTTAGTCACAGAGATTAGATATTAGTAAAGTTCATTTTATTCAGGAAAGTACATAAATAGTCGATTTACAAACATAATATTGGATTTATAGATAAAGCTAGTACATACAATACCTAAAGCCACTAGTACGCATAGCGTTTCGGGCATATTATTGAGAGAGGAAAGATATTTATATTTAAACAATTTTTTTTTTTTTTTTCCGACGCTCTCCCTATTGATGAGAACTACAACCTAATGAAGATAAATGTTAATTTTATGTAGATACTGTAATAAACGAAAGTTTTTAATGTCATCAGAGAAGCAGAAATATAGGCAAATTTTAAATCCCTTGTCATAAATATAACTGAAGTGAAATCAAATATAACTGAAGTGAAAGCAAAGATATATGCATTTTGATAGTTACAAAGACAGCTCTTCAGTGCGGTCTGCTGCATGATGCGAGGAGGACGTGTTGCTCCGCATCTTCGTGTTTGCACGTGGCTGCTGCAGCTAGATGTTGTGAATTTGTTCTCGACTGTTGCAGTGATACAGTGCCTTTGTGTATCGAGGAAATGGCTGAGGCGGTCTGCCTAGGTGATGGAAGATCCTGTACTGGGCCTGGAGAGTGTGACAGTGGGGATGGCAGACAGGATGATACTAGGCCGTATCAAGCAGTAGTAAACAGATATAAACGGAGAAATATTCAAAGACAGCGAGACGAAGACAGTGAGGAGGAAATAACAAAGAGACCAAAAAATGAAGACATGCTCAGCAGGACGCGGGAGATGCAGACTAATGGAAGGAAGAGGCTGTTGTTCCCTACAGCATGTCAACTGAATTTCCATCAAAAGCTGGAGTGGACGGTTCGTTTGGCTAAGGAGTTTTTTTAATATGAACCACTATTCAAGGAGGGTCTTCACCGGCCCTATATAACAGTTGGGACAGAGGAGGCCGTGGAACACCTAACGAAGGATGGGTTTGAGAATATTGTGATGGTTACTCCGGAAAAAGGTATGATGTACACCAAGGTCATAGTGTTTAAGTATCCAACTTATTTGGATCCTGATTATCTATTGCTCAACAATGATAGTGTTGTTTGGGCAAAGAGGAACAGTGTTCGTGGTGAAAAACAAAGCCAGGTTGTTGCCTTGGTAAAGGGTGAGGCTCCAGAAAGAATTTTTGTGCAAGGACTAGGCTACAGGAAAGTTGTAAAATACATTGAGGAGCCCATATTATGCATGAAGTGTTCTCGTTGGGGACATATGGCTTGGAAATGCCAGTTTGACTCCAGGTGTCGGTACTGTGGTAAGAAACACGACTCTCGAGAGTGTAGAGTCAAGATTAAAAACGGTGAAAAAATCGTCCCATCTTGTTGCAATTGTCGAGGAAGCCACAATGCTGGTTCCTATCTATGTCGCATGAAGCCTCATCTGAGAGACTCGAGGACGGGTGCTACAAGCAGGATAGATGTATCCTCGAAGGAAGGAAAGATTGTGCAGCAGGAACATGGAGGAAACAGTTGGAAGCCAATGACAGCGCCTATGAACAATGTGTGGGAGAAAGGAACAGAGACAATTAAGGCGAGCCTAGGGAAAGTAGGAAATGCAGCTGAAAAAATTAAACCTTGTGGAAACAAGGTTCAGGTCAATATAGTGAACTCTGAGGTTGGTACTCAAATATTGGAATATCTAAAAAAACTAGAAAAGAGGATTGAGGCATTAGAAAAATTAACTATGGGGGGTAGACGGGGTGAAGATGGTGGTGAAACAGGACGTGAAGTGGAAAGTGAAACAGGACGTGAAATGGAAAGTGAAACAGGACGTGAAATGGAAAGTGAAACAGGACGTGAAATGGAAAGCCAAACAGGACGTGAAATGGAAAGCCAAACAGGACGTGAAATGGAAAGCCAAACAGGACGTGAAATGAAAAGCCAAACAGGACGTGAAATGGAAAGTGAAACAGGACGTGAAATGGAAAGTGAAACAGGACGTGAAATGGAAAGTCAAACAGGACGTGAAATGGAAAGTGAAATAGGACGTGAAGTGGAAAGTGAAACAGGACGTGAAATGTGCGTTGAAGAAAGTAAGGAAGAACATGACGTATTGATGATAGAGGATAGTCAGGAAAATGAACTTTCTAGTAGTGTTAGCGTTCAACCTTCTGTAGTGACAAATGTCGAAACAAAGGTTAAAGTAAAACGGTATAGAGAAATAAGAAAGAAATTAGATATGAATAAGATCACCTTTGATGCTAGTAGCTGTTGTGCAAATGAGGAGAAAGCAGAAATGTTACAGTGTTGGGAGAGTCTGTCTGAGAAAATCTCGTATCTCATGGAATGTGACAGACAGGGCAAAGGTAGTTTTATTAAATCATGGATGAAAGTAGAGTGAGAATATTATCTTGGAGCGTTAATGGGTTAAAATCTAGTGCGGTGGATGTACACTATTATACTCTTAGATAGTACTATATTAACCTGATATGTTACATGGGATTCTTGTATTTGTACTCACTGAATTTGTGCGCCCCTTGAGGGACTTGAAGTATGGGAAGGGGTAGAAATAGCCTAAGCTAATCTTTGATTTTTTTTTTTTTTTTTAACTTGTCTCAATAAACCTACTTGAACTTGGAAGACCATTATGTATTAAAGTGTCAAATTATGGATAACCATAGAAATAAGGAAATAAGTAGTGTACCACTTCAAATTGTTTGGATGTGTGATAATGATATGATAGACAGAATACTTAGGAACTACAAGAATTTTGCCCCAATGATTGTAACACTTACTATATTAATATGCAATGTTAAATGTTGTATTGTGATTTGTGTATCTGTACTCACTGAATTTGTGCGCCCCTTGAGGGACTTGAAGTAGAGGGGGGTAGAAATAGCCTAAGCTACTCTATCCCTTTGAGATGTATTTTTTTCTTGTCTCAATAAACATACTTGAACTTGAACTTGAAGACAGCTCTTTAACACGGGTGGAACACGAACAAGGGGAACTTAGTACCCAAATGAGCCACAGAGATATTAGAAAGAATTTTTTTAGTGTCATAGTAGTTAACAAATGGAATGTATTAAGCAGTGATGTGGTGGAGGCTGACTCCATACACAATTTCAAATGTAGATGTGATAGAGCCCAATAGGCTTAGGAACCTGTACACCTGTTGATTGACGGTTGAGAGTCGGGACCAAAGAACCAAAGCTCAACCCCTGCAAGCACAAATTAGGTGAGTACAACTAGGTGAATACAGCTGAAGGGCGGGACCAAACAGCTGAAGCTCAATTCCCTACGCATAACTAGGCGAGTCCATAGGAATTACCATTTGTCCTGGCGCCATCTATGTTTTGACAGCAGTACTACTAATGTTCCCATGTTATGTGATGATCGCTATACGGGTGTTAAGGTCAGTTGCTCTTCTATATATGTTTATGGACAACGTAGGTGATTTGAGGCAATTTGCGGCCAGAATGAAATAGTATCCACGCGGTGAGTGATGGAGGAGGATATGTACTGCTGTGTACTCGACCAGCGGGTGAGAGGTAAGTTATATCGAACAATTATGGGGAAAAGATGGGTTATTTTAAGCGTAGAATGTCAGGTAACCGGTAACTACACAGATGGGGTAGTGTTTTTGTTAAGTCTTTATTTACTAAAGTGGAACATTACATTATGCCTTTAGCTGAACAAGTCTACTGGTGGGGGAAGTAGACGGGTTTTATGAAAGTATTTTACCTAAATATTTGTATTTGGTTAACTAGTTATGTCGTTACCAGGGAGGGTGTTCCTTTAATCTAATCTAAAAATTCTAGTCGGACACAGTGATTAAATAAAGAAATTGAATAGAACGAAGTGGTTTGCCAGGGTGCTTAACATTTAGTTTAGTTCACTTACTATGCAGCCCATGCTTAAAGAATGCAATTTTATCATATTGAATTTACCGTAGTTTTACTGCATTTAATATACCGTTTTTACCCTATTTAATTATGTCGGGTAAAGGCCGGTCGTGGAAAGTTCCTAATATAGCAAGTTTTAAAGGAAAAGTTTGAGTTAACTTTAACGCTTAAGTTAGTGACCCATTAGCTTGGTCTATTGTGAGGAAAGTTACTAGAATCTAACATTGCAAGTGCCATTTTTCTCTTTTTGAGAAACATGACTAGATACATGAATCGCATAGTTTTATTACTAAATGTTCATGGATTAGGTTGCATAGTTGAGGAAATAGTGATAAGGTTTGTGATTTTGTGTACCTTGACTTGAGCAGAGATTTTGATAGTGGCGCAAAATTGATAGGGGCTCGGATCATTGGGAATGCTGACTGAAGTTGATTAGGTCATGGCTATACCAAAGGAAATTAGTATAAATGGGGTTAAGTAGTGCCTAAAAGCTCTCCTTGGACTTCGGTTATTCGCAAGATTATGGTTTAGACTGCAATAGTTGCAGAATTGGCAAATCAAAAATACCGATACCCTATATAGTTTTGAAATGGTTAAGACTACCAGATGCAGTTTAATGCTGACAAATGTAAGGTTTGGGGGCTAGGTAAAGATGAGATAGATGGTGTAGATTGTTAAGAGTATTAAATTTTTTGCAGGTGGTAAATTCTCCGCGAGCTGGCACTGCTCTCCAGCCTGGGATGTTGATTGGTTAGTCTTCAACTGCCTCCCAACATGGTAGTGAGGTCCTGAGCTGACATGCAGTGAGGAATGTGGAAAGCTTCCTGAATTGGCACATGGTATGCCTCCCTTTCAAACCAGCAGCTGGCACAAATGTTCCAGCAAAATAACATCGCTATGCAAATAACTTTTTAGTAATATTTACTGTTAACATGACGGGTTGTGGAAGGTCCTGGCAACAGAGAGCTGCAGGAAAATACTTGCAGACCTACAGTAAGTTGTGATGTGTACATTGGAATTAGAGGGTAGAAGTTAATTGCTAAACGCCTATTAAATATTAGGGAATGGAAATTGAATGGGTAGGGAAGTCTAGGCTTAGGCTAGTGGGTACCATATCTGCAAGTTTAGTCCTTTCAGGAATGTATTGAATAGAATGGTATGTTGAAATTGTAAAAATTGTAATGTGGGGCATTAGATCTTAAACAGCATAGTTGTGGGTGTTTTATTAATAAAATTTTAATGAAATATAAATCTTGTTTAGTTAACATTAAATGTTTGTTAAATAAGCTTAATCTATAAATGTATAACACTGTTAAGGGTAATCATGAGTCAAAGTTAATGGCAGGAAAAGTTTTGTTCTAAGTGATGGTATTTTTCCCTTGAAAGTAAAAAAAAGATTGAATGTTTACTTTAGCTTGGTTTTAAATTTATATAGTTTTCCAGAATGTGGTTTGGAAAGTCCAGAAGTCCCTCTGTCAGTTGGGTTGTAGTAAAGGTTAATCTGAATAGATTTGCATAAAAGTAAAAAATAGTAATAACGTAAACAATATAGCATTGGCCAAAGATAATTGTAAATTGCCAGCAACTGAAGTGCAGTTGTGGATAGTTTCTCAAATGACATTTACTGAAACTTGGCAAATTGATGCCATATATTTATATTGCTAAATTAGATCTTTACTATTGCTACTAAAATATGTAGGAAAGGTAAATTCCTTAAAGAAATTTTGTCTGAATTTGTAAACTACTGAATGCTAATTTGAAAAGTAAAGCACGATTGGCTTTAAATCTGAAATTAATTTGTTGAAATAATTTTCAGGTGAAAGTGATTATGATGCATGGACTGGCTTGGAGTGGGGCTCCTTTACTCTGCAAAAGAAAATCTACAAAAGTGGGTGAGTTTGAATTTGATGTTTTAGCTATATCAATGACCTAATCTTAATTCTCTTATCTAGTCCATTTATAGGTGTGTAACCATGTCCTACTGTTACAACCCACAGGGTGATGCAGTTTGTACTGATCCTACCCCATTTCATAAAAGGGGACCAGGCAGTCCTGCAGATATCCCTGGCTTGGCTTTTTCAGAGCTTTGCTCTACTACCCATCTAATAGATGGACTAGATTTGCATAGGTTTAGGGACCCTTAACAATGGTTACATTGTTAATTCTCACAGGGCTTGTTTGCTGAATGGGTGGATGCATCTAAAACTTTAGTGCCTGGCATGCATTGTACAGTGCTCTCAAAGCATATGTACAATGTGTTGATGGCACTAAAGTGGTGGATGTAATGCACCCATTCAGGGAACAAGCTCTGCACTAAAACCAGAGTAAGGGATAGGCCTTGCTGAGCCTATCTTAAAAGATAGGAAGTTAGGATTTTTGGGGCTTCTTATTAGGCATTGGTGATAATAAAAGTAGTGTCCCTGTTTAATGTTTATTTTTCTTTTACAGGTGATTGTCTCTGGAGTTGTCTTGGCCTTTTGGATCTTCTGTTCATCTATGAGCATCTGTCCCACAACCTGAAACAGTAATAAATATTAGATGTATTATAAATACTATATGTAAAACTTATTAAATAAAACAATTTTAATGAAACTACTTTATATACCTTATCCTGAAATTATGCTGGAAATTATTGTTTACTACTATTGATGCAATGTTTAAACATCTGAAATTATTTTACTTTGAAAATAAATACTTGGTAAAATTTACACCTATTTGTAACTTTTTACATAAGTGCATGCAAAATGCATTGAAAAGATGTAAAAGTGGACTACCTATTCAATTTACATAAACAAATATTGCAAATTAGTCTGAAATATTAGTGGAAGAAACTTTAGTCAATATTTTAGTTTTCATATTTGAAAGTAAATTTAAAACTATGAAACACCTAAGCTTTAGTTAATTTAATCATAATTTGTACAAAGATCATTGTTAAATTTACAGAACATTAGAAAAGTGACACTGAAAACCATGTTGTATAGATGCTTCAAAGTCCTTGGTAACTTAAATTTAATCAAAGCTCTTAAATGATTTGTCTGCCAAACTCTTCAGATATTCTGAAATATTTTACCTAAGATTAAAACCATCATTGTTTGAAAGGGCAAAACAGATTACTGTCAATTAGTTTGACCTAACATCTGCAAGGTCCTGAAGGAATGGATTTTTTTGTAAAACTGTTTGCTAAAAACAAACCCTGCCTAATGAACCTGCTCTTTTTTTTTTTTTTAAATGGTAATTGCAACATTACCAAAGGCCATTGTTTTAATAGCCAAAGTACCAAATGAAAGACCAAGAAGCAACAAACAGGTACATAGTAGAAAGGACAAAAGAATGGTTACGAGGACCCTTTCATTTGTTAAAGAAATGACGGGAAAAATGCTGTCATACCACAAGGGGTCTTAACCCTTGTCATATGCATCACTGACATTAATCTAAATATTACCAACCACAATAATTGCTGATAACATGTTATAAAGAATATAATATTGAGGCCTTAATGCAGATCTCTAACTCTACAAATAGTAACAAGACTGGCAATTTCTTAATATAAAACAGAAAAAAATCCAAGACCTTGCACATGAGCCAGAACAATCCATATCACAACTACTACATTAAAATGAAACAACAATGAAGGTAAGGTAATTACCAAAAGAAGGCACCAAACCGGGAAGGCCATGTAGCACCATCAGAGGGCGCTAAATATCACCAAGAATGCCAATACGAGAACAAAAGCGCATAAGGCAAACGATATCAAAAGTATCCGATTCACCTAGAATTCTATCGAGGGACAAGTGACTGCGAGGGACGGTCGGAAAGCAAGACACACGCTCGTCCTGGAAGTCAGGACATTCAACAAGGATATGCACAACTGTAAGAGGGACAATGCAATTCGGACAATAAGGAGCAGGGCGGCGCTCCATTAAGTCACCGTGGGTTAAGCGGGTATGGCCAACCCACAGCCGTGCCAAAGCAGTGTCCCACCGCCGGTTACGGTGGTAGGAGGAAGGCCACGGGGACACACTAAGTTTGAGAGTATGCAGCTTGTTACCAACCACAGAGGACCAACAACCCTGCCAACGGGGAAGAATGAATAACAGGATAAAAGTCGGAATAAGGAATACCTTTACGGGAGATGGGACAAGAACGGATAGCTTCCTTAGCGGCAGCATCCGCACGCTCATTGAAACACCAATATGGCTGGGAACCCAGCAAAACTCTACTGATTTAAATTTACTAGAAATAAGAAACAGCCAATGTTCAATCTCAATGACCACCGGATGGACCGGATTAAAGGACCCTAGAGCCATGAGGGCACTACGAGAATCAACTACAACCACAAAGGAGGAATGAGAAAGCAAGAGACAAAGAACATAGAGAATAGCATAAAGTTCTGCCGTAAAGACGCTAGCCTCCGAAGGCAGGCGACACATGTAAGTACGGTCAGGAAAAACAACAGAGTTGCCCACACCATCCGCAGACTTAGACCCATCAGGGAAGATGGAAATAGAGTGGGAGTGCGAAGAAAAGTGCTCAAGGAAGAGGCTTTTCAGAATTGTAGGAGGGGTAAAGGCTTTAGTAATACAAGTCAAGGACGTACAAAACTTGGGAAGGGGGACTCTCCACGGAGGTAACGAAGGAACAATACGAGGAGAAACATTAAAAATATGAACAGAAAGAGAATCCTGTAAGCGAGATAACTCGACAGAAAGTGGGAGACAATGAAGAGGAACAGGAACCACAGGAGGAGGAAAAGTCAATGCACGACAGAGGCGAGAGGAAGGATGTTGGAAGGACCGCGCAAGATAGCGAAGACAGTAGCGATCACGGCAGTCCTGAAGAGAGAGAAAGCCAGTGTCAACATACAAACTAAGGGTGGGAGTCGAACGAAAGGCACCAGAGCCGAGACACAACCCAGTATGGTGCAAAGCATCAAGACGGCGAAGAGTAGAAGGAGAAGCAGAAGAGTATGCAGGGCAACCATAATCGAGTTTAGACAGGACGAGAGAGGAGTGCAAATAGAGGAGCGTGCGCCTATCCGCTCCCCAAGAAGTATGGCACAAAACCTTAAGGAGGTTAAGGGCCTTAGAGCATTCAACTCGGAGGCAAGAGATATGGGCAGGCCAAGACAAACGAGTGTCAAAGACTAACCCCAAAAGCTTCGCGGAATCCCTGTACACAATGAGATGACCATAAAGCAACAACAATGAAGTAAAGGTCCTTTCAGTAAGAATCTATCATTCACTGAAAGTTGCTCCAGTTAAAAATAAAAGAAAATACAAGTCCCTAGAAATAAGCAACCTTTTTGACTAAGGAAAAGAAGGTAGTTATTCTACTGTATAAATCTAAGTATTCACTTAGATAACTGTATCCAAGCATAGAGGTCCCCCCCCCATACCTTTCAGAAAAACATCTACTTTCGAAAAAGTTTAACATTGGCCAACAAAAATGATTCCAGAATTAAATTGCCTAATACCAGGAACAACTGAGAGCCATGACAAACACTGCAACCCTCTCCTACCCCCAAGTCTTATGCTATTTATGATCCAAGGTAATTTGAGATACTATACTGTACTTCCTACAGACGAGTCTAGTGAGAGGGTGATCTCCTGGCGATTAAATTGAAGCACGATACAGGTGTCAACGAACATCAGTCAGCCCACTTGTCAGCACAGTGGATAACTAATGACATCATAATCTGCAGTGTTGTATGCCTCTTTGTGGCCATTTAAATCAATAAAACACAGGGTTGTGGCAATGTTTACAGCATAAGGCAAGGTATAGAGGAATCCTGGAATGCCATGTAATGTGTAGTCCTTGAATGTGCTTTAGGCAACCAAATTGAATAACAACATTCCTGGTGTTCGGCTATATAATCCGAGTTTCTCATTCGGTATAATGTTGTAAACCTAAATAGGAATTCACTTTAAAGGTCAATTTATTTGGAAAGTGCTAACCAGATTCCAAATTACTGAGCTCTGAAAGTACTACAAGGCAAGTTTAACTGAATGAGTGTTTGCCTATCCATACCCCCATGAGGTATGTGACAACACTGAATAAAGAAAGGGTCTTTGAGCATTCACCATGCAGGTATTTGACATGACCAGGCTGTGACTCATACGTCAGGCTGCGAGCAGCCGCGTCCAACAGCCTGGTTGATCAGTCCGGCAACCAGGAGGCCTGGTCGACGACCGGGCCGCGGGGACGCTAAGCCCCGGAAGCACCTCAAGGTAACCTCAAGGTGACCAATATAGCCAAGTGTTAAAGATCATTCTAAGCAGTTCTGCACAATCCATATACTATCAATTAATATAATTGTACAATGGTGCTTGGTGGATGATATTTCCTATTAAAACTCATTGGACAACTGTTTGTATTAGACATTTTAAACCTACAAATGGTAGCCCTACATATCGCACTACAGTATTAATTACAAGATGAACAATGTAAAATCAATACCACAACAGCAAAGGATGACGGCTTTTCAACAACCGACAAACACGCAGGTCTAACACCAGCCATCCCGAGAGAGGACGTCCCAAGCATGTACACCCCACAACTTTACATCACCTTTGCTACCTCACGCGAGCATGCAACACCATGAGGATGCCATACTCACAAACCAACTCCATGCACTTTGAGGCTTTAACAACTCAACATTTAAAAAGTTGATTTAAAAAATCAAACACCTGAATTTTTCCCTAATTAAATTTACTAGGGAAATGCACACCAAGCCATGAAACTTACAATGAAGATGAACAAACTACACACAACTGTCACCAAACTTCCACATACCACCCCCTCTCACTCCTGCCCTCCCTCCTTTGGTGCTCTGATTGGCTGAGCACCTGAGCCACCACCACTCACCTCTTGTTGTGAGAGCCTAAAGCATGTTTGGTTGCACTTTAAAAGTTCCCGAGTGTACTCGCCTAATTGTGAGTACCGCCTGCCCGGTTCACCATTTTGTTTTTCAATCTACCTCAATTTACCCCTTTACAGTCAAATATTATGCAAAATTCTGTTTAAGACTTGTCCCTTCTTAACTTAAATAACGGCTTTGGCCATCTGCAATCTTTCTAGGTGGGTAAAAATGACTCTTGAGGCCAGAAAGGACTTATCAGACGGCGATCATAACAATACGGTACACACACAAAATCACAACCTGATATACACCGAGCAGAAAATCCACTGGAGCTGTGAGGCGACGTAAACCCTTGCCCAAGGCACTGGCAGCTGCATACTCTACCTCAGTATATTACTGACTTTGTAAAAGTCTTACAACCGGATTTCCCCATAAATCACAGCAAGTTTTGAGGCCCCTCCTTGAGTCAACGTCTTACGTAAGACCTACAAGCACTCGGGTGAAGGCTGAAGCAGTTCAACACCATATGCCCCAACTTCAAATACACAGTTGAGAGGCGGGACCAAAACGTGATTTTCTGTGTGTGCCTGAAGTTGGGGCATACGGTCTTGCTTCACCCTTCACTTTACCCTTCACCGGCGTACTTCAGGGGTTTTATTTAATACTTGGACTGGCTTCAGTAGGGCCTCCAGACTTTCTGTGGCTTCACAAGTGTCACGTGAATCCCCTGCATAGCAGTGGAACTGCCTTTTCCCTTCACCTTCAATGCCTCTGCACTGGAAGTATACATCTACACCAGCCCAGAAGAGTCATCAGTCCTGCCACCTCTCCATACCCCCCAGGGCCTGGCACGGCCTGGTACGACTCGGAGGCAAGCCGGGCGCCACTGCTAACTGGCAGTTTGTCCCCACAAACAAGCAGTTAGCCGCCTTCAACTGACAGTGGTACAGCTCAACACAAAGGCACCGCCAGCCACAACGAGCAGTTTGCTAGTTGACCAGATGTCCACCTCGTGTTGACACTGGATCACCGCCGGACTATATAAAGAGCGCTGCCTCCCTGGAGAGGCAATCTCTCCCTTAGTGCTCTAGGATCACCTTCGTGTCTCTAACCCGTCGTCCGCTTCCAGCCAACGTCGTGTGACTGATGCCATGGTGTTATGGTAGCTGTCTTCAGAACACCAGTATATCTTCATACTTTTATTCATTGCTTATAGTTTATTTTTTGCATTTAAGGTCATACTAACTTGTTCACCTATGCATTACATGATAGTCAAGTATTGTCATGTGTTATTTTTGTTCATTACTATTTCAGTAAATTGTTTAATTATTTATTTGATAATTTTCATTTGTTTCCACCTGCAACTTACACACTGCAAGGCCAATAGCAGCATTTCTTTCATTTATGTGAGGGAGAGCCATACCATCTTGGTTCAGTATAGCTGTGATACCATAACCCATCACACAAGATATCCAGTTGTAAGACTTTTACCATCAGTGGTGGTAGAGTATGCAACTGGCAATGCCTTTGTTACAGGTTCGCTTCATCTCACAGCCCCAGTGGATTTTCTCACACATTTGAATACATGAAACAACTTTATTTGATACATTCCAAACCAAAGTACTGAACAGTACAGTAATTATCAAACCATCAAATGTGTGGGATAATCATAGTGCGCTAAATATCACTAACGTTGCCAATACAAGAACAAAAACGCATACGGCGAACAATATCAAAGGTATTGAATTTACCAAGAATTTTATCGAGGGACAATTGACAGTGAGGGATGGTCGGGAAGCAAGACACGTAAGTCCTGGAAGTCAGGACGTGTAGAGACAACGGTTTGGACAATAAGAAGCAGGGCAGCGCTCCATTAAGTGCCCGTGAGTTAAACGTGTATGACCGATATACAACCTCGCCAGAGCCGTTTCCCACCACCGGTTACGGTGGTAGGAGGAAGGCCACGGGAACACACTACTCTTAAGAGCACGCAGTTTGTTACCAGTAACAGAAGACCAACAACCCTGACAACGGGCAAGAATGGGGAAATGAATAACTGGGTAATAGTCATAATAAGGAATACCTTTACGGGAGATGGGACAGGTGAGGATAGCTTCCTTAGCGGCAGTGTCCGCACGCTCATTTAAGAACGCGCCAATATGGGTGGGAATCCAGCGAAATTCCACTGTCTTAAATCTACTGGAGATAAGAAACAGCCAATGTTGAATTTCAACTACCAAAGGATGGACTGGATTAAAGGATTCTAGAGCCATGAGGGCACTGCAAGTGTCAACTACAAACACAGAGGAGGATTGACAGCGAGAAAAGAGTTGATGAAGAGCATAGAGAATAGCATAAAGTTCTGCCATGAAGATGCTAGTCTCCGGAGGCAGGAGACACAAAGGTGCAGTCAGGAAAAATAACAGAGTAGCCTACACCGTCTGCAGACTTAAGACCCATTGGTGAAGACGGAAATAGAGTGCAAGTGTGAAGAAAAGTGTTCAAGGAAAAGGTGATTTAGAACTGTAGGAGGGGTAAAAGTTTTAGTCATGTGGGTCAAGGCTTACAGAATTTAGGAACGGGGACCCCTCCATAGGGGCAAAGACGGAATGACACGAGGGGAAATATTGGTAACACAAACTGAAAGAGCATTTTGTAAGAGAGACAACCGTACAGAAAGAGATAGGTGGTGAAGGGGAACAGGAACCACAGGATGGGTAAAGGTCAAGGCATGACATAAGCAAGAGTGAGGGTGCTGTAAGGACTGTGCAAGGTGGAGAAGACAGTAGCGATCATGGCGATCCTCTAGAAACAGGACGCCAGTTTCAACATACAGGCTTAGGGTAGGTGTCGAAGGAAAGGTACCAGAGCTGAGCCGTAACCCAGTATGATGCAGTGTGTCCAGATGGTGAAGGGTAGAAGGAGAAGCAGACGAGTAAACAGGGCCATAATCGAGTTTAGACAGAACGAGAGAGGAATGTAAAGAGAGGAGCAGTGTCGATTAGCTCCCCAAGAAGTATGGGACATGACCTAAAGTTAGTTAAGGGCCTTAGAGCATTCAACTCGGACGTAAAAAAATATGGGGCGACAAAGACAAACGAGTGTCAAAGATTAGCCCTAAAAGCTTTAGCAGATTCTTTGTACAAAAGGGGATGACCCCTGTTACCTAACAGTAAATAGGTATCTGGGAGTTAGCTGTTACAGGCTGCTTCCTAGGGGGGTGCGTGTGTGGGAGAAAAAAAAATTTGTAGTTAACCACTGAACTGCTCTGTCTCCAAATAACACCCTGGTGCACAAGAAATAAATTCTTTCCAAAAAATTTTTTTATCTTCTTATATTGTTAAAATTCAGAGTCTGATCACGGGGAAACTAAACAAAAAATATTGTATGTGATTTACTTTAGCTGCGATGGAGCTGGGAAGTTGACCAAATTATGGGCGCTGAGCGTTGGAGCGATGGGGGTCTGTCGGCCCCGCCACCCCGTGCGACGGCAGTTGCTGCGAATAAAATGTTGCGCAATTATTTTGAAGTTTCTCATTCATTTCTTCCTTTTTTTGCTGTAATATTATTTAAAAGTGTGTAATTTGTGGAATTTATATAATTCAAAGTATAGAACATCGCTATGCTCAAAATTATGGGCCTCATATATGCGACATATTCTACAATCAAACAGTGTTTTTGCTGTTATTACACTATATACACACATTGTATATACCCATCTACGTATGTATTCACCATAACGATCCTCTATGTTGGTATGGTGAGCCCAAAAAACATGAGTGAGCTGCCACACCCTGCCAGTCCTCCCTTCCTCCTCCAACACATTATTCGCCAACATTCCTCCTCCCAAAATACTGTTATTGTGTTTATTACACTATTTACACACGTTATGTATAAGTATGTACATGTTTTATTCATGTACATACGTACATACTTGCCATCTCCTCACCTCTCTCTCTTGCCTACTTAATGCTCTTGCTTCCCTCATCTCATCACAATCGACTTTATAATGGTCCAGGACGGATCGAAATGTCGTCGTCTATTCAATTTCCAGTGTGTGGTTTGGTCAACAATGAAATCTTCATGCAAGATCTTATAAAGAAAACCCCTAGAACGAGTTTTGCAGATACGAAAGAGTTTAAGGTGAGTAGGGGATGGTTTGAGAAATTTTGAAAAAAGACGTGGTATTCATAGTGTTGTGAGGCATGGTGAGGGTGCCAGCTCAGACAAAGTAGGGGCTGAAAGATTTGTTCGTGATTTTAAAGATTTTGTAGATACTGTATTGATGGATATATTCCACAACAAGTGTTTAATTGTGAGGAGACATGGCTATTCTGGAAAAAATTGCCGAAGAGGACATACATTACCCAAGAGGAGACGTCACTGCCCGGACACAAGCTAACTTGGGCTAACTTGTGTCAGGATAGGCTAACTCTTGTGCTGTGTGGCGATTTGAAAATTAAACCCTTGTTCGTGTATCATTCCGAAAATCCAAGAGTTTTAAAAAATATATAACGTGCAGAAAAACTGTGATGTAGAGTGGTTTGCCCTGCCATCAAAAAATATCTGCAAGAGAAAAGTTTGACACTAAAGGGCCTGCTTCTCGACAATGCTCCTGCTCATCCTCCAGACTTGGAGGATGCATTGTTGGGGCCACTTTTTTTTTTTAAGGGATATTCCTGCATGGGCCCTAAGTTTCTGGCTAATGTACCAATGACATGAAGGAGGAGTTTTCAACCTACCTTGTGTTAGGTGTGCAGGGGTCAATAGGCTGAACATAATGTCAGGAGCAAAGGGGGGCTTTTGCCTCTTCAAACACAATTGTGACCATCTTCATCTCTTCGAACTATCCTAAATGCTCTCTTCACCTGTCTGACCAAATTGGGTGTCCAGACCACCTTTGAATCTGAAATTGTAAAATTAATAGTGATTTCAGAATATTCAGTCCATTTATACTAACAAAATTATATACAGTATACTGTAATTGAAATTTTACAGAATGATAAAGGCAATTTAGTAACTTTGTTAAAATGCACATGGGGGAAATACATGAAAATAGGTTAATATTGTTTGTAAGGTTGATGGGAAATGTTTATTACTTTTATGATTTAAAAGATGTATAGCCCTAATACTCCATCCTGGGTGCATTCCACCAGATAATGACCACAGCAAAAGTTTTCCACGAGGCGCTATTGTCACACAAACTTTTCACATTTTCAAACTTGATTTATCTTTTCCCCCCCCCCCCCTCGTTCTGGGGGTTTTCTTTAAAAGGTCTTCATGCAAATGCCTTGGTTTCTCACAAATGATGGCCTCTGAAATGCTATCACCTGCTAACTCCTTGTTGTGTATCCAAATTAATAAAAACTTTTTAACATCCTCAAGTGTTTGTGTTCTTTGTTTCGGGATTGTTGATATGCCTTTTGCCACTTTAATGCTCATAATGTCCTTTTTCTTAGCAAGTATAGTGCATATTGTTGACATAGATTTGTTGTACTGCCTAGCTAGTTCAACAACCTGTGCACCATTTTGATGTTTATGAATGCTCTCTTGTTTTTCCTCTATGGTCATTCTCACATGTGTTTTCTTGCCTTGAAGCTTACCACTGGCTTTCTTGGGACTCATGGCAAGATATATCATAACAAATTTTATGTTCAAATAGCCAAAAATCCCAAAACAAATGTAATGCTTTACAAAGAATTCAGGCGCGATACTTACTAGGCAGGAGACACTGGTAAACTGAGGCGCGATCACCATGCCACCACGCACTAGGTCAGCCCATACGTATATCAACAAACTCCTTTCCCGAGGCAAAGTTTGTAACCCGATTCAAATTTTTCGAAGAAATTAGGCTCGTAACCCGAAAAGTTCATAAATATTCATTCGTAAGCCGAGGTGTCACTATATATAACTAAAAAATTAAACTCAGGATTACTTTCAACCCCCACCCCTTTTGCTCTACTCCATCGCCACCTACCTTCACCCCCCTCTATGATGTACTCTTCCATAGACACCTACCTTTGCCCCCCTCCTCCCCTCTACTCCTCCATCATCACCTACCTTCACACCCCCTCCCTTCTCCTCCTCCATCGTCACCTTCCTTTCACCCTCCTCTATGATGTACTCTTCCATAGACACCTACGTTCACTGCATATAATGCTCCCCTCTACTCCTCCATCGTCACCTACTTTCACCCCCCCCCCTCCGCTCTACTCCTCCAGGGTCGCAGACAATTTCACGAGCGTGAGAACTACGAGTTCTCTAACCACTCTCACACTCCTACTCTCTCACCAGTGAGGGGGAGGGAAGGAGGGAGGAAATGAAGGAAGAAAGGTGGGGGAGAGAGAATAGGCAGGGGGGAGGAGGGCCTAGATACATTTCTTCCATATAGATAGGTAGACTGAGTGAGAGCTGCTTGCCAAGAGCCCTATCAGACAGGCTTCCTATTCCTCAACCCTCCCTAATATGCCACATCCTGGTCAGGACAACTTGCTCGATTGTTATTCTTGGTGTGACTCGAGAACTGACCTCGAGGCGGGGCATGGGCATGGATTATCTCCCTGGGGCATGCACCTGCCTGCCCCAGCTCTCTCTCTCTCTCTCACATAGTCTATCAAGGGTCTAACATGAGGTCATTGTGCCTACCAGAAGTGTATATGTCCAAGGCTGGCCACCTGTCTGGACCATTCAAATGTATAAACACGTAATTAGTCTATTAAAATTATATATAATGCTACAATTATAAATTAATTTGTTCATGGTCATTCGTTTATCAGTATTTTAATATGAGGTATATATACGCATGTATGTATACGTTGACGTACACATATATGATTATGTGTATGGAATGATTATGATTATGTGTAATCATATATGATTATATCTAATGGAATGCATTAGTAAGTGATGTGGTGGAGGCTGACTCCATACACAGGTTCAAGTGTAGATATGATAGAGCCCAATAGGTTCAGAAACCTGTACACCTGTTGATTGACGGTTGAGAGGTGGAACTAAAGAGCCAGAGCTCAACCCCAGAAAGCACAATTAGGCGAGTATATGAACGAATGCACATGTACACTTTCAAATGAATTAAGATACCTTGAGATACACAATGACTTAGTTTAAATAGTTTAAACATATTATGGTACTGATTTTGACATGCTGATGTCTGGAAGGGAGAGGGGGTGTGGGGGGTTATTGTCTGAGGTGGAGGACCAGAGGAGGGGGTCAGTGGGAGGATGGTGGCTGGAGGGATGCCATTGTTCTAATGGTTATGAAAACAATTATTGATGGCAGGAATTCAGTGGGTGTGTACTTCACCCGCACCATCACCATACTGTGCCCTGCTACAACCCCCCCCCCCCCCACTCCACCCATGCTGTGCGGGGCGTATTACACATTATGGGATAACCGACTGTCTGTCCATTCCTGTCTGCTCGTTATGCTGCCCTTTCTTTTGAAAATTGTCTGCTTTATCGACTTCCTTCAAGACCACACGTTAGCCTCTTATCACGCCCTCTTACCACTCTCAGGGAGCCGGCTCTTCTATACAATAGTTACCACTCAGTCCCCAAGGTGAAAGAGTGTCCGGGCATATGACTTGTTACGTGTACTTATTTGCGATTCGTTTGGGCTGTCACGTGTGGTGATTAGTGTTGGGTAAGGCTAGGCCAGGTCAGGTCAGGCTAGGCCAGGTCAGGTCAGGCTAGGCCTGGTCAGACTAGGCTAGGTAAGGCTAGGCCAGGTCAGGTCTGGTCAGGTCTGGCTAGGCCAGGTCAGGCCAGGCCAGGCTAGGCAGGGTGAGAGAAGTAAAGCGGCAGGTACTTACGTTTCCGAGAAAGTAGCGGCGGTAGTATATTGTTGATTTAGATTCGACGACATCCTGAAGCTAGTAGGTGGCGGCCTCATCGCTCTCGAACTTCTTGTTGTTGTAGGGGATACGAGGCACACCCAATATCCCCCTTACATTGATCACATCGCACACTAATATTTTTATTATTTCGGACACCAGATTTGTCTGTTTCGTATATGTATAATTGTTCAATATTAAAACCACAATAGAATGCTCTTAACAGTTACAATTTTCAACTTAACAGCCATATAGTCTCAGCCCGAAACGCTGCGCGTGCTAGTGGCTTTACAAGACTGTAATTACCATATTTGTATCCTCACATTCCTTATGTACATTCTTGTATATGCATAAATAAATAAATAAATAAATAGTTGGCAAGAACGCCGCCCGCCAGTGTAAATGTCTCAGACCCTGTTGGAATATAACCAGTCTGTCAATCGGGTCAACCCAAATGTTGCGTTTCCATGCGTTTCCAAAAGGGTCGCCCATGCTGGAATCGGTGAACGCCCTAGTAATATTGTTGAAAACATCTTAATAACTTATTAAACCAAAGGTCTTTTTATGTCAGAAGAACGGCAGAAACTAGATCTAT
The DNA here is from genome assembly GCF_040958095.1 of Procambarus clarkii. NCBI lineage: Eukaryota > Metazoa > Arthropoda > Malacostraca > Decapoda > Cambaridae > Procambarus > Procambarus clarkii. Next base: position 33,122,539 of record NC_091184.1, on the reverse strand, counting down.
ATATAAAAACTCTTTCAGGACAAAATTTAAAGTAAAACTAGATTATGTAAAACTAGATTAAAGTAAATTTATGTTTCTATCTTTCTTGAGACGTATAAAAATCTTACGTTTATTAACGATTCTGCGTGAAATAAGCATTGTTCTGAGATGAATATTGCGGATTTCCGGCTCTACGACCGATGAAAAATGCAACTTTTATACAACTACAAATATCTTTAGTTTTACTTTAAATTTTGTCCTGAAAGAGTTTTCATATATAGATCCAGTTTCTGCCGTTCTTCTACATAAAAAGACCTTTGGTTTAATAAGTTATTAAGATGTTTTCAACAATATTACTAGGGCGTTCACCGATTCTAACATGAGCGACCCTTTTGGAAACGCAACACATGGGTTGACTTGATTGATATATGGGTCAGATTCCATTAAGGTTCGGAACACCATGACCGACAAGCTACTGAATGACACTATAAAAACGTATGTATCTTCACTTGAGCTTTATATATGTCTATGGTAAAGTATTTAAAATGAAGCTTATATTTCTATCTTTCTTGAGACATATAAAACATATGTGTTTATTAACGAATTTACGTGAAATAAGCATTGTTCTGAGAGAGTTGCTCTGTCGATCAGTTTGTGCGGGGCCGGAACTCGGCGATTATTAAAACACATGTATCTTCATTAGAACTTTATATATTTCTATGGTAAAGTAGTTAAAATAAAGCTTATATTTCTATCTTTCATAAGACATATAAAACATTTGTGTTTATTAACTAATTTACGTGAAATAAGCATTGTTCTGAGAGAGAGTTACTCCGTTGCTCGATCTGTGCGGGATCGGAGCTCCCCGATTAGAAAAATACACGTATCTTCGCTTTAAATACAAATATGCCCATGGTAAGGCATTTAAAATGAAGATTATGTTTCTATCTTTCTTGAGACGTATAAAAATCTTACGTTTATTAACGATTCTGCGTGAAATAAGCATTGTTCTGAGATGAATATTGCGGATTTCCAGCTCTATGACCGATGAAAAATGCAACTTTTATACAACTACAAATATCTTTAGTTTTACTTTAAATTTTGTCCTGAAAGAGTTTTCGTATATAGATCTCGTTTCTGCCGTTCTTCTGACATAAAAAGACCTTTGGTTTAATAAGTTATTAAGATGTTTTCAACAATATTACTAGGGCGATCTCCGATGATCCAAGTGATTGGACATCCCTATTCTTAGTGTGTCCTGAAAATCCAGCTCATTGTCCTCATAACCCAGCTGTTAGTGGAGTTTGTATAGTTGTGCAGGTGGTCTGCAGCAGCGATGAGTTGAAGGCAAGAGGTGCAATGCGGTATTTCATTGGTCTGAAGTGTGCTTCACGACTACAAGAAGTGAATGGCATTTTTGGCGGGTCTTTGGACTGTAAAGGTGCGTGTGTCGGCGCCCTAAACCAGGACTGTGATGGGGGAATTGGTCTGTGTGGTCCCTTAGGCCAAGACGTGGGTTGAGAGGAAGGCAGTAGTGATCTCTAGCCTTCGTGAATTAATAAAAACTATTAGCTACCAGGTTTTGTTAATCCTCAATATAATATTATCTTGTAAATGCATTGTGTGTTGTAGATTGCTTCAGTAGCAACATACGCGTAAACCTGAAGGGCAAAAAAAAGTGTTGAATGTAACATGGCAAACATCATGACACTGGAATTTTTATATTCGTTCTTGACGCATTTTCTGGTCACCAGCGCGTCCAGGAAGTGCTGCTTGTCCTTGGAAATGGCACCAGTTATGAAAAGATTCGTTCTGCTGGGAGGATAGCCCATGTACTAGGAAAGTAGATCATGTCCTGTGCTTTGGTTACAAGTAAATGACTTGTTGTTTAGACAATGGTGTTGATCTCTAGATTGTATTGGTCCCAGAAAATGGCAGTATTGTGTGAAATGACAGACACAGGAAATGTTGTCTCCTCTGTCGCGCTGCAGAGACACATGATGTGTTGCAATTACGTGTCCATCATGAGGTGGGCTCGCGCCCCCCCCTCTCCCTCTCCCTCTATCCTCTCTCTCTTCCCCCCCCCTCTCTCTCCGTCTCTCTTCCCCTCTCCTCTCTCTCTTCCCCTCTCTGTCTCTCCCTCTCACACAAACTGGAAAAGGTGCAACGGCATGCTACAAAATGGCTTCCGGAACTGAAAAACAAGAGTTACGAGGAGAAACTAGAGGCGTTAAACATGCCAAAACTAGAAGATTGATAATGAGATATGATCACCACTTACAAAATACTAGTATGAATCGACAAAATTGACAAAGAGAAATTTCTGAAACCAGCAACTTCACTAACAAGAGGACACAGGCTCAACCTAAGGAAACAAAGGTGCCGAAAAAATAGTAGAAACTTTTCTTTTGCAGAGTGGTAGACGGTTGAAACAAGCTAAATGAGAAGGTGGAGGCCAAAACCGTCAGTAGTTTCAAAGCGTTATACGACAAAGAGTATTGGGAAGACGGGACACCACGAGCTTAGCTCTCATCCTGTAACTACACTTAGGTAATTACACACCTAGCGTGTGTGAGTGGACAGCGCTCGTGGGTCGTAGTCCAAATGATACGGGTCGATTCCCGGAAAAGGCGGTAACAAAGGGGCAGAGTTTCTTTCACCTTGATATCCCTGTTCACCTAGCAGTAAACAGGTACCTGGGAGTTAGACAGCTGCTACGGGCTGCTTCCTGGGGATGTGCGTGTGTCAGAGACAAATATATATAGAAGAAAAATAGATTGGTTAGAAAGGCGGGGTTCAAGAGACCGATTCTGCAGATACAAATAGTAAATACACACACTGCTGTGCCGGCCCCCTGGCGGCCAGGGAAGTAAACACTAACTACTGGAAGAGAAGCGCTTCTGAGTAATACAACTATATTAATGATATGTATGTTGTATGTGTGTCAAACACTTGTATGTGATACAATAGACAAGAAGCTGGGACGAGGCTTCGGTAGGCCCCTTTTCCAGGAGGCCTAGGTAGTCACCTTTTTTTTTTGGAGGGGGAAGGTAAATAGGATGGAGAGGCACATGTGAAGAGAAAGTTTAGAAATGGGAAATGCAGTATGAGTTATTATGGCAGGTGGACTGTCTGCCTTGCTAACACGGTGTGCCGGTGTGTATGTTGGCAGCTAAGCTTGCTCTCTCTTGTCAGGAATAATAGTAATGGTCTTGAATTTGGATCCATTTTAATGGATCAATTAAAAAATGATCTTTGTATGATGATTAACAGACAGCTATAGGGATAATACTTCCAGGAACTCACATGTGTTAGCCATTAGGTCATCTGCAGAAAGTGTTCAAGTAATTTATTGTTTAATTTTCCCTTCAGGGTTATACGTTTTCGTATTATTTATCACGTGATAATTTCTTCATGATTCATACCCTGTGGGTGTGTATAAGTCACGAATACACACTCACATATTCGGGGTGGGGGAGGGGTCTAATGTATACTTTTAACTGTGTAAAATAAACAAAACCAACTTGAAATGAACAAAACTCAATAGAGATCAAGTGAAAATGTTTGATTTTATTGACTAAATTATATATTCAAGTTAATTTTCTATTGTGTGTCTCCTCAGGAAGAACAAGATGTTGCCAGCCAGGAGCAGTAAGAAGCAGTGGCGGGAGCAAGGTGACGAGGCTGCCACTACCCCCAGCTCCGCACAGGATACATGCCACTATATCCTACACACCTGATACCACAAGCACCGTGCCATATCCTACACACCTGATGCCACAAGCACCATGCCACTATATCCTACACACCTGATACCACAAGCACCATGCCATATCCTACACACCTGATACCACAAGCACCGTGCCACTATATCTTACACACCTGATACCACAATCACCGTGCCATATCCTACACACCTGATACCACAAACACCGTGCCATATCCTACACACCTGATACCACAAGCACCGTGTCACTATATCTTACACACCTGATACCACAAGCACCATGCCATATCCTACACACCTGATACCACAAGCACCGTGCCACTATATCTTACACACCTGATACCACAAGCACCGTGCCACTATATCTTACACACCTGATACCACAAGCACCGTGCCACTATATCTTACACACCTGATACCACAAGCACCGTGCCACTATATCTTACACACCTGATACCACAAGCACCGTGCCATATCCTACACACCTGATCCCACAAACACCATGTCACGATACCCTACACATCAGAGGCAGCGGCGGGCACGCTCTTCCACTTCTCATTCAGCTCTGCCTGTTTCTTAAACAAGTTCCCTTCTATTTGGGTCATATTATTTTCTCTGTTTGCCTATACTGTTATGGATCTTTAAATTACATGGCCAGAACATCGAGAATGTTTTCTCCTAAATATGATTGTAAAATCCTGCCATGGATTATAATTTGGCTAATATGGTCAGCCTCCCTCACCTCAGGAAAGCTGTGTCAGTTAAACCTAGAAATGCCAGTAATACAAAATAGAAACATTACTGTGGTTACCCCCGGTCATTGTGTAGTTTGTACTTAAGCCGCTCGTGTATGTGCCATCACGTGATTGTGCTTTATGTCGTACAAGTGACTGCAGGATTACTTAAACAAGAATTAACAATATTGGAGTTTACAGTTGTCTCATCAATCTCCATCACTCCAGTGCCGACTCACAACTATAGTAATCACACGTGATCGATAATTTGAATAAGAACATGAAACTGTCGTCGACCAAATCTCTTAAATTAATGGGCTGCAAAATGCATTGTGAATGGTGGCAGCGGGGGGATTGTGGTGGAGGGAGAGTTCTAAACTTCCCTCATTGGTCTAGCTGATCTCTCGGGTGTCTCTTGTTCCTTGAACTGTTTAGAGTCTGGTCATATATCCAGTGACTTGTATACCAGTACTAGTGAGAAAGAGCGCGCGTACTCGCGCGTGTGTGTGTGACGTATAAGATATATATATATATATATATATATATATATATATATATATATATATATATATATATATATATATATATATATATATATATATATAGTTAAATGGATAAGATAGGTTTAGTTTGTCAAAGCAACACAAGTAAAAACATAGTTTTACGGTTTGTCCAACTCTATAGTTCAGATTTGTCCGTTCTAATTTTGTTATTCGTCGGTATATACTATGGTCCTCATCAGTACTATAGGTACTACCAAAACAGGAGGATAGGCTGAGATATATATACCGATTAAAAGGGGAAACCCTCTATTACTCTGACAGAAAAGACTTTAGGGTTAATATTCAAAGGGCTGTCAACAGAAGCCCACATCAAAGGAATATAATTAGCCGTATATAGAACGTTGGCCAACATAAGAACTCTTTCAAAATATGATGAAGGTTCAGATCCTTTTATAACACAGCATTCTTTATTATTATTTTCTACCACAAATGTGGCCACACATTTACGATGCTAACCATGCATCATTTATACATTTTCTTTTGTCCTCCATGGACAGGGTAAGAGATGTGTTATACATCACCATGTGTGTCAGACCAATTTTGACAACCCATCCTCCTGTTTAGGTAGTACTTTTAGTAACTATGTGAACCATCGTACATACACACATGTATTGGACAATTAGATAGTAGAATTTGGTACTATTCACTTTATAGAGTCCGACAAAATAATATATAAAAACCAATTTTAATATTCCTAGACCTACTGTAGCATATATGCCTATAGCATATATGCCTATAGCATATATACCTATAGCGTACCTAGGTACGCTATCTAGGGCCCAGATAGCGTGTATTAAGCCTAAAAAGGTTTGGTCAAGTTCTCTTTGCAACATTATAAAAACGTGTCCGGTTTGTTCAAATTCATTAGTACCGATTTCTATTTTCTAATTGCCTTTGACGTCAATATATGTACGATGGTCCACATCGTTACTTTAATTACTACCTAATCAGGTGGATTAGGTAGTACTCCTTTAAGGAGCAATTCCATATTAAATCAGAATCGTTTGAGTATATATATGATTTTTGTATAGAATCCACTGAAAATTTCACATAAAAATAACATATTTCAAACAAAATTGTCTTGTTTGCGAATGTCATGTATTGAAATACTCTTAAAAAAAACATTCTGCCAATATCAAATGAATAAAATACATGGGGAAGCAGGCCGATATTGCTCTCACTTAGAGACACGAATGTCAAATATTTTTCTTTCGGCAGCAAACGTGATAAGATAAGATCGTATAGCACATATTTCGCTCACGTTATGTCATAAAATACGCTATTTGATCATAGACATTTAGAGCAATTAGCGGACGATGACAAAGCGCCATTAAAGCCTAACACGCAACCACGCGCGCCTGTATACAAATAACATTGTTTGATGTAGTGTGCGAAATTATGCCCAAGATCAGACCATTCAGACCCGTTGGCATGAGGTACTTGGAGCTTTGCAATTACTTTACTCACACGTGTTCTTGAGGATATCCTCATAATGCACCCAGAATTTGCAGTGCAGGTTACTGAACATATGGCCCTGTATGACCATCTTGAGAGATGGAAATTTGTAGTATCACTGCTACCTTATTAACTCTAGTATGCATGATAGCCTCATAATGCACCCAGAGTTTGCCAGTGCAGATTACTTATAACATGCTTCTGTATGACTAACCTTTCTGTGTGATGGGGATTTTTAGCATCACAAAGCATCTTTAGCATCTTTTTGACACACACTGTACTCCCCGTCATATAATCTAGAGTATCTGCACAAATTCACTTGTAAATTTATGGGTTTAAAAAATAAATCAATGTCTTGAACAGACGCGTACACCGATTGAATAATTTCAGCCTGAAAGTAAAATAAAAATCTAATACACTGGAAAACTACATCATAAAAAGGTATATTATCTCTAAATGATTATTTTACTACTAAATGATTATTAAAAATACCTAATAGCCAAAGCTGTTTTGCATATTTTTAAATACTTCGTTCGAAATTAGTTCATCCCCTAGTAATTTAAATATATCTTAACATAAATATCTAATATGGGCCATAAATACTAATATATTAGATAGTATTGACAAATATCCACATAGTCACGTTAATTTAAAATTAATTTAGAAACATGACCAAAGGTAGTAGTGATATAATTTATGAGAGAAGCTTATGGCTAGCTTCACCCAATTTTCCCTAGCAATTGCTGTGCACAACATGCTGAGGGCTGGGATAGTCGTCAAAGAAAAGGGTGCCAAACTTACCACCCATGAGAAATCTCGGAATATATGAAACATTATTGTTTTTATTTACATTTTATTGTATCATGAAACATCATGCACTCTTAATGTCAAGACTTTTAAAATCTATCATACATTGAGCATAATAGGCAAACTGGTATGTTAATAAGCAGCACTGGGAACCCACCGTGCTCAATTAACTAGCCGCCTCCCGGGGTCAAAACAATAACCTCACCCACACACATCACATGTCTAGATACTGTACTAGCATCTCTCACTCTCCAACCTAATTTCCCGCTAAAAGCCATCCATGTGACCAACGTCTACATCATTCCCTCACTAAGTGAAAGTTAAGAGAGAAAGAAATGGGGGAGAGAAAGGAAAGACAGAAAGAGGGGATGAGAAATAAATGAGGGAGGGAAAGAGGGGTAGGGAAGAGAGCGAGATGGGGAAGAGAGAGTGACTATCTTCCTGTTTCTCTCTCTTCCCCCATCTCTGTTACCTATATCTCCTTTCCTCCTCTATTTATTTCTCTCTCTCCCCTCTCCCTCTCTATCTCATCCTACATTAGCTTACTTTAAGCCTCTCTGTCACTTCCTTCTCTTTCTCTCATCCTACATCCGCTCAACTGAAGACATTCCCTCTACCCTATCTCATCCTACACCAGCTCATCTGAGACCCGTCCCCCTTCTCCAATCCCTCTCTCATCCTATATCATCTCATCTGAAACCTCTTCCCCCCTCTCATTCCTAGACTTGTGGCGGGTGACATACCACTCGCAAATTCCATAAACTAGCGACGGGAATGGCTAGTTTATTGATTATGGTGGTTGCCCAGCGTTGCTCAATAACACAGATCTGCTTGTTATGGCCAAACTAAGATAGATTTGTTAAATTTTGGCTTCATGAATACGTTTTACGATATGACAACAAAAATAAATAAAAATTTATAATAATTCATAATCAAGTCAGTGATATTCATAGACTTCGCATGGGGTATAAGTTTGGCAGTGTCATGTAGCACACTTTTCTTTGACACCTATCCTCACCCAACCATGTTGGGTACACACCCAACAATAATGTGTGTTTATATATATTATATAATCATCTGTTAATTTTATATTTCTCTCCCACTCTAGTCAGTTCATATCATTATTTCATTCTAACATATTAACAAATACATTAGCCACACATTAACAGAAATACATTTATATATATTCGCTATATGTACCAACATAGAAATACACCAGACAAAATGTGTCTGCTTCTCCTTGAAGCTACACTTATTCTCATAAATTATCCATTAACAAATCAAATCAGACAGCTTCCAGCTCTGAGAAGGAGAGTAAAAGCAAAGTTTTATTTCCCGAAATGTGATTTAAAGGAATAATAATTCCGGTGGAATAGTTGGCAAATTTTGTCATTCTAATGCTAGGTTATTTACAATTGTGCTCTCTCTGTTGTAAAGAATTTTATGTCAAATTCTTATACAATTATTCATCGTAATAAACGTGTAGATATGCTATATTCAGAGTTTGTACACAATTACATTAAATTTGTCAGTATGATGATTTGTTTTAGTAGCTTATGAGTTTGCTCAAGCTTTATTCGTAGCCTATGTTAGTTTAGTTTGGTAGTGTGTTTAAGGTCTATCAACCTCTGGAGGGTTATTATGGCCACCACAATTGCTTACAGACCGACCAGCAAGTATACTTTAGTTCTAAGCCTAATCCAGAACTAAAGTAAACCCTTGAAAAACAAATGAGTCACAATGTCAAAAATAAATTTCTTCAACACAAGTTTTAAATAAATGGAATGGCTTAGACTCAGTACACAAGGTTTTAATATATAAATAAAAAACGCTGCGCGTACTAGTGGCTTTACAAGAATGTAATCACTATGCTATGTATCCTCACAATCCCAATATACCTTCCTGTATGTAAATAAATAAAATAAAAGCATGTTATCGACTCCTTCCTGTTTCTTATCTCTTAAGGCAGCCTTCCTAATAACTGCGTATTTAATTTATTAAGGGATTGTTTGCCGCTAGACTGACGATCCAGAGAGTACAATTGGGTTCGCTCTTGACTCACAATCGGAAATTCCGGGTTCGAATCCCGAGCGGGATATATCCTATAGTGCCCCCTGTTCCCCCCTGGCAGGAAACAAGTACCCAGGGAGTAAGCTTGTTGTGAGTTTAATCGCATCCGGGTAAGGTCAACAACCTAACCTTGGGAGTGGACCTTGATATAAGCGATATATATATACATTGTAGATGTATATATATCGCTATCACGTCACGAGCACGCAGATCCTCGTGACGTGATAGACGTAGCCACTGGGAACTAGGCAATCTGCGACAAGAGACTCATTATACTGTTCCGTCATGTTCAGTAGTGGGAGGGAATGGACACCAGATCTGATACTGCGTCCTCCACATAGTCTCTGCAAATATATTCAAGACACTAGCTACCTGTTGGACGCCATCAGTGCGTCTACACGCTGTCAGCACGCCTATAGGGTGCTGTCAGTGCGTCTACACGCTGTCAGCACGAATAGAATGCCGTCGGTGCGTCTTCAAGCTGTCAACATGCTTAGGGTACTGTTAGCAGGCCTAGGGTGCTGTCGGCACGCCTGTGTGTTAGAACGGGGTGTTAGAACGCCTGAAGGCTGTCAGCACTCACGTCTGGAATCGGTCAGTACCCTGGAAGTTGACATCACGCCTGAAAACTGTCAGCACGACTGGAAACTATTAGCACTTTCGAAAGTTATCAGCAACCGTGAAAGCTATCCGCACGCCTAAAAGGTTACCAGCATGCCTGGAAGTCTTTCAGAACGCCTGGAAGCCGTCAGCATATCTAGAAGACGTCATATTATGCCCGAAAGCCGTCAGTGCGTCTGGAATCCAACAGCATTTCTTTGAACCTTTCAATATGACTGGTTGTCATCACGCCTGTAAGCTGTCAGCATGTCTGGAAGCTATCAACGCGTTCCCACATTCACTCGCGCCTACTCAATGTTGTGCCGTATCTGCGTCCAAAGTCACATTTATAAACATGTTGGTCTCGTTGTTGCACTCGAAGTTGTCACAAGTTTATAAAGCCTCCGACACAAACTTTACACCGCGTTTTGCTGGTAGAGACGATAAAAATGTAAAAAAAATGATAATATAAATAAATATGTATTAATATTTAATAGTGCCTCCTTCTAATTAAAATTATATGTTATATATACATATATTTATGTATATATGTATAAATATATATATATAGTAAGTATTTATGCACCTTAAAGTTGTGGGAGTGAGCGAAGCGGATCGTTAACGGTTTGAATGAGAGGCGAACCCACTCGTTACCTTGAACCATCCGGGTGTCCTAATACCTATATAATGCTGCAGCCTTGTTGAAACGTACACACCTTCACCACGATGAAGGTACAGTATATCTACGCCCTTGATTCTTTCCGCCTGCCTGCCTGTATCTAGAACTCTATTCTGAAACAAACTCTCTAATGTCTGTATCTTGGTTGTGCGAATTCTACGCCATGTTATAATGCCCGTTTATCATTTCACAAACTATAATTATAGCGCACATATGTCAGGATCATCAACGACTTCCACTCAGTAGTTCAGCAACACTATAGTGTTGTTGTATAAGGCTACAATACTCTCGCAAATGCTTTGACGCAATCTTAGCACCTATATGCTCTTTTTTGCAAAGTAAATCCGTATATGTGTTGATATATGTAACATGAGTGGCTTACCTTTTTATGCTGGAGAATATATTGACTCTGGTATTGTTATGGTGAGCAGGTCATACTGAAACAGCACGCCAATTAACCTTGATAACCTCTTAGCAATCACACAAGACGTTCTCGCGGTTGGCTGACCATCTACAGACTGTCTCCAGTAGAGTCCACGGTTGCCAGATCTAAATTGTTGAAAGTAGCGAGCTGACGCTCTAAAAGTAGCGAATTTGGAATAAGAGTAGCCCAATTTTTTTTTTATTTTTGTATATATATTGAATTTTTGCCACCAGAAGTGGATAGTTCATTAAGCATCCCCTATTCAACCAGTGAGTGGTGGTTTATTGTGTCTATACAAAAATCATATATATACTCAAACGATTCTGATTTAATATGGAATTGCTCCTTAAAGGAGTACTACCTAATCCACCTGATTAGGTAGTAATTAAAGTAACGATGTGGACCATCGTACATATATTGACGTCAAAGGCAATTAGAAAATAGAAATCGGTACTAATGAATTTGAACAAACCGGACACGTTTTTATAATGTTGCAAACAGAACTTGACCAAACCTTTTTAGGCTTAATACACGCTATCTGGGCCCTAGATAGCGTACCTAGGTACGCTATAGGTATATATGCTATAGGCATATATGCTATAGGCATATATGCTACAGTAGGTCTAGGAATATTAAAATTGGTTTTTATATATTATTTTGTCGGACTCTATAAAGTGAATAGTACCAAATTCTACTATCTAATTGTCCAATACATGTGTGTATGTACGATGGTTCACATAGTTACTAAAAGTACTATCTAAACAGGAGGATGGGTTGTCAAAATTGGTCTGACACACATGGTGATGTATAACACATCTCTTACCCTGGCCATGGAGGACAGAAGAAAATGTATAAATGATGCATGGTTAGCATCGTAAATGTGAGCCCACATTTGTGGTATAAAATAATAATAAAGAATTCTGTGTTATAAAAGGATCTGAACCTTCATCATATTTTGAAAGAGTTCTTATGTTGGCCAACGTTCTATATACGGCTAATTATATTCCTTTGATGTGGGCTTCTGTTGACAGCCCTTTGAATATTAACCCTAAAGTCTTTTCTGTCAGAGTAATAGAGGGTTTCCCCTTTTAATCGGTATATATATCTCAGCCTATCCTCCTGTTTTGGTAGTACCTATAGTACTGATGAGGACCATAGTATATACCGACGAATAACAAAATTAGAACGGACAAATCTGAACTATAGAGTTGGACAAACCGTAAAACTATGTTTTTACTTGTGTTGCTTTGACAAACTAAACCTATCTTATCCATTTAACTATATATATATATATATATATATATATATATATATATATATATATATATATATATATATATATATATATATATATATATATATATATATGACAATGTCAGACCACGGAGGAAAAATGAAACAGGAATTTCCTTAAGTACTTTCGTATATTAATACATCTTCAGAAGGAGAAGAATTTTGACAGACTCCTTCTGAAGATGTATCAATATACGAAAGTACTTAAGGAAAACCCTGTTTCATTTTTCCTCCGTGGTCTGACATTGTCACATTTTTAATCACGTGTTTATTTTCGTGATATACACGAAATATATTTAATATATATTAAATTTCCGTTTTCAAGATATGACAGTTGGGCTGCCTATTCCTAGGAGCTTGTGAAGGTTTTCCCATTTCTCCGTCACTGAGGCTATCGTTTGAAACATCCTAGTGCATGGGTTATGAACCTTTTTGAGACCGTGCGCCCAAATTGGCAATAGTAAAAAAAAATTGTATCTTGCGCCCATATAACTATATTGATTGTTTTACCATTTTTTATGGAGAGAGAACAATACTTAAAAGCATTCTTAAAGAAGTCTGTAATAACATACAGACTAATAACTAATTTGAATTAGTTATTATTCAACTAATAACAACTAGTTGTTATTATAAGCAACTAATAACTCTTGAATTGTTTTAAACGGTTCAGCTTTAGGAATTTTGTGTTAATAACTATAAACTACTAGGAAGTGAAATTAATGAATTAGTAACAACAATAATGACTATTACTAATAATATTAATTTACTTATGGATGGGGTTTAAATAATCAAGGGTCGGCTCTGCGTGCTGCTTGCCAGCAAAATTTACTTGCGTGCCAACCTGAGCACGCATGCCATAGGTTTGCCATCCCAGTACTTAAGGTATCATTAATAAAGGTAAAATAAAAACTATCACTTCAAAATAAGATAAATTTATTTCCAGATATACATAAATTTAATCATATTGAATTGCACCGACAACGTTGGCTGACATCTGTGAAAAAAATCACATGTATTTATATATAATATATATATGTTTTCAAAATATATTGAAAACATGCATTATTAGCTGCTGTATATTGCTTCGACATAAGACTCAAACCAATAGTTTTTTAGGTAAATTATTTGAATCATTATCGATCCATAAATTTTTGGTTAGGTCCCCGGATGTGACCACAGGATGTTTGATAGAGGCGCCGTACGATAGGCCTACAGCGTTCTTATAAAACACACTGGACCTCCCATGCCATCCTTTAACAAAAACAACTGAATAAATTCAGTTTTGAATGGAAATTGATTAGGAGGGAATAGCAAGTGTAAACAAGACATGCCACAATTACCAACTCTCGCGCTCGCCGTGGAAGCCGCGTGGAACAGTAGACTTAAAATAAACTTGATTACAAAAAATTATTAAGAATTAATAACGTCGATGACAAACCACGAAGTCGAATTTTTATTCCCCAGCCTCCAATTTAATGCGGATTCTTCTAATGTAAAATAAAACTTCCTTAGGAACGAGCTACGCTATCCAAACACCACGGGTATGAAGAGATTAGAGTACACACACACACACACACACACACTCACACATTATGGACTGCAGCCATGTCTATGGGAGCTTCTCTAGTTCAGCCACAGGAGCGGATACACAGTTTAGAACTCTCCCTCCACCACAATCCCCCCGCTGCCACCATTCACAATGCATTCTGCAGCCCATTAATTTAAGAGATTTGGTCGACGACAGTTTCATGTTCTTATTCAAATTATCGATCACGTGTGATTACTATAGTTGTGAGTCGGTACTGGAGTGATGGAGATTGATGAGACAACTGTAGACTCCAATATTGTTAATTCTTGTTTAATTAAGTAATCCTGCAGTCACTTGTACGACATAAAGCACAATCACGTGATGGCACATACACGAGCGGCTTAAGTACAAACTACACAATGACCGGGGTAACCACAGTAATGTTTCTATTTTGTATTACTGGCATTTCTAGGTTTAACTGACACAGCTTTCCTGAGGTGAGGGAGGCTGACCATATTAGCCAAATTATAATCCATGGCAGGATTTTACAATCATATTTAGGAGAAAACATTCTCGATGTTCTGGCCATGTAATTTAATGATCCATAACAGTATAGGCAAACAGAGAAAATAATATGACCCAAATAGAAGGGAACTAGTTTAAGAAACAGGCAGAGCTGAATGAGAAGTGGAAGAGCGTGCCCGCCGCTGCCTCTGATGTGTAGGGTATCGTGACATGGTGTTTGTGGGATCAGGTGTGTAGGATATGGCACGGTGCTTGTGGTATCAGGTGTGTAGGATATGGCATGGTGCTTGTGGTATCAGGTGTGTAAGATATAGTGGCACGGTGCTTGTGGTATCAGGTGTGTAGGATATGGCATGGTGCTTGTGGTATCAGGTGTGTAGGATATAGTGGCATGTATCCTGTGCGGAGCTGGGGGTAGTGGCAGCCTCGTCACCTTGCTCCCGCCACTGCTTCTTACTGCTCCTGGCTGGCAACATCTTGTTCTTCCTGAGGAGACACACAACAGAAAATTAACTTGAATATATAATTTAGTCAATAAAATCAAACATTTTCACTTGATCTCTATTGAGTTTTGTTCATTTCAAGTTGGTTTTGTTTATTTTACACAGTTAAAAGTACATATTAGACCCCTCCCCCAACCCGAATATGTGAGTGTGTATTCGTGACTTATACACACCCACAGGGTATAAATCATGAAGAAATTATCACGTGATAAATAATACGAAAACGTAAAACCCTGAAGGGAAAATTAAACAATAAATTACTTGAACACTTTCTGCAGATGACCTAATGGCTAACACATGTGAGTTCCTGGAAGTATTATCCCTATAGCTGTCTGTTAATCATCATACAAAGATCATTTTTTAATTGATCCATTAAAATGGATCCAAATTCAAGACCATTACTATTATTCCTGACAAGAGAGAGCAAGCTCAGCTGCCAACATACACACCGACACATCGTGTAAGCAAGGCGGACAGTCCGCCTGCCATAATAACTCATACTGCATTTCCCATTTCTAAACTTTCTCTTCACATGTGCCTCTCCATCCTATTTACCTCCCCCCTCCCAAAAAAAAAAAAAAGGGTGACTACCTAGGCCTCCTGGAAAAGGGGGCCTACCGAAGCCTCGTCCCAGCTTCTTGTCTATTGTATCACATACAAGTGTTTGACACACATACAACATACATATCATTAATATAGTTGTATTACTCAGAAGCGCTTCTCTTCCAGTAGTTAGTGTTTACTTCTTTGGCCGCCAGGGGGCCGGCACAGCAGTGTGTGTATTTACTATTTGTATCTGCAGAATCGGTCTCTTGGACCCCGCCTTTCTAACCAATCTATTTTTCTTCTATATATATATATTTGTCTCTGACACACGCACATCCCCAGGAAGCAGCCCGTAGCAGCTGTCTAACTCCCAGGTACCTGTTTACTGCTAGGTGAACAGGGATATCAAGGTGAAAGAAACTCTGCCCCTTTGTTTCCGCCTTTTCCGGGAATCGACCCGTATCATTTGGACTACGACCCCCGAGCGCTGTCCACTCACACACGCTAGGTGTGTAATTACCTAAGTGTAGTTACAGGATGAGAGCTAAGCTCGTGGTGTCCCGTCTTCCCAATACTCTTTGTCGTATAACGCTTTGAAACTACTGACGGTTTTGGCCTCCACCTTCTCATTTAGCTTGTTTCAACCGTCTACCACTCTGCAAAAGAAAAGTTTCTACTATTTTTTCGGCACCTTTGTTTCCTTAGGTTGAGCCTGTGTCCTCTTGTTAGTGAAGTTGCTGGTTTCAGAATTTCTCTTTGTCAATTTTGTCGATTCATACTAGTATTTTGTAAGTGGTGATCATATCTCATTATCAATCTTCTAGTTTTGGCATGTTTAACGCCTCTAGTTTCTCCTCGTAACTCTTGTTTTTCAGTTCCGGAAGCCATTTTGTAGCATGCCGTTGCACCTTTTCCAGTTTGTGTGAGAGGGAGAGACAGAGAGGGGAAGAGAGACGGAGAGAGAGGGGGGGGAAGAGAGAGAGGATAGAGGGAGAGGGAGAGGGGGGGGCAAGAGAGAGAGGATAGAGGGAGAGGGAGAGGGGGGGGCCGCGAGCCCACCTCATGATGGACACGTAATTGCAACACATCATGTGTCTCTGCAGCGCGACAGAGGAGACAACATTTCCTGTGTCTGTCATTTCACACAATACTGCCATTTTCTGGGACCAATACAATCTAGAGATCAACACCATTGTCTAAACAACAAGTCATTTACTTGTAACCAAAGCACAGGACATGATCTACTTTCCTAGTACATGGGCTATCCTCCCAGCAGAACGAATCTTTTCATAACTGGTGCCATTTCCAAGGACAAGCAGCACTTCCTGGACGCGCTGGTGACCAGAAAATGCGTCAAGAACGAATATAAAAATTCCAGTGTCATGATGTTTGCCATGTTACATTCAACACTTTTTTTTGCCCTTCAGGTTTACGCGTATGTTGCTACTGAAGCAATCTACAACACACAATGCATTTACAAGATAATATTATATTGAGGATTAACAAAACCTGGTAGCTAATAGTTTTTATTAATTCACGAAGACTAGAAATCACTACCGCCTTCCTCTCAACCCACGTCTTGGCCTAAGGGACCACACAGACCAATTCCCCCATCACAGTCCTGGTTTAGGGCGCCGACACACGCACCTTTACAGTCCAAAGACCCGCCAAAAATGCCATTCACTTCTTGTAGTCGTGAAGCACACTTCAGACCAATGAAATACCGCATTGCACCTCTTGCCTTCAACTCATCGCTGCTGCAGACCACCTGCACAACTTTACAAACTCCACTAACAGCTGGGTTATGAGGACAATGAGCTGAATTATCAGGACACACTAAGAATAGGGATGTCCAATCACTTGGATCATCGGAGATCGAACGCTGACCCAGCAAAGAGCGAGGTTGCCGCAAGGATTTGGAGTTAACAAATCTGACGAACTGAATAAGAGTTACTGGACAGAATGGCAGAAAAGTTAGAGGGAATGACTTTCCATCTTCCTAGCCTGCTAAAAATAATAACAGGATTCGATGCGTCCCTCATAACAGGCTAACATGAGATGGAAAAATAGGTTGAGAAACATAGTCGATACTCTACTGGCTGAGGAATACTGGACGGCACGAAACTAAGAATGGAACTAAGAACAAATTTGAGAGACGTAGCTAGTTCAAGAGAACACTGTGAGCAGCATACCTAACTAGGACCGGCGTGAATCCCTCACCTTGTGAAGCACATGAACTAGAGGAGAGAAGGACCACAGTAAACATGATAACAACGTACAAGATACTGAAGAGGATAGAGGTGTAGAAAACGTATTCCACATGGTGGGGAGTGAAATGAGGGAACACAGGTGGAAGCTGGAAACACAAATGAGTCGTGGAGACGTAAAAGTGGAAAGCAAGCGAGGCGAACTGGAAGCAGAGGTGCTGGAAGCCACCGCCATTCACGCCTTCAATGCAGCTGCGATAGAGAACTAAAAAAGAGAAAAGAAAGAATAATCGAACTAAACAGTTAGTCGCCTATAAACAGCAGGCTCAAGCGGCAGAGCTTATTCCTGTGGAAACACACACACACAGTCATGCAAAGACGCACACAGTCACGCAAGGACGCACACACAGTCGCGCAAGAACATGCACTCCCCATCAACAACACTGTAGGTGTATCTGTTGGCGGAAGTTCTCCAGTGTAAACAGCCTGCTGGCCGGAGGCTACGGCGACACCTGCAACTTGGGTAATGGGCCACGGTCGTCCTCTCAGACTACACACACTCTTGTTTATCACTACCGCCTCTGTTTACTCTTGAAAATTTGTTTATACTCTCTTATGTGAGTGAACCAATATAGTTTGTTTGCTGGGTGGTGAGGTGAGATTTACTCAATTTATTTTCATAGTCTAGTATTATTTATATATATATATATATATATATATATATATATATATATATATATATATATATATATATATATATATATATATATATATATATTTCTTCTATTAGAATAGATTTCTTCTATTAGAATAGATTTCTTCTATTAGAATGTAACCAGCGCCCTTTGGCGACCAATTATTTCTCCATGTAATTTGTAGTGACGCTGGTGATAAAAACATAAGTTCAAAACAATTATTTGTTCTTACTAAGTCATGAAACATAATACAGTGATGTCGGCAATGATTTTCCTTCCTGTAAACATAAAGTACTGACATCTGCAAAATTAAAAAAAAAATCTATCATACATTGCCTGTAATTAGCTGAAGTATTGGACTACCAGCTGCTAGGGAAAGGGGGTTTAGCTGGGAGGGGGGTATAGGGGGGAAGGGGGTTTATGAGGGAGGTGGAGAATAGGGGGGAAAGGGGAGAAGTTAGGCAGAGGGAGATGAGGGGTATCAGGCGAAGTAAAGCATGCAGCTACCGGCAGCCCTGCATTCCGGCTGAGAGGGAAGGTCATCCTTTTCCAAGTCAATAGAGGCAGAGAGAGAGAGAAACACGAACAGCTCACGTGTTGACCATACCACCAAGTTCCAAATATATTATTACTTAGTAATAAATGTATGAGTGAACATGTAGGTTGATAAACACCTTGAACCATATTACAAGCATGAGCCAACTTACCTAGGTACACACACACACAACACACAATCTCACGAGGACAGGACCAGAGGCACAAAGGCTATACACTACAGAGCACACACAATGTTCAGTTCTTGCGCTGATAATGTTTATCATTATGTATAAAAGAGAATGTCATTTGTGTTTTGGTCTGCTCGAGGTTGGAGGCGAGTTAGCCTCTTACAACTTTCCATGGTTGTGATCGTACAGCACGTGTCATAGGGTGGTTGGGTTCAACTCGTATGCCCCTCTTGAAGTAGGAGTGGCTCCTAGTGCGACAACCAAAGACTCTCATAGGTCGTAAATGTGGGTTTGATTATGGTTTGTTTGCCAATTTTTTCTCGGCTGTTTTCGACATTAAATCGACGTCGATAGCGTTGATTCACTGTTCCTCGAGCATCTTTTGCCCGAGAGAGAATGGGAGGGAGGGAGAGGAGCAAGTAAAGACCTGGGCACCGCCGGGTACCCCTGCTAGTTGTTTATATAAACGATCTACCAGAGGAGATTCACAGTCACGTAAATATGGTTTGCAGGTGAGGCTAAGTCACTAAGGAGAGTAAAGGACTTGGGTGACTGTCTTGTCTCTCAAAACGACCGAGATAAAATTGAGTGGAGCAACACTTGGCAGATGGAAATGAATGTAAATAAATGCTATGTAATTGTTAATCCTGTAACTATCTTGAGGTTATCGTGAGATGATCTCGGGAGCTTTAGTGTCCCCGCGGCCCGGTCCTCAACCAGGCCTCCACCCCCAGGAAGCAGCCCGTGACAGCTGACTAACACCCAGGTACCTATTTTACTGCTAGGTAACAGGGGCATAGGGTGAAAGAAACTCTGCCCATTGTTTCTCGCCGGCGCCCGGGATTACACATAACTTTATTAACTTTATTTTAGATTGACTTTAACTACACTTAAGTAGCTAAACACTAGTTTCAACAAACACTAATCTCCACTAACACTATTCCCAACACATTGATTGATGAAGATTACGTTACCCCAAAGAGGTGACACGGACATGAATAGCCCCTAAGTGGTACATTTTGAAGTGACTATGACCTTTGGTGGTGAACGCCAACACAGAAACACTGCTCCATTATAAACAAACACTCCTCCCCACTAACAACTAACCTGTCCGTAGGATGAATCACGCTTGCCGAAGCGGAGTCTGAGGGCTGGCGTACGACTGTCCTTGCGTACCAGGTCATGGTCGTACAGTGGCTCCTCCTGTGGGGGGGGGGGAGAAGTGAGGGAGGAGAGGTGAGGGAGGAGAGGAAGAACAAGGTAAAGGTTGGAAAAGAGAGGGACAAGGGAAAGAGAGAAAAGGGGGGTTAGTAAATCGTATATTAAAGAATGAAGTGCATTTAAGGATACATAATTAACACATCAACATAGTT
The DNA here is from genome assembly GCF_040958095.1 of Procambarus clarkii. Classification (NCBI taxonomy): domain Eukaryota; kingdom Metazoa; phylum Arthropoda; class Malacostraca; order Decapoda; family Cambaridae; genus Procambarus; species Procambarus clarkii. The sequence goes on along the minus strand of NC_091184.1, from coordinate 33,102,106 downwards.
AAATATCCCATTGTAAGCGTTTAAATAAATAATAATTTGAGAAAACCAGTACGAACCACGAGGATTCTCTCTCCCTCTCTCTCTCTCTCTCTCTCTCTCTCACACACACACACACACACACACACACACACACACACACACACACACACACACACACACACACACACACAAATACAATAATGATTTTGTAATAATTTCTTGTTGTCGGGTACGGGAAATCTGTTAGGTATATCGAGGTTTCTCCAGCACAACGACTGACTCGCCAGATGCTACCCACAACAGTCTAACTCCCAGGTACCAAGTTAATACAAGACGAACGGAGACATCGAGTGTAGGAGACCAGCCGTCTCGCACCCGCCCGGGAATCGAACGCGGGACTGATGGACCTGCGAGTGATTTTGCTGACTACTATGTGCTGACAATGGGCTACAGTACCTAGAAGCCACACCAACGGCAGCTCTGTCAACATACACAGGTCATGTCAAGATGATGACGACTTCTCGAACTAGTCAAAGAAAGTTAAAAACATGATAAGGGGCTACACTTAACAGTTTCAATAGCAGCCATAATTTTCTGCTCAAAACAATAAACATTGTCGAGATAACTGAAACTATGAGGAAGAACTAAAGGAAAACAAAAACAAAAGTATTTCTATCAGGAATAGCTGCTAATAATAATACTTGTTATTAATTATAATAATAATATCTCATCAGCCTCAAGAGACTTGTGTAAACAGAGCAAGTATTATGTAGCCATAAACTAGTAACCAAGTGTATACCCCCAAGGTATACGTCGCCAGGTTGAGCGAGACTTTGCTATCATAACTTGCTGCTATGTTTAGCGGACTGTGACAGCCTGCTGCTCCCTGGGTCCCCGACCCGGGGGCGGCGCAGGAGGAACACGGTGTCGGGACCATGTAAACAATGAAGGGAAAAGGAAGGAGGAATACAAAAATAAGAGATATTTTAACTGGTAGCTCTGTCGTCCCTGAACACCTGTTTGCTGTTGGTACCAGGCGGGTACCAACAACACATGACAACGTCGAGTATAATCACTACCATCACAGTGGGTACCCGGTTGTGTCACCATCCTTCATGCACCTCCCACAGTACACGGAGCAACGGCATGCTACAAAATGGCTTCCCGAACTGAAAAAACAAGAGTTATGAGCAGAGACCAGAGGTGTTGAACATGCCAAAACTTGAAGATAGGAGAAAAAGAGATGACATGATCACCACTTACAAAATACTAACAGGAATCGACTAAATTGACAAAGAGGAATTCTTAAAACCAGCAACTTCACGAACAAGAGGACACAGATTCAAGCTAAGGAGACAAACGTGCCGAAAAAATATTAGAAAGTTTTCTTTTGCAAACAGAGTGTTAGACGGTTGGAACAAGCTAAGTGAGAAGGTGGTGGAGGCCAAGACCGTCAGTAGTTTCAAAGCGTTATACGACAAAGAGTACTGGGAAGACGGGGCACCACGAGCGTAGCTCTCATCTTGTAACTACACTTAGGTAATTATATCATCACCACACACTACTACAATGTCACTACATACCGTCACTTGACATCATCACCTCACACCATCACCACACACTGTCATCACAGAGCATCACCACACATTCACTCACAAAGAATCGTTTATGGGTAAGTTTCTTCTCACCATTAAAAAGTTAACTCCCTCACTCGCCAACAGGTGTGGCCCCTGCCTGATGTCACTACATGTGATGTTAGGTGTGGCTACACCTGAGGTGTGACCCCAACACCCCACACCCCCCCAGAGGTGTGGCTCTGTCTGGAAAAACGATTAAAAACTTCCCGACCAAACTTATTATTATTAACATCGTTATTGACAAAATTTAATTAAAATTTTGCCTAATCTGAGGATTTCAATTAAGTCTTAAGGTGAGGATAATGCTGGTATTCACTGTCACACAGGACAGAGGGTCATACATGGGGTCTGGCCAGTCCCCGTCCTCTTCACCAGGGACGGTCATAGTCACGGTTGATAGATATAGATGGATAGATATTGAAATGCTCAATACGGCATGTAGGTATATAGGTGGATAGATATCACTGGGGATATGAATAGGCAAGGTGTGTGTGTAATTACTATTTGTGTCTGCAGAATTGAGCTATTTAGCTCTTGGACCCCGCCTTTAATCACACACACAACATATTGTGTTTGTGTGTTTGGAAGAATATTATTGGGTAGTGGGTGGATAGAGACATCAGGCGGTCACTGATACATGGTAATTACTCCAGTAAGTGTGGCCACCACCGGGATCCCTCAGTGGTCTCGTCTGCCTACATGCTCCCACCAAATTGGTTATGCAGAGCAGGTTCCAGGGATTTGTGCAGACTACTGTGTGATTGTATGTATATATATATATATATATATATATATATATATATATATATATATATATATATATATATATATATATATATATATATATATACATATATATATATATATACATATATATATATATATATATATATATATATATATATATATATATATATATATATATATATATATATATATATATATATATATATTATTGAATATGACAAAGGGTTACATCAATGATTCTAGCACGAATCTTCTCCATATTTCTTATGTTCTTCACTTAAGAAGTTTAAAATATTAAGTCTTCAGAGTTAATTTTGGAGTTTTATATATCCTGACGTAAGAGATGCGTTTCGTTGAACTCATCATTTTCGAAAGCAAAAGCTGAGAATCCGAATATATAACCAAAAAAGATGAGGTGAAGTAAGGTGTCGCATAGGCTCGTAGGGCTTCTACTGTTTACGTTTTTATAATGTGGCAGCGTGTGTTGGATGTCTTGCCTTGGTCTTGAAGGTGGTAGAATGTGTCAGTGTGAGAGCTGGCTGTTAAAAGTTGATTGAGTTTTTCATGTGTAGTGCTTCGCCGATGTCTAATCTTTTAGTGTCGTTGTGTCTATCGATTATTTTAGTGTTTTGGTCAGGATGTCTCTGGCGATAATCTGGTTTATGCAGAAATTATATGTTCTTTTATGGAGGCTTGTTGTTTGTGCACTTTGAAAGATATATTATTTTTGTCTTGCCCATATAATGAGATCGTTGGGAGTTGACAGTCCCAAAGTAGGTATTTGAAGGCATAGACGACATTCGTCTATTTCAAGGAGTTTCGTTTGGTGTCGGGGAAGTTCTTCATGCACAAGTTGGCGGTCTTTTTCCTTTTGTAATAGATTATCGACACCAATTAAATAGAGGATAGAGTAGACAGAGGTCACGTTCCTATTAGTAATGTCTTTTAAGACTCTTTCCTCCATTTTGTGAGCTGTGGAAAAGAAGTTCTTGTAGAATAGTTTAACTGGTGAGGTAGCTACTGTAGTGTTGTCTGTTTGGTGGCTTGGCTGGTTTATCTTATTTGTAATGATAATAAATGCTTTGTCAATCTCCAACTGTAGGTGTGTGAGAGAGCACAGTTGACATGGCGCCAACAACACGACGCTTGCACCTGTCATGGCGCTCACTGCTAGCATTAGGGCACATTCTTATGTTGTTTCCCTTAGTGTAGACGGTAGTGTGAAAGTCACCATTTCTTCCCCAGACAGATTACATGTAAGGAAACACAACTCACCTTCACTATTTCGTAAGTGAAATTTAGCGCGGAACTTGACTAGCGCTTGCTACCACTTAAGGAAGCATTCCAATGTCAGAGATGTGTAAGAATGTCAAACGTTCAGAAACAACATGAAGGGGTAACGCATGGCGACGCTACTTGCTTGAACATGCGACCATCAGGGCTCCCGATAAACCTCTGTCCACCATCATTCCCATAGTCTCGTCCACGGGCACCTTGCCGAAGAGCGACTCAACGCTCAGGGATGATCTCGGCCAATATAAATCAACAAATTCCTTTGGAGATTTAAGGCTGACAGCGCATGGCACGTCTGGAATGAGCAGTGTGAACGTGGGTGTAGGTAGTTGTGGGTCTCGACAAATACCAACTCCCATAAGCTTATATTCTTCAGCAGCTTTCGGCAGGTGAAGTCCAGACCTTTTTTGGCTTAAGCAGTTGCAGTTTCAACCAATCTATCCACCTTCGCTTTCAGTTTGGCAGCAGTATCCCCAGTGATCCAAATGAATCTAGTTTGGTAAGCGAGGACCATTATCAAGTCATGTACACGACATACATGATAATGGTCCACGACGGACCGAAACGTCGTTCCTTCATATTCTGACGTGTGGTCCTGGTCATCATCTCTTCAGCCATGGTATTGTGACTCATCATCTGCCTTCCTTTGTGTCTCAAGGTCAGAGAGAGAGAGAGAGAGAGAGAGAGAGAGAGAGAGAGAGAGAGAGAGAGAGAGAGAGAGAGAGAGAGAGAGAGAGAGAGAGAGAGAAGAGAGAGAGAGAGAGAGAGAGAGAGAGAGAGAGAGAGAGAGAGAGAGAGAGAGAGAGAGAGAGAGAGAGAGAGAGAGAGAGAGAGAGAGAGAGAGAGAGAGAGACTGAGACTGAGAGAGAGAGACTCACCTGGTCGACGGTCCGCTTGCCAAAGCGTAGCCTGAGGGAGGGCATGGAGCGCTGGGCCACCTGCCAGCCCATGTCCCGCTTGCCGAACCTGAGCCGCATGGAGGGGGGAGCGCGTCGGTCTAGTCCGTGCTCTGACAGCCAGCTGTACACCTCGTTCACAGCTGCGGACACGGGCAACAACATCAGGGCAACACTACACCACATACGGCCTACTAGATTACACGTGGGAAGTGCACACTCTCCTAGGCTAAAGGAACATATGTTACTGGACATAATTAATGTTTGTATGTGTTTTATTAGACAAGAAATTATTCGTTTGTCTCACACACACACACACACACACACACACAAGTTTCAAGTTTCAAGCTGTTTCAAGTGTAGATATGATAGAGCCCGATAGGCTCAGGAATCTGTACACCTGTTGATTGACGGTTGAGAGGCGGGACCAAAGAGCCAGAGCTCAACCCCCGCAAACACAACTAGGTGAGTACAACTAGGTGAGTACACACACACACACACAAACGTGATATATCTATGAACATATTATTGGAGCAGGACGGGGATAGAACCAGCGTCCATGGTTCTCCCAGAAGCGTGCCTTACCCCTGAACCATGACATGGTAAACATTATACAACTTGGGATCCGCCCGAGTCCAGAAGGAGTCTGCAGGCACCAACTGGTAGCCAGCCCAAGTTTGACACATAACCCCAATACACTGTGACGCAGGTAATGTTCTCCACCAAACGCTCCCTTCAGATACGCAAGGAAACCTCAGGTTGTATAATTTAGAGCTGCCAGTATGCAAGTGTAGTCTCAGGAGTCTAACAGCCACCGACGGGAGACATCTCCCGACACGCAGGGTGCAGTCGCACCTCCACAGATCTCCAGTATCATCTATTGATACTGGTAATGGCTCAAAAGGGCCACCACTTACGGGCTATTCATGACCGTGCCACCTTTTGGGTGGCTTAATCTTCATCAATCAATCAACAGCCACCCTAGCGCCGACCCCCTCTCCCCCCTGGCCACACCCACACTGTGACACAGCCCTACACCCCCCCTGGCCACACCCACACTGTGACACAGCCCTACACCCCCCCCTGGCCACACCCACACTGTGACACAGCCCTACACCCCCCCTGGCCACACCCACACTGTGACACAGCCCTACACACCCCCACCCCACACCCACACTGTGACACAGCCCTACACCCACCCTGGCCACACCCACACTGTGACACAGCCCTACACACACCCCCGGCCACACCCACACTGTGACACAGCCCTACACACCCCCCGGCCACACCCACACTGTGACATAGCCCTACATACCCCCACCCTGGCCACACCCACACTGTGACACAGCCCTACACACCCCCCGGCCACACCCACACTGTGACATAGCCCTACATACCCCCACCCTGGCCACACCCACACTGTGACACAGCCCTACACACCCCCCCGGCCACACCCACACTGTGACACAGCCCTACACACCCCCACCCTGGCCACACCCACACTGTGACACAGCCCTACACACCCCCACCCTGGCCACACCCACACTGTGACACAGCCCTACACACCCCCACCCCTGGCCACACCCACACTGTGACACAGCCCTACACACCCCCACCCTGGCCACACCCACACTGTGACACAACCCTACACACCCCCCCCGGCCACACCCACACTGTGACATAGCCCTACACACCCCCACCCCGGCCACACCCACACTGTGACACAGCCCTACACACCCCCACCCTGGCCACACCTACACCATGCGCCCCACCTAATGTTTAAAAGTGTCTCGTTCCATTCCATCAATCCCTCACTAAATTCCCCAATTATTCTATTGTTTAGGCAGTCAAGTTATTAGTTGATAATTTCATCTACTAGTTTTTACCTCGTATATTTCAACACTGAATATCTAGTTTGTATTCGCAGTTTAAAAAGTTATTAATGCTTCCCAAGTCCGAAGAGAGACACAAATGGTGGGATAGTTTCAAGCATATCTTCAAATTCCGCTCACCTCATTACTTCAATAAAACTCGACTTCACTCTTACTTTTTTTACCGAGTTGGAGTGCGAGAGAGGAAAGAATTATAACGACATGAGAGCAGCTGTCATAAGCATTCCGTCCTCTCGGCTAATAGGTCCTGTTTGTTATGTTATAGTAACCAACCTTACGAATGTAACTTACTATTCAAAATGCTCACAAATGTCCACAGTTACTGTGCATCACATTTTGTGGGTTAGGTGGGTTGCTTGGATTTCTGGTTAGGGTAGGAAGTGGATGGATTTTTACGTAATGGCAAATGAACAGACGAGGCTGCCTGAGTATAGGGGGTCTTCAGGACTCATTGGCGAGCAACACGAACTCTGCAAGAGTCTGCAAGCTGGGTCAGGGTAGGTCTGTCTTGGTTACTGTCTCCTGCAACTCTGGAGAGATATAGTCAGTAATGAGGGGCAATGTCAGGAGCACATTTGTTACCGTCAATAGATGAACTTGACCTCTGAAAAAGGCGGTCAACAACAACATTCTAAAACGGGTAGAGTTTGTTGACCAGACCACACACTAGAAGTTGAAGGGACGACGACGTTTCGTCGACTTGAGAATGGTCCAGGACGGACCGAAACGTCGTCGTCCCTTCAACTTCTAGTGTGTGGTCTGGTCAACATACTTCAGCCACGTTATTGTGACTCATCGCCTGCATACGGGTAGAGTTTGAAGCACTGCGATGACCATAACTCATATATGAAAGCTTCCATGATTACACTAACAACCCACAAACTATACAACTCAAATCCCCCCCCCCCTTGGATAGCCAGGTCAATAGAGGTCAGAGGCACTCAGTACTCCACGACGCGTGAAGGTCAAACAAATCCTGACGCTGACAGCAACATGTATAACATGTATATTCCAAAATACATGAAAATATACCGGAAGACGTTTGAAGAACACATTAAAACAACTGTCACAATTAAAAGGATAGGCTGGATAACAAGAACTTTCAAACAAGAGATTATGGGACATGATAAGACGCTACTGCAATCAGAACGATAATAGACAATTCTATGAACTTTAAGCTCCCATGCAAGACTATTCACCCACGCTTTTAAACATACGAGGCAGAACTAGTCCATCTCGTTCAATATTTAAAAAGGGGTTTTATAAACCCCACCAAAGGCTACCTGATCAACTAGACGTGTAACAGCCTGGTTGACCAGACCACCACACCACGATATGGTCAGACATCCTAGAGGGTTCAGTGGAATCCCAGGTTGCATTGCCTTTGACCATGCCGTGACGTGGTGGTCTAGGGCGCTAACTTGGGAGTATCCAATGTGTTGGTTCGAATCCTCTTCATGGTTCCTACTGATTTTCCCATTGATACATAACGTTAATGGGACTTCATTGTGCACCTGCTAGGCAGGACTGAGTGCCTAACTCCTTCTCCTAGCTTTCTTCTCCTCTCTTTTGTATTGTTTTCTCCATAATACTATCCCCCCCTTTCACTTCTTGCAAGACCTCGTCACAACCAACCGGTTCCCCGGTTCTCGACCGGGGAACCGGTCGGCCGAGCGGACAGCACGCTGGATTTGTGATCCTGTGGCCCTGGGTTCGATCCCAGGCGCCGGCGAGAAACAATGGGCAAAGTTTCTTTCACCCTATGCCCCTGTTACCTAGCAGTGAAATGGGTACCTGGATGTCAGCTGTCACGGGCTGCTTCCTGGGGGTGGAGGCCTGGTCGAGGACCGGGCCGCGGGGACACTAAAAAGCCCCGAAATCATCTCAAGATAACCTCAAGATAACCTCTTCTTCCCCCCCCCCTCACAACCTCACCTTCCCCCCCTCACAACCTCACCTCCTCCCCCTCACAACCTCACCTTCCCCCCCCCCTCACAACCTCTAACTGAAGGGACTCAGCTTCTCCACTAAGTGGCACCAGTCACTGAACGACTCCAAAGATCCCACAGGACGTTGCACGGTTCTTGCAGGTCTCTGACCGTGTGTGACACCTTGGTCTACTTGCAAATCCTTAAGTACTGGATATCTCAGGCTCCATCTTTCAACTAATTAGGGACCATGAACGAACTCTATTTGCACTATGAAATTTTTGACTCTATGTTTTGACACTATGAAATTGATTTTTTTTGGAGTCATATTTGGTTTTTCGACTTTTTGTACCGAAAATATGTCAATAACTGAGAACAGCGATAGGTCATATATTTCCAAACCCCCCCCCCCAGCAGTTTTCAAAATATTAAATATATCCTAAATATGACTCCTGAGCCATATTTTGGAGCCAATTTCTGGCTCTCTGAACATATTTGCAGTTTGAAATTACGACTTTTTAATCCGAATAAATAATTACTGAAAACAGCGATGGGTCACATTTTGCCTAAACCCCCCTGCAGTTTTCAAAATACCTGAAATGTCGGAAATTTGACTCCTGAGCGTGATTTTTGAGCCGAATTCTGACTCTCTGCACCTATTTTCATTTTAAAGTTACAACTTTTTAAACGGAAAATATGCCAATTACTGAAAACGTTGATGGGTCATACTTTGCCCAAACCCCCCCTACAGTTTTCAAAATAATTGAAATGTCGGAAATTTAACTCGGCGTGATTTTTGAGCCAAATTTTGACTCTCTGCACCTATTTTAATTTTCAAATTACGATTTTTTATACCGAAAATATGCCAATTACTGAAAACGGCGATGGATCATATTTTGCCCAAACCCCCTGCAGTTTTCAAAATATCTGAAATGTCGGAAATTTGACTCCTGAACGTGATTTTTGAGCCGAATTCTGACTCTCTGCACCTATTTTCATTTTCAAATTACGAATTTTTATACCGAAAACATGCCAATTACTGAAAACGGCGATGGGTCATATTTTGCCCAAACCCCCCTGCAGTTTTCAAAATATCTGAAATGTCGGAAATTTGACTCCCGAGCGTGATTTTTGAGCTGAATTCTGACTCTTTGCACCTATTTTCATTTTCAAATTACGATTTTTATACCGAAAATATGCCAATTACTGAAAACGGCGATGGGTCATATTTTGTCCAAACCCCCCTGCAGTTTTCAGAATATCTGAAACGTCGGAAATTTGACTCCTGAGCGCGATTTTTGAGCCGAATTCTGACTCTCTGCACCTATTTTCATTTTCAAATTACGATTTTTTATACCGAAAATATGCCAATTACTGAAAACGGCGATGGGTCATATTTTGCCCAAACCCGCCTGCAGTTTTCAAAATATCTGAAACGTCGGAAATTTGGCTCCTGAGCGTGATTTTTGAGCCGAATTCTGACTCTCTGCACCTATTTTCATTTCCAAATTACGACTCTTCATACCGAAAATATGCCAATTACTGAAAACGTCGTTGGGTCATATTTTGCCCAAACCCCCCTGCAGTTTTCAAAATTACTGAAACGTCGGAAATTTGGCTCCTGAGCGTGATTTTTGAGCCGAATTCTGACTCTCTGCACCTATTTTCATTTTCAAATTACGATTTTTTATACCGAAAATATGCCAATTACTGAAAACGGCGATGGGTCATATTTTGCCCAAACCCCCCTGCAGTTTTCAAAATATCTGAAATGTCGGAAATTGGACCCCTGAGTGTGATTTTTGAGCCGAATTCTGACTCTCTGCACCTATTTTCATTTTCAAATTACGATTTTTTATACCGAAAATATGCCAATTACTGAAAACGGCGATGGGTCATATTTTGCCCAAATCCCCCCTGCAGTTTTGAAAATATCTGAAATGTCGGAAATTTGACTCCTGAGTGTGATTTTTGAGCTGAATTCTGACTCTCTGCACCTATTTTCATTTTCAAATTACGATTTTTTATACCGAAAATATGCCAATTACTGAAAACGGCGATGGGTCACATTTTGCCCAAACCCCTTTGAAGCAGTGAACAAATCCACAAGGGCCGTGACGAGGATTCGAACCTGCGTCCGGGAGCATCCCAGACACTGCCCTAATGGACTGAGCTACGACAGGGTTAAAAGCACCTACCTTTTAACCCTTTGAAGCAGTGTCTGAGTGTCAATTGGCGCCAGTGTTCCACTGGGCAGTCTCTTGTTGCACAATGTGTACTTCAACGGTCTTGAAGCTTCATACTGATACTTCATACAGTAGATACAGCTTCCTTGAAGCTGTAGCCTATGCTGATGCCACCTTTCGAAAGGTGTTATCTTCCAATCTTGTGTGGTAAACAAATCCGTTGATTACAACTATACTGTATGATATTGAATCAGGCACAGGCACACGCATGGATGGAGAAAATATAGTGCTCAGCGATAAAGTTGATATCTTGTCTCAGAAAGTTGACTGTTCAATGACCATGAAGAGCCATGTGTTGAACCTAATAAACAAGGAAATCAAGGAACTTGTATTCCTACGGCACATCTAGCAACTTTTCGACAGCAGGGGGTTGAAAAGTTTAATAGGAAGCACAAGTTAGATCCCATCTTAATTATCTACCACTCTCCTGGCTGGCCTGCTCTTCATCTTATATCCTAACTGCATAATTAAGAGAACCACGTGAGCAGACTCATCTCAAGACTTGACTCGTTCTGGATGGTGGCTTTAGTCTTGGGGGAAAAGGCCAACATTTTCAAGATTACTCACCTGGCCCCACTTCGCGGACAACCAGAAGTTGGTAACCACAACACAAGACGCTCAGCCACCAATAGCCTCATGCTGACTGTGTCATGTTCCGGAACACTTCATCAGCGATCATTCACTCCAATATTTGCAACATGTTTGCTTACTATGTAAATATGCATAAAATCAAGTCAACCAACCATAAGATGTCTTTAGCTTCACCTTGAAACTAGCATAAATAACTTAGCACTAAATAAAATTTACTTCAAATGGAAGCTAATAAGCTCATTAAGTGAGTTTCTAGAGCCAGGCTTTAGATGAGCAGATGTAAGATAACAGCTCTTAGCTCGCAGTTTCATTAGTACATTCAGCATTATTCTTAATGAACCCCAGTCCTAGTTGAGAGAGAGAGAGAGAGAGAGAGAGAGAGAGAGAGAGAGAGAGAGAGAGAGAGAGAGAGAGAGAGAGAGAGAGAGAGAGAGAGAGAGAGTCAATGCACTACTTTCTGATTGACGCAGTAAAGGATGGAAAAAAGTCCACCTCGCCACTCATCTCTCCTCCCCCAAGACTAATAACCATTAAGGTCTGAAACACCAGAAGCCTCATCAAGGGCATAAATACACTCCACCCAGACATTACAGTTTCATTAGAAAACATAATTATGGCAGAGAAAGTAGGAAGGATTATGTGACCAAAGACAAGGATGGCTGAAGGCCCTGAGAGAGAGAGAGAGAGAGAGAGAGAGAGAGAGAGAGAGAGAGAGAGAGAGAGAGAGAGAGAGAGAGAGAGAGAGAGAGAGAGAGAGAGAGAGAGAGAGAGAGAGAGATAATTATTAGAGAGGAATCATGTGAATTATTGTGAGGTGTGAGTAAGAAACACTGGGAGAAGTGTATGAGTTATGCGGATTATCTGAACATTATCATCTTAACAGTGTGAGGCTCATTTGCATATGCTAAAAAGCTATTAAGAAAGTGTTTTAACTTTAATTTGTCGCCTCTACACGCATATGCACACTACCTGGCTCTCTCTCTCTCTCTCTCTCTCTCTCTCTCTCTCTCTCTCTCTCTCTCTCTCTCTCTCTCTCTCTCTCTCTGTCTCTCTCTCTTTCTCTCTCTCTTTCTCTCTCTCTCTCTCTCTCTCTCTCTCTCTCTCTCTCTCTCTCTCTCTCTCTCTCTCTCTCTCTCTTCTTTCTCTCTCTCTCTCTCTCTCTCTGTCTCTCTCTCTCTCTGTTCCTCTGTCTGTAACCCTCTCTTCCACCCCTCCCTCCCTCCCTCTACTAAATCGTTGTGACATACAAACTGGCCATTTTACAGGTAATTATTCAATTTGCATATTTTCTTTCTGGGTGATAGCAACGGGAGCAATTGACAAAAATAAGTACAGAATGCCATTAGTCTGAGTTAAAGCGTTTTATCCGAATGGTCTTGTGAAGGGTGAAGGGTGGTGTGTATGTACTCACCTAGTTCTGCTTGCGGGGGTTGAGCTCTGGTCCTTTGGTCCCGCCTCTCACATGTTAATCAACTAATGTACAGGGTCCTGAGCCTATTGGGCTCTATCATATCTACACTTGAAACTGTGTATGGAGTCAGCCTCCACCACATCACTTCCGAATGCATTCCATTTGTCAACTACTATGACGCTAAAAAAGTTTTTTCTAATACCTCTGTGGCTCATTTGGGCACTCAATTTCCATCTGTGTTCCCTAGTACGTGTGCCCCTTGTATTAAACAGCCTGTCTTTATCTACCCTATCAATTCCTTCGAGAATCTTGTATGTGGTGATCATATACCGCCGAAAGATCATGTGTGTTTACTAGTTGTGTTTACTAGTTGTGTTTTTGCGGGGGTTGAGCTTTGCTCTTTCGGCCCGCCTCTCAACTGTCAATCAACTGTTTACTAACTAACTACTAACTACTTTTTTTTTTTTCCCCACACCACACACACACACACACACCCCAGGTAGCAGCCCGTGACAGCTGACTAACTCCCAGGTACCTATTTACTGCTAGGTAACAGGGGCACTTAGGGTGAAAGAAACTTTGCCCATTTGTTTCTGCCTCGTGCGGGAATCGAACCCGCGCCACAGAATTACGAGTCCTGCGCGCTATCCACCAGGCTACGAGGCCCCTAATGTGTGTATGTGTGTATGTATGGCCACATGTGTGTATGTGTGTGTGTGTGTGTGTGTGTGTGTGTGTGTGTGTGTGTGTGTGTGTGTGTGTGTGTGTGTGTGTGTGTGTGTGTGTGTGTGTGTGTGCCTGCAGGATCGAGCTATTAGCTCATGGACCTCGCCTTTCTCATTGTCGATTGTCTAATGTACTGACGCCCGACATATTTTTCTTCTATGCATCAGCAGCAAGCTAGGTGAGGTGAGCTGATCAGTGCCTACATTTCTGGTTAGGTTAGCAGGTTGACCAGACCACACACTAGAAGAGAAAGGGACGACGACGTTTCGGTCCGTCCTGGACCATTCACAAGTCGATTGTGTGTCTTGACTTGAGAATGGTTCAGGACGGACCGAAACGTCGTCGTCCCTTCACCTTCTAGTGTGTGGTCTGGTCAACATACTTCAGCCACGTTATTGTGACTCATCGCCTGCCCTTAGGTCAGCACTTTGAATTTTGTACGTTGTGGCAGACCAAACGAGTGAGCCCTTGGTTGATACAGTACAGCGTCGTAGTGATGAATATTGTATTTGACGTATACAGCTCTAACGGCCTCGTTACTATCACGCCAGAGGAATTATTTATCAATCAATCAACCAACTATCTCCCCCCCCCCGTCCAGTGTGAGGGTACACACTAACTGACAGGAGACAGTAGAGGGTTAGCATTGATCTATTCACAACTCAGGAGACAGTAGAGGGTTAGCATTGATCTATTCACAACTCAGGAGACAGTAGAGGGTTAGCATTGATCTATTCACGACTCCAGCCTACGTATGATAAAACTCCAATACGTAGATTGGTTCTGACTTAGGAAACTTCAAGTATTTATGTCTACTTACGAAACTTATACATCGTGCTTCAGTCATGGTGGCCCTTGTGTACATTTATGTATACGTTATGTAAATGTATGCAGACGAGGAGTCACAATAACGTGGCTGAAATATGTTGACCAAACTACACACTAGAAAGTGAAGAGACGACGACGTTTCGGTCCGTCCTGGACCATTCTCAAGTCGACCATTCTCACAATCGACTTGAGAATGGTCCAAGGCGGACCGAAACGTCGTCGTCCCTTCACTTTCTAGTGTGTGGTTTGGTCAACATATGTAAATGTAAACTTGTTTACATTTACAGTTTATGTGCTCCGAAGTACCGCGAGATTCTTTATGACAATAATACCTTAAGTTTGTGAAGCTTCCAGACTCTTAAACTGTTTAATAAATGTAAACAGAGCCGCCATGATTATGGAAGGATGTACAGGTTTTCTAAGTAACCACTTAGGAAAGTGGTTGATATATCCTGGTTTATATCCTTACGAAAGGATGCTTCATATATCCTGAGAGAGAGAGAGAGAGAGAGAGAGAGAGAGAGAGAGAGAGAGAGAGAGAGAGAGAGAGAGAGAGGAAGATGCTGAATACATACTGTCATAGTCTGAAGGAGCAGGACCTGCGCTGGTGAGCTGGGAGAGCAGGACGCAGCAACACAACAGCGTCACCCAACACTTGACTACGCTCACGCCCATCACCTGCAACACATGATAATGTTATCCTCACGCCCACACCTGCAACACATGGTAATGTTATCCTCACGCCCACACCTGCAACACATGGTAATGTTATCCTCACGCCCACACCTGCAACACATCAACATAACAGTCCCTGCAACACACACTAACAATCACTACCCAAGACAAGACTGATATTGAAACAGTCGGTGCAGACAGACGGAGATTCAATCAGCGCCGCTCCTGTGCCAGGTAAGTCCACTACGGGCTCACCATAGCCCGTGCTACTTGCCCCGCTCCTGTGGCAGGTAAGTCCACTACGGGCTCACCATAGCCCGTGCTACTTGCCCCGCTCCTGTGCCAGGTAAGTCCACTACGGGCTCACCATAGCCCGTGCTACTTGCCCCGCTCCTGTGCCAGGTAAGTCCACTACGGGCTCACCATAGCCCGTGCTACTTGCCCCGCTCCTGTGCCAGGTAAGTCCACTACGGGCTCACCATAGCCCGTGCTACTTGCCCCGCTCCTGTGCCAGGTAAGTCCACTACGGGCTCACCATAGCCCGTGCTACTTGCCCCGCTCCTGTGCCAGGTAAGTCCACTACGGGCTCACCATAGCCCGTGCTACTTGCCCCGCTCCTGTGCCTGGTAAGTCCACTACGGGCTCACCATAGCCCGTGCTACTTGTCCCGCTCCTGTGCCAGGTAAGTCCACTACGGGCTCACCATAGCCCGTGCTACTTGCCCCGCTCCTGTGCCTGGTAAGTCCACTACGGGCTCACCATAGCCCGTGCTACTTGCCCCGCTCCTGTGCCAGGTAAGTCCACTACGGGCTCACCATAGCCCGTGCTACTTGCCCCGCTCCTGTGCCAGGTAAGTCCACTACGGGCTCACCATAGCCCGTGCTACTTGCCCCGCTCCTGTGCCAGGTAAGTCCACTACGGGCTCACCATAGCCCGTGCTACTTGCCCCGCTCCTGTGCCTGGTAAGTCCACTACGGGCTCACCATAGCCCGTGCTACTTGTCCCGCTCCTGTGCCAGGTAAGTCCACTACGGGCTCACCATAGCCCGTGCTACTTGCCCCGCTCCTGTGCCTGGTAAGTCCACTACGGGCTCACCATAGCCCGTGCTACTTGCCCCGCTCCTGTGCCAGGTAAGTCCACTACGGGCTCACCATAGCCCGTGCTACTTGCCCCGCTCCTGTGCCAGGTAAGTCCACTACGGGCTCACCATAGCCCGTGCTACTTGCCCCGCTCCTGTGCCTGGTAAGTCCACTACGGGCTCACCATAGCCCGTGCTACTTGTCCCGCTCCTGTGCCAGGTAAGTCCACTACGGGCTCACCATAGCCCGTGCTACTTGCCCCGCTCCTGTGCCTGGTAAGTCCACTACGGGCTCACCATAGACCGTGCTACTTGGAACTTGTTCCGAATACCTGAATCTATAACAACAACAATGCAGACGGATGAAGAAAGGAAGACCGCGAAAATTTGAGACAAAGCTCCTGGACTCCGGCTCGAAAGCCCAACGGTCGAGCCGGGTCCAGCAGGAAAAAAAAAACTTTGTCGGTGTCTCTAGTTGCCACTTCGTAAAAAATGTAACTGTTTTATCTCAGCAGTTACGAACAGCTCTAAGCAACACACTTATCCTATGGAGGCCGATATGCAGGAAGCCTCAATATTACGGTTATCTTGAGATGATTTCGGGGCTTTAGTGTCCCTGCGGCCCGGTCCTCGACCAGGCCTCCACCCCCAGGAAGCAGCCCGTGACAGCTGACTAACACCCAGGTACCTATTTTACTGCTAGGTAACACGGGCATAAGGTGAAAGAAACTCTGCCCATTGTTTCTCGCCGGCGCCCAGGACCACAGGATCACAAGTCCAGCGTGCTGTCCGCTCGGCCGACAGGTTCCTGTGCTGTAATGTTTAGCAATACGTTGCAATTTTAACGTAAAATATGCAACATTATAAGTGAGAGGACGAGTTGAGGAAACTGCAAAACGTCTTAATCGACAAGAAAGTCGATTAAGAATATGTGAACACTGTTTTATTAACAATGAAATCACGAGAAGGTGATGTGTTAAAAAAAAATACTGAGGCATTAAAATGGGATCGAACCCCCGTCCGTAAACACCCGAGGCACACGCCCCACCAACTGGAGGGTTCAGCTGGTACTGCGTATGCATGGCAACTCCAGGGATGCGTGTTCGATCCCATAATACTGCCTCAATATTTTCTCGATTTTGTTTTATTATTAACCGGCTGAGGTCGGGAGTTGACTGTCGCTACACTATGTGTCGGGGGTCGTGGAGGACAGGTCAACAGATAACTAGAAGTTCAGGTAATATCCCAGCCTCGCTCCTGTGCCAGGTAAGTCCACTACGGGCTCACCATACCCTGTGCTACTTGGAACTTTTTGTTCCCAGAAGCTGAATCTTAAACAACAACAACCACCAGCCTAGAGCCACGAGTGGATGTACATGGACAAGCAGGGGAGTGTGATCCACTTGGCCGCGCTAACACAGTGCTGTTTGTTGACCACACCACACACTAGAAAATGAAGGGACGACGACGTTTTGGTCCGCCCCTATCCTTAATTTCATCACCTGTTCCTTTACTGTTGTTTTTCTCCTGATGTGGCTGTGCAGCAATTTAGGATGAGTCATTGCCTTGCTTGCTATGTCATTTTCGTATTGTTTTTCTGCCTCTCTTCTCATCCTGACATATTCATTCCTGGCATTCTGGTATCTTTCTCTGCTCTCAAGCTCAAGTGTCCTGTTATTTTTGTAGTTTCTCCACGGCCTTTTACTTTGCTGCTTATCTAGTCTACATCTCTGATTAAACCATGGGTTTCTCATCTTCAATTGTGTGTTTATGTGTGTGTGTGTGTGTGTTTACTAGTTGTGTTTACTAGTTGTGTTTTGCGGGGGTTGAGCTTTGCTCTTTCGGCCCTCCTCTCAACTGTCAATCAACTGTTTACTAACTACTATTTTTTTTTTTTTCACACCACACACACACACACACACACCCGGGAAGCAGCCCGTGACAGCTGACTAACTCCCAGGTACCTATTTACTGCTAGGTAACAGGGGCACTTAGGGTGAAAGAAACTTTGCCCATTTGTTTCTGCCTCGTGCGGGAATCGAACCCGCGCCACAGAATTACGAATCCTGCGCGCTATCCACCAGGCTACGAGGCCCCGGTGTGTGTGTGTGTGTGTGTGTGAGAGAGAGAGAGAGAGAGAGAGAGAGAGAGAGAGAGAGAGAGAGAGAGAGAGAGAGAGAGAGAGAGAGAGAGAGAGAGAGGTGGAAGTATCAGAAGCAGCAGGTAGACCAACTTGAAGCAGCAGGTAGACGTAACACCACCACCCTCTTAACACCATCTCATGCCTCCCCAAATCCTATATGATAACGTCTCCAGATTCCATCGTCCCCCGATTCTTCCTCCGAAATGGAAACCTTTTGAATGCCCATTTTTTAAAGGCGTTTCTCTCCGGCTTCACGAAGAAGCGGATAACTGGGTTGCAATCACTCTCCCTGCCGTAAGATGCAACACGGAGCACTTGCAAGCCCCTACGTCAAGTCTCAAGATGCCGCTCACATTCTCCCGCCAGCATCTCCCACGAACAGGGAGAGGAACCAACCAGTTGGTATGATAAAAATGGAGTAATGAGATTATGTGATAAGGAAGGAAGGGGTGTAACAAGGGTCCGAGAGGCTTAGACGAGGAGGAGGAGGAGCACATGGAACAGGGGACGCCTACTGGGCGCTAACAAGCAAGAGGACTGGACCCAAGATGATGTGAGTGAGAGAGATGGGGAATGCAGACGAGACGATGGCAAACGATCGGAATCAACGATAATGGCTAAAATAAAGAAAAAAGAGAAGAGAATACAACAATTACCTTTCCTCCTCCTTCCCCTCTTACTCCTCTACCTCTCTAGTAAAGGCTCTTATCATCCTCTTTACCTACTTCCCTTATCTCCGTTCCTGCTATTCTATCTCCCTTTCTTGGTCATGTTATCTTCCTCTGCCTCTCTCACTCTCCACTCTATTTCTCTGTTTCATCATCTCTCAAGTCTCATTTTCCTTGACTTCATTTTCCAGTCTATGTTTTTCTTCTCTCTGTCTCTCTATAGCTGTCTGTACGAGTCTCCTGTCATTCAGCAGGCGAGGACAGCGGAGAGAGAGAGAGAGAGAGAGAGAGAGAGAGAGAGAGAGAGAGAGAGAGAGAGAGAGAGAGAGAGAGAGAGAGAGAGAGAGAGAGAGAGAGAGAGGGGCGGGGGAGAAACAACATATAACACAAGTGACAATAACAGACTGAATTTTCCACCTTAAGACAAACCTCTGACGCCCACACCTCCTCTGGAAACAAAAGCTCTCTTAACAAGTTCCCGACCAAACAACAGCCGCTGAGAAAGATCATCGTTAAGTCGGGAAGCCAGTTGAAGCGCTCTTCACCGCCCCTAACAAGCCTCTCACAGCTTGTGGAGAGCGAGAACACTCCCTCACCTGCACTGACCTGCTCTCACCTCACTTTGGTGGAGGGTGGTGGAGAGAGGAGGAGAGGGGGGGATATTGTAGGAGGGCTGTAGAGGGGTAGGAGGAGGGAAGTAGAGAGGGAGCAGGAGGGAAAAAGAAGAAGAGGGGGTAGAAGGAGAGTAAAGAGAGAGAGTAAGGAGTAATGCGGAAGACAGGTTGAGGAAATAGGGAATTTGTGGAATTTGGAGCCCAATAATGGGTGAAAATGAATGCAGATTTTCCAACTTTAACTGTGGGTTTGCCCCTGTTTAAAATAGGTAATTGGGTCAATGGTGGTGGCGTTGGGTCAAAGGTCATCGTTGCCGTGACAGTGTCAGTCAGAATGTCACATGAGGTAACAGCCTCAAAACTGGTACCAAGCTAATATCATTGATCACATATACACAGAGGAACCACAGTACCTCAATGTAACATTGAGATAATCAGATTTTCTCAATAGTAGTAATAATAATAATATGTGAACTACGGATAAGATCTTTAATATATCTCATTCAGCTCTCAATCGGGCTATTACTGCTGCTCTACTTTCTCCTCCACCCTTTCACTCCTTCCCAATCCTTTACCCACCCAAACCCTACCCATCCCTGCCTTACACATCCCTGCCTCAGGTCATCCTGAGGCTAGGATGACCTGCCACACAGCTGCCACACTTGTATCGGACTCGTATCATGCACTCTTCCTCATGTTCACCTCAGGTCTTGGACGGGACAGAATAATTCACCTTCGACTCCTACCATTTTGTTAATTACACCGCCACATACACAACACACACACACACACACACACACACACAGTCTTTGACTTTATGGAGATCCTTTGGATTCTGAGTCTTTGGCTTTACGAAGCCTTTTGGGGCCATCTTCGTGCGTCTGAATTCCTGTCACCGAGTCTTGTGTCGGGAAATGAACTGAGGCCATTAGGAAAGTGGATCAATTTTTCTAAGGTTATTGGAGTGAGCTGTGTGGTGGGTGGGGGGGGGGCTGGGCGAGGGGCTACAAGGGAGTCTTATTGGTTGCCGATATTTGTTAGGTTTGTTTGGGCGGCCTGGTTGGTTGTGGTGTGGTGGTGGTGGTGTGGTGGTGGTGGTGGTGTGGTGGTGGTGGTGGTGTGGGTGGTTGTGGTGTGGTGGTGGTGTGGTGGTGGTGGTGGTGTGGGTGGTTGTGGTGTGGGTGGTTGTGGTGTGGGTGGTGGTGGTGTGGGTGGTGGTGGTGTGGTTGTGGTGTGGTGGTGGTAGTGGTGTGGGTGGTTGTGGTGTGGGTGGTGGTGGTGTGGGTAGTTGTGGTGAGGGGGGTTGTGGTGTGGTGGTGGTGTGGGTGGTGGTGGTGTGGTGGTGGTGGTGGTATGGGTGGTGTGTAGGTGGTTGTGGTGTGGGTGGTTGTGGTGTGGGTGGTGGTGTGGGTGGTGGTGTGGGTGATTGTGGTGTGGGTGGTGGTGATGTTAGTGTTAGGGATGAGGGACCCTTACACATTCGAACATAACCTTTCTCATGTCTTCTCATTTCTTTCTTTCTCATATTTTTACAAGACATACACAAAAGCACAATGTAAATTTTTTCCAGATGTTCACATTAACTAAATCACATCAGAGTTGTATGTAAACTTGTCAGAAAAGTGTATAAGGAGTCATTCATGGTACTTCCACAACGTACGTGCGACTACTGCTCGAGTATGCGGCTCCTGCTCGAAGCTCCCATCTACAAAAGCACTAGACGATATATATGTTTAGATATATACCAAAAAGAGTGATTCCAGACCTGAGAGGATTAGAGTCTGAGGGGGAAACAAATGTGAGAACTGGATCTCACTAAATAAGATATTGGAAAGAGGAGACATGACCGCGGTATGTAAGATCCTAAATAAAAAAGAAAAGGGACAAAACGTCGATCAGTTATAAGTACAGAACAATAACCTCCTAGATGAAAGCTAGAGACACAAATGCTCTATAGTAATATAGAGCAAGTAGTAATATATAGCACTACTAATTAGTGTAATTATAGTAATTACATAATTATAGTATAGTAATGTATATATAATGTTGTATAATATAATATATAATGTTGTAACCCTTTTTATGTAATGAAATTTTAAATAAAGTTAGATATATATACACACATATTAAAAGAATTGGGGTGGTAGGGGAAGAAAATATCAAAGTGTTCAGTGAGGATCCACAAGGTCTTCTCTGAGTACTCATTATTTTCTTCTCCGAGGCTATGGGTCCCTACACTTGCACCAGAGGTGGTACCCCTTTTAGGTATAGTAATATAGTATAATAAGTATTGTGATATATGTCCCTATAACACTTAGCCAAACTGTAGGGAGTAATGGTATGAAAAAAGGATGAATTAGTAGCGGAGACACCATACACAGGTTCACATGTAGCTATGATGGATAGCTGGAGGGTCAGATGCTAGACGACTGACAGGATGAAACAGCCGGGCCCAAGACCTGACGCTTGGTTCTTCAGTTACAATTATGCGACTACAGTCAGGTGAAAATATACACACTATTACTACAGAAGAGTACTGTTCCCGCATGAAAGCTGTGAGAATCGTACACTAAATGGCTACTGGAATTCACCTCAAATAAGTGTAATTTAATGACAATACGGAGAGGGAACTAGAAACCAATAGGAAGAGTTTAGCATGAGGAGAGAGCACATCTATACCCAATATGCCCTACATACCCAACATGGCTTTGTTATTGTTGAATCTTGACTTTATCTGGACATAGTTAAATTTAAATGTCGTAATCTTCTTAGTAGGCGTGAGCTAACTTAAGCTGCCTGAGGCCTCCTGCCTCTTCTGTGTCTTTACTTTGTCTGTCTCTCTCTCTCTCTCTCTCTCTCTCTCTCTCTCTCTCTCTCTCTCTCTCTCTCTCTCTCTCTCTCTCTCTCTCTCTCTCTCTCTCTCTCTCTTATTTTTCACTTCCCGTTTATTCACTGTTCGCGTCTCCTCTCCTTCGCTGCTTGCTAGTTTACAGTGCTCTTCCTCTCGTAGGTAACTGTGTTTACCTCAGCCTTCATGGGTTTTACATTTTCCAGTTACACCTCACCTCTCACTTCGTATTACCTCACCTCTCACTTCGTATTACCTCACCTCTCACCTAATATTACCTCACCTCTCACTTCGTATTACCTCACCTCTCACTTCGTATTACCTCACCTCTCACTTCGTATTACCTCACCTCTCACTTCGTATTACCTCACCTCTCACTTCGTATTACCTCACCTCTCACTTCGTATTACCTCACCTCTCACTTCGTATTACCTCACCTCTCACTTCGTATTACCTCACCTCTTCTCTTGCCTTACATACGCTTCCATCCAGCTGTTCTTAAGAAGAACATAAGAACAAAGGTAACTACAGAAGGCCTATTGGCCCATACGAGGCAGCTCCTATTCTTACTCTTATCTGTTCTTACTCCATTTACGGGCTATTCATGCCCGTGCCACCTCTTGGGTGGCTTAATATTCATCACTCATCAATCTGCTGCTTGATAAGCAGCATGATGGATCAACATGTCATCACTGGCTTTCACAAGTGAGGGTTATGTTGTTTCATCCCCGTTATTATGACTTTACTGTCTGTAAGGCTGAGGTTGACCAGACCACACACTAGAAGGTGAAGGGACGACGACGTTTCGGTCCGTCCTGGACCATTCTCAAGTCCATTGTGATGAAGAAGTAGATGCAGGCAATAAAAAGGCTAGAAAGAGGTGAGGAGCAAAGTGTAGTAGAGGGGATAGTAGTAGGAATAAGAACTGCAGAGGGCCTATTAGCCCATACGAGGCAGCTCCTATTATAACCACCGAATGAGGAGGAGATAGTAATAGGAAGATATTTGTGTGCTGGTATCATATTTTAGCCACGTTATTGTCACTCATCGCCTGCGATGTAAGGACATGTTCAGACGCTGAACACTGTCACCTTTACCGTCTCCATAAACTGCCTCTGCTTCCGACACTCCGTATCACTGTTCCGACACTCCGTATCACTGTTCCGACACTTCGTATCACTGTTCCGACACTCCGTACCACTGTTCCAACACTCAGCTCTCGTATCACAGTGGACTTTAAACCTGGCCACTCGCAACTTCCATTTCACGGTCTGTAAATTGTTGTTTATTGCTGAGTAAATTAAAGGTGTTAATTACACTATGAACTAAGTGCAACACGTCCTATCTGTGATCTGTAACATGCAGATGACAACGACAAATGAAACGGCCGCATATTTTTGTCTATCTCTCCCTCTCACTCTCCCTCGTGTCCTGTACTAACCGTCCAAATTCCAGCAAGTCATCCGACCAATTATCAGTCGGATTCCTCCCTCCAATTCACCTCCACATTCGCTGATCTGTTAACTGATCCATCAATTCAACGACCCCATCTGCTCGTCATCCACCCTTCACTCAACCGTCACCTTCAGTGCCATAAAGAGCCACTGCAGCCAGTGCCTCTGCTGGCATCTCGCAAACTGCTTTTTCCAAATACCTTCACAACACCCTCCAACACCTTCACAACACCCTCCAACACCTTCACAACACCCTCCAACACCTTCACAACACCCTCCAACACCTTCACAACACCTTCACAACTTCCTCTCCCTCAAAGTAGGTGTTGTGTGGTGGTGGTGTTGGCGGCGGTTATGGTGCAACTGTAAACACGTTGTTTATAGTGTCTTCTTAATGGTTGTGTAGTAAAGATATTTGTGTGCTGGTATGTGTAGTAAAGATATTTGTGTGCTGGTATGTGTAGTAAAGATATTTGTGTGCTGGTATGTGTAGTAAAGATATTTGTGTGCTGGTAGAGGCCGGGGTCAACACAAATATCCAGACCGTTCTATTGTAGAAACGATTCGTGAATAGGTAGCCGGTTCTCGGCGTGAATGGTTCGTGTTTACAAGTCTTCAAATCAGCCGGAGAACTCTCAGTCCCCCACAATGGCCGCTGGATACATTATTGTTCGTCCAGATTAAAGCTCTGGATGACACAGACACATGTATGTATACTGACCGTGAGAGGAGAGAGGGAGGGAGGGAGAGAGGGAGAGACGGAGAGAGAGAGGGAGAGAGGGAGAGAGAGAGAGAGAGAGAGAGAGAGAGAGAGAGAGAGAGAGAGAGAGAAGGAGAGAGGGAGAGAGGGAGAGACGGAGAGACGGAGAGAGAGAGGGACGGGGTCCATGTGAGAATGTGAGCACAAGCTTCACATCAACTTACTGACCACAGATGTTTAAGTGCTCCTGGGAGCAACTGTCTTAGAAGCAGCAGTCATATTTAGTTTAGCTATTTATAATTTACGTAAATAACTGTGATACCACTGGTTCCACTGCTAACTCTCAGAACACTAAGAAGCAGAAGAGAGGAGATACGATCACAACGTACAAGATACTAAGGGAAATAGACAAGGTGAACAAGGCTACTCTCTTCATATTGAGAGTAAGCAGAACAAGAGGAAACAAGTGGAAGCTGGAAACGCAAATGAGTCGAAGAAATACAAGACAATACTCGTACCCTGTACCTGGTCAACAGGTGGAATTCGCTGAAGGAAGTTGTGTAAGTCACTTCCATCTACAACTTTTACCAGACAGGAATATTGATAGTCAATCAGACTATTCTGATTGCATTCGTGAATAGGTATTGGTACCTAGTCCTCCGCCCACCCCCTTTGCCCGCTCCTGCACCCGTTGCGAAGTTGTGTTAACGACTGGAATCAATATTCCTGTCAATCAGACAGGAATAGTAATTCGAAAAGTCAGAAATGTTGACATAAAATCCAAGAGTTACAGCAGGGTAGTAAGCGGGGCATACAGAGAGCCATGTCTCACTCTCTTGTAATGACAGTTAATGCAGCAGTGTGAGGCAACCATCTCTACTTCATCACTACCACACCACCACCACCACCACCACACTGAGACCATCACTACCACACCACCACCACCACCACACTGAGACCGTCACTACCACACCACCACCACCACCACCACACTGAGACCATCACTACCACACCACCACCACCACCACCACCACACTGAGACCATCACTACCACCACCACCACCACCACCACCACACTGAGACCATCACTACCACACCACCACCACCACCACCACCACCACACTGAGACCATCACTACCACACCACCACCACCACCACCACCACACTGAGACCATCACTACCACACCACACTGAGACCATCACTACCACACCACACTGAGACCATCACTACCACACCACCACCACCACCACACTGAGACCATCACTACCACACCACCACCACCACAACACTGAGACCATCACTACCACACCACACTGAGACCATCACTACCACACCACACTGAGACCATCACTACCACACCACCACCACCACCACACTGAGACCATCACTACCACACCACCACCACACTGAGACCATCACTACCACACCACCACCACCACCACACTGAGACCATCACTACCACACCACCACCACCACCACACTGAGACCATCACTACCACACCACCACCACCACCACACTGAGACCATCACTACCACACCACCACCACCACCACACTGAGACCATCACTACCACACCACCACCACCACCACACTGAGACCATCACTACCACACCACCACCACCACCACCACCACCACCACCACACTGAGACAATCACTACCACACCACCACCACCACCACACTGAGACCATCACTACCACACCACCACCACACTGAGACAATCACTACCACACCACCAGCACCACCACACTGAGACCGTCACTACCACACCACCACCACCACACTGAGACCGTCACTACCACACCACCACCACCACCACACTGAAACCATCACTACCACACCACCACCACCACCACCACACTGAAACCATCACTACCACACCACCACCACCACCACACTGAGACAATCACTACCACACCACCACCACCACCACACTGAGACCGTCACTACCACACCACCACCACCACCACCACACTGAGACAACACTACCACACCACCACCACCACACTGAGACAATCACTACCACACCACCACCACCACCACACTGAGACAACACTACCACACCACCACCACCACCACCACCACACTGAGACAACACTACCACACCACCACCACCACACTGAGACAATCACTACCACACCACCACCACCACCACACTGAGACAACACCACCACACCACCACCACCACACTGAAACCATCACTACCACACCACCACCACCAAACACACCGTCTGATACAGTCGGGACGACGTGTGTGTGACGGGTGCTCATCATCAGAGATCGTGTAGCGTCACTCACAGTGAACAATGTAACAGTGATATTACAGTCTCTTGTCTACCTCAGACACAACTAATGGAAGGGATCTTAGTAAATTATATTCACTCGCCCCTCTCTCGCTTCTAGTGGGAGAAAGGGGCGTGTTTCTCTACACAACTAGACCTCAGGTCTAGTTTTTTCAGTCTCTTTTCATACTAGTTTTCTAGTTTCTTTTCAGTCTCCCTCGCAGTTTTGCAACGATCCTCGTTGCAGAGCTCTGCACTTTTCCCAGTTTTCATATGTGTCTTTCAAACATAGGAGCTCCACTATGGGGCTGCATACTCTAGAGAATGTCTCACGTAAGTGGTGAACAGTGATCTAAGTCAACTCTTCACAATTCTAGAACCCAGTTCGAACACCCACTCCTCCCCCCCCCCCCCGCCCCTTCCAACACCGGTTCTTGCACCTGTCGCGAAGTTGCGTTAACGACAGGTGTGTCAGTTCTATGACAGCTGTCAATTATCGATTGATCGCTCAAATCAAAGAGAGAAATGTCAACATCATATTTTTTTTTTGTGATAACATTCTGCAACGAAATTCAACCGCAAATTACTCATCTTTACTTTCAGTCTACGGCTGTTACACGTGTGTTTTATTGGTCATAACAGTAACAAAATAATAATAATAATAAAAGTAATTATAAGAACAATAATAAACGAAACAAGAACACATTATAATAATAATCAGATGAATAAGAACGAAACAATATGAACAAAAGACCTACTAGCATAAGGACAAGCTCACAGTCCAGGACACAGCCAGTCTAGGACTAGAGTGTGCGGTGGGGAAATGCCTACACCAGGCGGGCCTGGTGGTTCAGTGGACGGCGCTCGGGATTCGTAGTCCTAACGGGTTCGATCCCAGGAGAAAACAAATAGACAGAGTTTCTTTCACCTTGATGCCCCTGTTTAGCTAGCAGCAAATAGGTACCTGGGAGTTAGACAGCTGCTACGAGCTGCTTCCTGGAGGATGTGTAACGAAAAGGAGGCCTGGTTGAGGACCGGGCCGTGGGGATGCTAAGCCCCGAAATATCTCAAGATAACATCAAGAGATAACCAGAGTGCATGGGTTTCAAAGGTAAAGCCTAGACTGGCTTCAGTAGAATGTTGTTGTTGTTATAGATTATTAAGCTACTCGGAACAAGTTCCAAGTAGCACGGGCTATGGTGAGCCCGTAGCTTACCTGGCACCAGAGCGGGGCAAGTAGCACGGGCTTGGGTGAGCCCGTAGTCGACTTACCTGGCACAGGAGCGGTGCTGGGTTCAGTGGGAGCCTCCAGGCCTTTTCATGTGGATTCAGTGGAGTCCCAGGTTATATTACCTCCCCCATGTTTTGGTCCATAGGTATGGTGTACGGCTTAGGAATACCTAGGCAGAGGGTTCGAATCCTCGCATTGCTCCAATTGATTTTCTCATTATTATTGTCATTATTACTACTCTTTATTTGTTGGTTATATATATTTATAGAGTTATGAGATATCTCATTAGTATTGTTGATTCCTGGAAGTCACGTGTATGGGTCACTAGGTCTTCTCCTTCGAGTGCATCGTAATATATATCCTTCTGAAGATGTACTGATTAATAAGAAAGTACTTAAGAAATTTCCTGTTTCATTCCTTCCTTCAGGGGTCAGACTAAGTCATATATTTATTTTAAATTTTAACATAGATTCTAAATCAAGAGAGATTTTTTTTCTTATTATCGTTCTATCTCGCTGATTTCCTGTTCTCCAGTTCTCTGTCTCTCTCGTGTGGGTGTGTGCTCAACAAGTTGTGCTTGCGGGGGTTGAGCTTAGGCTCTTTGGTCCCGCCTCTCAACCGTCAATGAACTGGTGTACAGAGTCCTGAGCCTACTGGGTTCTATCATACTTATATTTGAAACTGTGTATGGAGTCAGCCTCCACCACATCACTTCCTAATGCATGTACGCGCGTGTGTGTGTGTGTGTGTGTGTGTGTGTGTGTGTGTGTGTGTGTGTGTGTGTGTGTGTGTGTGTGTGTGTGTGTGTGTGTGTGTGTGCGTGCGCGCGTGTGTGTACCGAAGGGCTGTCGCTATATAGCTATAGAGTTTCCGTCCATCCCTCTCATGTCCCCCCCCATCCCCCCTCCCCCCCCCTCCAGCCCTGACACCCTACATGTCTCCACTACACACGCAACTCTGCAAGAGTGACGGTTAGGCACGTTTCCTTTCTATTTGAATGGTTGCCGGGGATTGGTCGGGAGGATGATACGTGGGGGGTAGCCTTAGCCAATAGGAACACTCCTATTCCATCTAACTAATTTGTTTTTCAAAGGATCGCGCCATCGTTGATAACAAGTATTCAAAATAATACAATGTTGCTGTATGACTGTTCCCTTAATTGTATTAATATCTGATTTCAAATTATTACAGTACTGTAATGCAATATAATGACACATACGGTGAGTATAATGACATACGGTGAGTATAATGACACATACGGTGAGTATAATGACACATACGGTAAGTATAATGACACATACGGTGAGTATAATGACAAACAGTCCTCAAAGAACAGGTGACTGAGCAGGCCTGTGAAGGGGAGGGAACTATCAGGGGAAAGTGCCAAGACAATAACTATGCTGTTCAGAATAACACATATACAAAGTTACATCAAATACATAAAAAATAATGAACAAGGTAACATGACATCCAAATGACAAATACAGTGCAAACTACAACCTTTGAAAGCCATAAACAGTAACCACAAGGTATCTATTCACCGCACAGTTCATTATACACAGTACAGCCAGAGAAGTGTTGCAGCATGTCTATTACACAAAGTTGGACCAGCATGTAAGGTAAGGACAGACAAGGTAAGGACAGACAAGGTAAGGACAGACAAGGTAAGGACAGACAAGGTAAGGACAGACAAGGTAAGGACAGACAAGGTAAGGACAGACAAGGTAAGGACAGACAAGGGAAGGACAGACAAGGTAAGGACAGACAAGGGAAGGATAGACCCATCCACAATACTGCTAAACTACCGTGCACAAGCTTCAAGAGCAAGTTGTTGTTGTTGCTTTAGATTCAGCGACTCGGAACCAAAAGTTGCAAGTAGCACGGGCTATGGTGATCCCGTAGTGGCCTTACCTGGCACAGGAGCTGTGACTGGAGCGAACAAGAGCCGCTGCAAATCATCAGTGAAGTGCAGTTGGAAATGACCGCCGCATCACCACAAGAGATTTGGTGTCTTAATAATTACTTACCACCACAAGTTGACCAGACTACACACTAGAAGGTGAAGGGACGACGACGTTTCGGTCCGTCCTGGACCATTCTCAAGTCGATTGTGACTTGATTGACTTGAGAATGGTCCAGGACGGACCGAAACGTCGTCGTCCCTTCACCTTCTAGTGTGTGGTCTGGTCAACTTACTTTAGCCACGTTATTGTGACTCATCGCCTGCTTACCACCACAAGGTGTAGTTCAGCGTACGTTTCAAGAACCCCAGAAGTTGATCCACAGAATAACCTTCCAGTCTACCAACGCGTAATCCGAAATGAAAACAACTAACTTGTGTCAAACGTTTCGGCTCCCCGCTCCAAACGAGAGGAACAAAAGCCTCCACAAATCCACCTACAAATCCGGACCAGAGGAGACCACAATAGTATCCCGAAGCCGGTCCACCTCACGCGATACTCCTCCACAACAATACAACGCCAGGAGGTGAGGCTCGCTCTGAGCACAATGGCCACAACAGCTCGAGCCCTCAACACCCAGCATGTGTAAACGGGCACTGCCAGGGCGGGCGGGGAGG
The DNA here is from genome assembly GCF_040958095.1 of Procambarus clarkii. Taxonomy (NCBI): domain Eukaryota; kingdom Metazoa; phylum Arthropoda; class Malacostraca; order Decapoda; family Cambaridae; genus Procambarus; species Procambarus clarkii. The sequence goes on along the minus strand of NC_091184.1, from coordinate 33,071,661 downwards.
GGGGGGGGGGGGCTCGTGCAGGAAGCCCCGAGCACCGCCGGGGAAGGGGCTCGTGCAGGAAGCCCCGAGCACCGCCGGGGAAGGGGCTCGTGCAGGAAGCCACGAGCACCGCCGGGGAAGGGGCTCGTGCAGGAAGCCCCGAGCACCGCCGGGGAAGGGGCTCGTGCAGGAAGCCCCGAGCACCGCCAGGGAAGGGGCTCGTGCAGGAAGCCCCGAGCACCGCCAGGGAAGGGGCTCGTGCAGGAAGCCCCGAGCACCGCCGGGGAAGGGGCTCGTGCAGGAAGCCCCGAGCACCGCCGGGGAAGGGGCTCGTGCAGGAAGCCCCGAGCACCGCCGGGGAAGGGGCTCGTGCAGGAAGCCCCGAGCACCGCCGGGGAAGGGGCTCGTGCAGGAAGCCCCGAGCACCGCCGGGGAAGGGGCTCGTGCAGGAAGCCCCGAGCACCGCCGGGGAAGGGGCTCGTGCAGGAAGCCCCGAGCACCGCCGGGGAAGGGGCTCGTGCAGGAAGCCCCGAGCACCGCCAGGGAAGGGGCTCGTGCAGGAAGCCACGAGCACCGCCGGGGAAGGGGCTCGTGCAGGAAGCCCCGAGCACCGCCGGGGAAGGGGCTCGTGCAGGAAGCGAGTCTGGTTGTTTAAGGGGCAAGCAACGGCCCCTGGAGATCGTTCCAATTAGCTCGCCAATAACACGAGGGACATAACCCAACCACCATCTGAACTACGCCTCCCAACAGAGCCGTATAGACCTCTTTACCATTAAAATGCATAACCCCCAAAACCTACAAAACAATCGAAGAGTAAGAATTAGTGTAACATTTACACTAGTAAATTTACCTAGTCCTCACAACTAGGTAAATCCATCACATAACTAACACGTAACGTACAGTAGTACAGAGCCAGAGAGTTAAGGCTTAACAAGGGCATTTTCCGAAAATTCACCCAAAGCCACAGGCTTATCTAATACACTTATCTTATCTATAGAACTTAAGTTCCGGATCAGCCGGGCTGTGGTGGGTATGTGGGCCTGCGGGCCTCTCCAAGCAACAGCCTGGTGGACGAAACTCTCACAAGTCGAGCCTGGCCTCGGGCCGGGCTTGGGGAGTAGAAGAACTCCCAGAACCCCATCAACCAGGTATCACGCAGGTATCTAATACACATCCGGGAGACCAATACCCCTCCGCCCTACTCATACATAAAGAGGAGCGTCAAATCTGGCGATATTTACTACACCAGAGATACCGAAAGAAAGATTTCTCCATCTCAACAACATTTCTCCTGCCCAATGAGAAACAGTGGACCAAGTACCAAACATTAGAGAGAATCTCACAATTGACATTTAGCGCCCGTTGAAAGTTCAAGACTCCTCATACGACCGTAAACCAGTTAATGACAAGTGTCCTAACAGAGTGAACCATAGTACACTAAGACGCTCGGGAAGCCCACCTCCCCAGCCTCATGCTACTAGTTTTCGTCCTATTCACAACCGCACCCGTGACCATCTCAAAGCTGCTACTACACCTGCACACAAGACCGAATACTCAGTAGCCACAAACACCGACGTATCAGGCATCTCAGTCCTGTTAGGCAACTTCGAAGGAACGACTGAACAATTCGCCTTCAAAACGCAATATGATGGTTTCTAAAAGAGCACTTAGAACAGCATCAGCAGAGACCGATTCTGCCGTACCAAGCGTCCAATGGTAATTGACTCAGGACGATATTAACACAAACGCGGCTACTACAATTACCATATAACACGCGAACCCAATCCAGAAACCGGTCCGCAACACCGAATCTGCTCAGCATCTCTGACACAAAGCCGATGTCCACACGATCAAAAGGTTTCGACCCGGGCAAGTTTACCATGCCAGCTCTCACGTTGGTGCTCGACGCTTAAACATCTCAAATTAGCTTCTCCAATCACTTGGACTGGACGGTAGAGCGACGGTCTCGCGTCATGCAGGTCGGCGTTCAATCCCCGACCGTCCAAGTGGCCGGGCACCATTCCTTTCCCCCTGTCCCATCCCAAATCCTAATCGTGACCCCCTTCCCAGTGCTATATAGTTGTAATGGCTTGGCGCTCTCCTTGATAAATTCCCTTGTTACAATACACCAACAATCGTGCCGACACTCCACAAAACTGCTCCATCGAAACAACGAGCCTACTACCGATCTCAGCCTATTTGGCGTTCCAGCTTCGGACAATATTTTTACAATTGCAAGAGATTGGGATGCAGCTAACTTCCTTCGCTCAAGGCAAAAGCAAACTACGTTAATGAGGAGTCCATCACACACACAGCAACCCGTCCTCAGGCGGATTGCCCTCAGAAGGAGCCTGTGACACCGGCGTCACAGATCCCTTCTGTAATACTACTCACAGATCGACTTGAGAATGGTCCAGGACGGACCGAAACGTCGTCGTCCCTTCACCTTCTAGTGTGTGGTCTGGTCAACATACTTTAGCCACGTTATTGTGACTCATCGCCTGCCTACTCACAGATCACTACCGGTTCAACACAGCACTAGACTCATCCACACCCCAGAGCCCTGCTCCCTCCCGGGGAGGACCAGACTCATCCACACCCACACTCGTTACCGATATTGCCTTATCCACACTCCTCCCTCTCTACCCATCCACCTCTCGCTATCCTCACTGCCACGGGCCTGCAAAATGCTGCTATCTTCCTACTGGTCACACTGTGAGGAGATATCCCCCCCCCCACAAACACCACCTGATGCAGGAGAGAAAACGAAGGGAGGAACAGGGATAACTTTAGTAGGAAGCTTACTGTAGGAAACTCATAATAGGACGAGAAAGAAGACAATGGGGGGGAGTGGAGGATGTCACTAAATACCTCAAGCAAACCTTGACATGCACGATGAACACCTCGACTCCTCAAGAGTGAGGGATATAGAGCAACTGAGGGAAAAAGAGCCTCTAAAGAGGGGAGAATCGACAGAGGCTTGTGGATAGAACACAAAAAACAGTGTAGGGGAAGCCAACAAAGGAGATAAGAGGGACAATGGAGGAAACAAACACCTAGAGAATGAGACGGAGAGATGGGGAAGAAGACTAAACAAAACACGCGGCAAAGTAGGTAATGGCTCAGAGGGACAGCAGTAAGGTGAAGCAGCACTGAGAGACGCTGTAAAAACCCAATGGCTGTAGTCTGAGAGAGGGAGAACTCCCTGGTAATCTATAATCCACCAGAATCATGCCAAAGGAGAAGAGGGAAACCAGAAAGAAATTGCAGTAATTCTCAACAAAATACAAATCAATCTGGCAGCGATTTGCAACAAGATTTGTGCAAGAAGAAAGAAAGTTAAGTTTAACAGGATAGGCTGGTGGTAAATAAATATCACTTGTCCCAGAGGAGAGTAGAAATAGAGAAGATATGATCACAACATACAAGATACCGAGAGGAATGTGCATGGTGAACAAGGATAACCTCTTTAAATTGCGATAAAACAGGACGAAAAGACATCTCTTCTTGAGGTTATTTTGAGATGATTTCGGGGCTTTAGTGTCCCCGCGGCCCAGTCCTCGACCAGGCCTCCACCCCCAGGAAGCAGCCCGTGACAGCTGACTAACTCCCTGGTACCTATTTACTGCTAGGTAACAGGGACTAGGTAACTTCCACATCAGTGGAAGCTGGAAACACAAACGTGGCGAAGAAAGTTTATGGAAATGTTCGTAGCCTCTGCAGATAATCAACAAGTGGAATGGTCTGAAAATAAAAGTTGTGGAAGCCACCTCCGTCCACATTTAGAGCCAAATTCGACAACAATTTCGAACGTCAGGATAGTCAAATGGCAACGCAACAAGCTCAACAAGATCTAGCTCTTTATGACCCCATAAAGAGCTAAAGAGTTTAGCTCTTTATGACTCATAAAGAGCTAAACCTCATTTCCCAGTAGGCACAGATAGCTGAACAAAAGCAAACACCTCCCCCCCCCCCACCACCATCACCACAACAAAGCCGGAATTAACACCAGCGGCTGAACGGTCAAACAACCCCAGGAAGGCACTAGGCGGTGATTGGATAACACAAAATGTGTTTAATTCTCTCAAAACTTTTAGATTTTAGATTACATGCGCAGACTCTCTCGCCAGACTGTCAGTGTGGGTGTGAAGAGAGCTGACAAGCCTATGGCACACCCTTCAATCCTGGTCCATCCTCCACACTCCCAACATTTTCACTTAGCATTAATATAAAACAATCCTGGTGGAATGAAGTAACACGCTAATTAAACAATCACTGTATATTATTAGGCTACAGATGAGCAGATGTAGGATAACAGCTCTAGCTTGCAGTTTCATTAGGAACTGCAAGCTAATGAACACCAGACGTAGTTAAACGGAGAAGGAAAATGAGTAAAATGGAGTGGGAAAGGAATTGTGAAAGGAAGAGTGAGGAAGTGAGGGAGTGAGAGTGGGAGAAATAGTGAGGGAAAGTGATGAATGGTGAAGAAGGGCGGGTAATAATGAGGGTAAGTGAGGAGTAGTGAGGAATAGTGAGGGAGATATGGACGGGTGTAAGAATGGTGTTTGTGAAGACAAGGAGAGGCGGGGAATAATGAGGGTAAGTGAGGAGTAGTGAGGTATAGTGAGGGAGATATGGACGGGTGTAATAATGGTGTTTGTGAAGACAAGGAGAGGCGGGGAATAATGAGGGTAAGTGAGGAGTAGTGAGGTATAGTGAGGGAGATATGGACGGGTGTAATAATGGTGTTTGTGAAGACAAGGAGAGGCGGGGAATAATCTAATTCACAAACACCAGTAAACAATTATTATTTTTTAGCTTCGTACAATAATTAAATGAGAGAGAGAGAGAGAAAGAGAGAGAGAGAGAGAGAGAGAGAGAGAGAGAGAGAGAGAGAGAGAGAGAGAGAGAGAGAGAGAGAGAGAGAGAGAGAGAGAGAGAGAGAGAGAGAGAGAGGAGGGGGAGATGGAGCACTCTACAGGACCCAGGACACGTAGTGTGGTGAGCCGTTCCAAAGTAAAACATTAGACCAGAAGAATGTTTGGTAAAACGCCCTCCCTTACTCTCCCTTACCCTTCCCCGACCTTTCCTTATCCTCCCTGAACCTCCCTAAACCCTCCCCGACCCTCCCGTATCCTCCCCAAAACTCCCTTACCCTCCCCGACCCTCCCTTACCCTCCCTTACCCCTCCCCATGTGTGGCCACAGTGCCCCACACACCGTTACTCTGCATGTGCTCACTACATAATTGTTTCTCACGCGATACTTCACTTATCATAGGGTTATACACCACTGTCCCTTAGTCATGTGACCATCCCTTCCTCACGCTCTCCCATCCTCTTCCCTTCCATTCCTCTCCTCCCACATTCGTCTATCCCACCATCCTCTTTCCCTCTCATCGTCTCCCCCATCCTGAAACTAACCCTTCAACATTTCACGTGCTCATAGTCACCAGTCAAGGCCTGGCCTCACTTGCTGCCAGGTTTCTTCCCTCCCACTTGCCTCTGGTTCACCTGCCAACCCCATCTGTTGACCAGACCACACACTAGAAGGTGAAGGCACGACGACGTTTCGGTCCGTCCTGGACCATTCTCAAATCGATTAGCCCCATTTATTTGCGAATGCAAACCCATTATTACACACGACCTACAACTCGTGTCCGATCTCGACCACTGCTCTTTGTCCTCATATTCCAGCTCCTTGTCCTCAAACCCCAGCTCCTTGTCCTCATATCCCAACTCTTGGGTGGCTTTAATCTTCATCAATCAATATGAGAGATTAAGAGGAATGATATGAGAGGGTGAAGGAACGGTGTGTAGCCTTCTGTACCATCTGGGATCGAGCGAAGCAAGCTGAAATGTGATGGAAAAGACGCCCACTGTATTTCCTTGTGGATACATAAAATCAAAATAAGCTTTGAATGTTCGCGTTTGCAACTCCAGAGTAATTTCCTAAGTCTGCACGAAGCTGGTAATGGTATTTTGTTTATTGTTGTGCAGCCTTCACCAGTAATGAGCAGACTCTTCCGTGCTCCAAACTGTAACTCATAATTTAAGTTTCATTAATATTGATTGACAAGCTTCTAGATAATATTGTCAAGACGATGTCCCTGAGGCGTAGTAGTCAATCTTCAACTGAATGTGTCTATACACACGAATACGTTGACATGCACGCACGCACATACACACACACACACACACACACGCACGGACGCACACAAACTCCTCAACTACATTAAACTCCTGTACTTAAGTATTCAATCGAACCTCTTGCCCGTCCTCAAATGCAAAGTTGGTTGCTTGTCTACAAGCACCAAGCAAGACACACACAGACACCCGGGAAACTTGTTGATTGTTCTCAAGCGTCAAGCATAACAAGCACGATCAGGGATTATTTTTTTTTTGCTTGCAACCATCTTGTTCCTGCTTTAAAATGAGCCTATTTTGTTATGGGAGGACGAAGAGGCGGCGTGGAGAGGCGAGTCTGGGCTGAGAGCACCTTACTCTCTGAGAACACCACCACAACACACAGCTTTCAGAGAGCAGAACACACGGGAGAACGCCCCGTGTGTTCTCTTAACACACGGGGCGTCAAGAGAACATAAGCCACAGTGTAAGCACAAGCACTTGTACTCACTCGAGTGTACACTTCAGTGTTCACAACCTCCAGTAAGATGGCCGGAACTCCTCAGCTTCCAAACATCAGTATAAGAAACTATACAGCCACGTGGCTGGGATTTATGCCCCGGAGTAATTTTAACGAGTATGTTTAACAGGGATTTACGCCTCGGGAGAGGCACTACAACTTGTTAGATCATTCAGCGATATGTTTTTCCTGTAACACGAAAATATGAAAATAAAGGAACAGCAGAAGGCCCATTGACCCACTGTATTTCCAAGCAAAAACTCACATACATATATATATATATATATATATATATATATATATATATATATATATATATATATATATATATATATATATATATATATATATATATATATATATATGCTTAAACTAATTCAGGGATCCCACGTGTATTGTTACCAGGTCGTTTGTTATGGAAATCAACAACCCTATTCCCATGCCGATATTTACCCAGGTCTTTTCGGAATCCAAACTTATCAAATTTGTATCCATTGTTTCACGTTCAATTTTGTGTTGATAGCAGAAATATGTTATTTTTCTGCCTGCTATTTTTACCCAACCATTTTGGAGTGCCTCGTCCACAATCCTCCAAAAGCTTATTGTCTCCTTTTCCAAAATATATTCCCATGTACTCGCCTAATAGTGCTTGCGGGGGTTCAGCTCTGGCTCTTTGGTCCCGCCTCTCAACTGTGTCAGTTGACGGTACAAGTCCCACAAAGTCCACCAATCACAGATTTTCCCCAATGAGTCAAAAGTAGCTCCCCAGAGCTCGGTAAGTGAGCCTCATCCCCCAGCACACATTCCTTCCATGAAAGTAGTGTCCCCAGTTGTCAATAAAATGGTATTGCATCGGTTTTGCAATATTTGTTGGGTTGGAAATTGACTCCAATTGCTCTAGAAAGTCATTCATTTCAAACTAACTCAATCCGTCGATCCATCAATGTTTATATATCCAGGTCCCCCATTTATTGCTGGGTGCACAAAGAAGAGGGAGCGAATATACGGTGTCCAGTCGTCGCACTTGTCCAGGGCTCGAACCCTGGTCCTCTCGCTGGCGTGCAAGCGTGCTAACCACTACACCAACTTCATTAAAATTGTGCTTTCTGGATCAGACTAATAAGACATCTGATGATATACAGAGTTACTTGACGATCAGCTCCGTATTACGAACAACATACTATATATAGTATACTACATAGTGATATACAAGATAGGCCCTATAACTTAAACAGGGAGAATTATATGGGTGATATAAGAAAAATAGAAAGTTGGGTAATTATGAGGAGAAAACACTCAGCCAGTATGATTATACAACACTATGAAGGCATAGAAGAGCTGGGATATGAGAGCGGGAGTGACGGAACGGTGCCATCCACTTGCAACATCGGGGATCGAACGCCGACCCTGCTAGAATCAAGGTCGCCGCTCTACCTACCAGGACAATTATAAATAGTGTGCCGCTATCAGAGGGCCACAGGAACAAAACCTGCTAGCAACAAAAGTTAGAAAAGTGTCTTCAAGAGGGAACTAGACAAGCTCCGACAGGCTGGGGATGACTTTGTCAGCCTGCGGGACGCTAACACAAATAACCTCAATGATCACCGATTTGTGCTTGCGGGGGTTGAGTTCTGGCTCTTTGGTCCCGCCTCTCAACCGTCAATCAACAGGTGTACAGATTCCTGAGCCTACTGGGCTCTATCATATCTACATTTGAAACTGTGTATGGAGTCAGCCTCCACTACACACACCACCTGTGTGTGTGTGTGTGTGTGTGTGTGTGTGTGTGTGTGTGTGTGTGTGTGTGTGTGTGTGTGTGTGTGTGATGTATTTGTATATGTGCGCGCGCGCATGCAAGCGCATAAGTGAATACATTTTTGTTTACAGGAAGATTGGCAGCGGCTTCCTGTCCGTGTGGAGGCCAGTAGAGACAGTGCCCCGCGCCAAGAGTGACCAGGTCCTGCTGGTCGCTGGAGGAACACACGCCCCAGCATCACAGACAGACGCACCAGACAACAGTGACAACAATTAAACATAACTGGAACAATAAAGCGTTACCAGGACCAATCGTTGTGATCCTGTAAGTGAGACATCGACGGGCGCGCCAGTGGCTGACAACGGAAAGCATGTCTTTCATGCATCCCCCGTGAAAAAAATGTTCTCGCGTTCACAGGAAAAAGAAAAACCTCGACGCTGACGATTATATAAATTAATATTTAGTAAATGTTGTTATTTTTATAGCTGCCATTCCACCAATAACAGAAACGGCGATATTTTATTTGTAAATATAAATGTAAATATGTGTGTCCGAGGTTGGAGGCCAGACGCCTGGGACTAGCCTCACTAAATGTTTCCCTTCAAGAGGAACGTGTGGTGGTGAAGGGCTCGTGTACGACTCCCTGGGGCCGGTGAGGGGTAGCCTTGGCTCCCTCTCATGCCCCTTCCCGGCGGCTGAACGTGCTAAGGTACACACACCAGTACCCATCTTGTTCGGGTTAAGGGAGCACCTGCTGGAGGGTCCGTCAGTGATGGGCTGGCCTTGCTGGATGGTTGGGTCATCGGGCTGGGGCGAAAGGGAGAAAGAGGTCTTTACACCAGTGTGGGAGAATGTACGAGGCAGTAGGACTCCCGTGTTAATAAGGGGGGAGCATCGTTGGGGGCGACGTACGCACCCCTTCCTGTACTGACCAGCCCTCGGCCTCCCTGGTAGGTGGTATCTCTTGGCTCCGAGACTCAGACTTTTGGAACTGATGCTTCTTGGAGACCAGACTTGCTTCTCTTGCAAGTTGGGGTTGGCGACCAGGCCCCAGGCTCTTCTAGTAGTCAAAATCACTTTTTGATGCCAGGTCCTTTACGTCTACCATCATTCTTGCGGGTGCCAGATGGAAGTTTAGACATGGTCTCTCTTGAAGTGCACTGGTGAGGTGCTCCTTGCTTGAAGTGCACTGGTGAGGTGCTCCTTGCTTGAAGTGCACTGGTGAGGTGCTCCTTGCGTTGAGTCCCGGGTCGTTCTAAGACAGGGATATGCTCCCCAAGTTTGCTGCATCAATTGTGGTGACGACCACTCTGCCCTCTCCCGCACTTGCACGCACTACACATTTGAGGTAGCCATCCTTAGGCTAAGACATCACTATTTGATGTCTTTCTCCGAGGCCAAGACCTGTGGACGTTTGTGGCACACTGCTTGAAAAAGGAGGACTACATTGTGAAATATATATTTTCGTTTGTTTGCGCTCACGACGCCAAAATTGACAAAAATTATACGTATCATACTTTGATAAAAAAGAACATATATGTGTGTTCTTGAGCACAAAGAGCAAACCCAAGTACCCACAATACTCAATAAACTGGCCGCTCCCGTGGCAAAAACAATCACGCCTCCCACTCCCACACACCACACGTCTAAGCTAGAGCGAGGGAGAGCGAGGGAGGGAGCAAGGGAGAGACTGAGAGAGTCTAGCCGCCGATGTCTACTCTCCTCCCTTACACACACAGACATCTTCCTTTATAGATATAAATATAAATATCTAAATAGATATTCCCCGAGGCAGTGTAGACAGAGCGACTAACAGACGTGAGCGGCGAGCAATAATCACACACTCTCAACCATATTTACCAAATAATACACACTTACGTAGCACACACTGACCAACACTATTTTATTTCATACAACACACCAACACAAATTCATTAATGGAAATTCAAATGTGTTACATGAATATGTTGTATAAATATCTAGTGCCTGTATTTAGGTAATTTTGCACAACGTATTTCCTTATAATGAAATGAACGTATTGAACACGATGACGCATTTAGGTCTAAATGGTTCACGGGAGATTTTAACAATATTATGTTATGTTCAGTTAGCGTCAGCGGGTTAAGTGCGTAGCATGTACTTGCCTAGATGTGCTTGCGGGGGTTGAGCTTTGGCTCTTTGGTCCCGCCTCTCAACTGTCAATCAACTGGTGTACAGGTTCCTGAGCCTACTGGGCTCTATCATATCTACAATTGAAACTGTGTATGGAGTCAGCCTCCGCCACATCACTTCCTAGTGCATTCCATTTACTAACTACTCTGACACTGAAAAAGTTCTTTCTAATGTCTCTGTGGCTCATTTGGGTACTCGGCTTCCACCTGTGTCCCCTTGTGCGTGTACCACCCGTGTTAAATAATCCATCCTTGTCTACCCTGTCAATTCCCCTGAGAATTTTGTATGTCGTGATCATGTATCCCCGAGCTCTTCTGTCTTACAGCGACCTGAGGTGCAGTTTCCCCAGGCATTCCTCGTAACTCATGCCTCTTAATTCTGGGACTAGCCTAGTGGCATACCTCTGAATTTTTTCCAGCTTCGTCTTGTGCTTGACAAGGTACGGGCTCCATGCTGGGGGGCCGCATACTCCAGGATTGGTCTTACATATGTGGTGTACAAGGTTTTGAATGATTCCTTACACAGGTTCCCGAAGGCAGTTCTGATGTTAGCCAGCCTTGCATACGCCGCCGATGTTATTCCTTTCATGTGGGCTTCAGGAGACACGTTTGCGAGGGAGGGCTAATCAGAAGAGTGTGTGTGTGTGTGTGTGTGTGTGTGTGTGTGTGTGTGTGTGTGTGTGTGTGTGTGTGTGTGTGTGTGTTATACCCCCGCCAACACCTGGAGGGCCAGTGTAGTGTAGTGGTGTGTGAGACGACCAATACCTCCTCGACATCGCCCCGGTAAGTTAACTTAAACCCTTCACTCAACCCGTCTAATATTATGATTTCATTACGTGGTCCTCACTTGGAGTTTCGTGGTCGTCCTCTACTCGTGGTGGTGGTCGTCCTCGACGACTCGAGGTGGTGGTCGTCTTCTACAGTGAAGCGGTCGTTCTGCACACCCACCTCACCTTTTTATATTTACTACATTATTTCCCCGTCACTTCTTTCCCGGGAAGGAAAGTCCGAGACAAGCGGCGGGAAATGTAAATCCTGAATCTGAACATTCAGATGTTTTCAATTTATATAATTTCTTCCAGTGACACAATACTCCGGGGAAAATTGGTAATTTCTCACCCTCTTTTCCATCTTTCTCCCTCTCCCTCCCTCTCTCTCTCTCCCTCCCTCAACCCCTCCGATGTCACCAATTTAATTTTATCTATCAATAGTAGGAAACGTACCATAGGTGGAGGAGAAAATGTGTGTGTGTGAGTGTGTGTGTGTGTGTGTGTGTGTGTGTGTGTGTGTGTGTGTGTGTGTGTGTGTGTGTGTGTGATAGAGAGCTCTTGCTTGCAGTTTATTCAGGTTCCTTATATAATACTTCCTTTATGATAGGTCTCTATTTGAGAGTTTCAAAGTACATTCTCATGAAATAAATGAGTCTCTAGGAGCAGGCTTCAGATGAGCTGAGGTAGGGATAACAACTCCTGCTTGCAGTTTCACCAGGTACGTCATTCGACAGCCCTTATGAACCCAAGTCATAGTCTAAGAAAAACAAAAGACACGAGTGTTGCGAAGGTTGATGAATACGCCATAGTTAATTTGTTGATACTTAATTTCAGACATTTATTTTTTTATTGCGGAGAGGATGGGGTGACGGAAGGGGGTGACGGAAGGGGGTGACGGAAGGGGGTGACGGTGTAGGTGACGGAAGGGGGTGACGGTGTAGGTGACGGAAGGGGGTGACGGAAGGGGGTGACGGAAGGGGGTGACGGAAAGGGGTGACAATGGAGGGGGTGACGGTGTGGGTGACGGAAGGGGGTGACGGTGTAGGTGACGGAAGGGGGTGACGGAAGGGGGTGACGGAAAGGGGTGACAATGGAGGGGGTGACGGTAGTTGGGATGACAGCGGGGGGGAAGGGGGGCAGGGTGATGACAGGTGTGAGTAGAGATTATCATAATTGTTCTATTTTAGCCTAATTACATGCATCAGACACTCCCTTGAAAGACATTCGAGTAGTAAATATTTGTATTCATACGACATTTTGTGTACAAATCATTCGAGTGGATTTGATCTCTAACCTCTCACCAAACATGACCTCTTGACCTTTACCCTCAACACCTGTCAAGAATGATTAGTCCCCTCACTTCACGGTCAATCACCTTCCTTGGCGCCTTTCATAACCGCATTATGCGCCGAATCACCAGTCCATTGGCATGTCCAATCAAGTGATTGGACTTTCAGGCAATCAGGAAGAAAAGAGAGAGCGGCTCAGCCAATCATGGAATGCAATTATTGAGCCAGACAGGTGGACACAGTACCTTAGCCAATTAGATGAATGGAAAGATTTAACTAATCAGACGCTAATATTGGTGTTATTGTCATTACTGTGTCATCGCCATTCTCTCTCTCTCTCTCTCTCTCTCTCTCTCTCTCTCTCTCTCTCTCTCTCTCTCTCTCTCTCTCCCATCCACCTCTACACACTTCCCTCAGACCCAAGACAGTCAACTTTGCTGGAGCTTGATAATCAATCACATTAATGGTCTCTTCTTGAATTTCCTCTAACCTTCACCCATTCCTCCCTCCCCTCTCACCCCCTCTATGGCTGAGTTTCCCCTCACCTTGCCCTCCCCCCCTTACTCTACTCTCCTCCTCCAACAATTTCCCTCTATTACCTCAATTAGAAGGGAGTGGGTTATTTTTATGACCTATGAAAGTGGCTGGAGTTACCATTGTCTCTGTGTCTGGTGTGTGTCTGTCTTGGCCAGCACACACACACACACACACACACACACACACACACACACACACACACACACACACACACACACACACACACCAGTCCATCCTGGAGGTATGCGACCCTCTCCATGCTACAGCCTTGCTCTTAACTACTGCGGGGAATACTCCATTACAAGCACAGTAACCACTCGCCAAATCACTACCCTCCCTGACCTCTAATTATACCACGAGTGACCTCAGTAAATGGGGTTGATGCTTGAACAAATCCACAAGGGCCGTGATGAGGGATTGAACCTACGTCAGAGAGGATCCCAGACGCTGCCTTAATCGACTGAGCTACGACATAGCTTGATGCTTATCTACGACGAGAACAAGAGGTAAGAGAGATGTATTTAAGCAACTTACATGCTAGATTGGTCATGTGTTTAATGAGCATGTTGTATCGATTATTTTATAAATTACATATGTTGTATTGATTTATGGTGACAGTTGTTGTATATAGAGCAAGACTGGTGAACCTTTCAGAGACAAATGTGCCCAAATTGTCAATGATTTAAATAACGAGTTTGCGTGCAAATGAGAATTTTACCGTATTATTAAAATCGTATGTCACCATTTTTTTAATAAAGAACAAAAATGGTTGAAAGCATTCTTAAAGAAGTGTGTTTAAAAACATACCATAATAAATACTTTGTATTACGTGTACAAGTTTAAAGTTCCAAGACACAGTACTGCGCGCCGCTCTAATGGCCGCTCTAGATGAATGGTCTGGGAGACCTGGACCCCTTGTACTAACGTGTATGGATAAGGAATTACTAAGAGGTAACGCAACGTCACTACGTCATACGTCAAAGGCGGAGAGAGAGAGAGAGAGAGAGAGAGAGAGAGAGAGAGAGAGAGAGAGAGAGAGAGAGAGAGAGAGAGAGAGAGAGAGAGAGAGAGAGAGAGAGAGGTGTGTGAGCGTGAGGAGGGGGGGGAGGCTGGTTGCAGTAATGGCTCATAAAGAGTGTGAAGGGAGCCAGGTGTAGGAGTCATGTGTGGTGTGAGCGTGCTGGGGAGGGCCTTGTTACTTACACACACACACACACACACACACACACACACACACACACACACACACACACACACACGACACACACACACACACACGACAAAACATAATATATTTCATACCAGAATATATATATATATATATATATATATATATATATATATATATATATATATATATATATATATATATTATAAAACATGTCTCACTGCATATCTCCTTCGCATGTAGCAACATTAAGATGGACTGATTAAGCTGTCTACTCATCAACTACCTCTCGTTACTCGCTATCTACTCTCTTAAGGCGGCGTAGATAGTTTCATCTTCAACAAAGGTATTTAACATGCCAGTGAAATTCTTTCTGTAACAGAACACGTAACGTGAGTTTTAAATATTAAAACTGAGACTTTACTAGATTCATTGTTTTATTTTTATCTTATATATTTACTAGATGGTGCACCCGGCAGTGCCCGGGTCGACCCCGATGCTTAAGTCAACCCGGTTTTATTCCACAGAAAAAAAGATAAAATAAAACGGATGACAATTAAAATAAATGGGAATACATAATGTTGTGTTGGCAGCCCAATTTATATCAACACATTCTGCAATGTGTCGAGGATGGGCTTATAAGTGACAATTTTCCATGTCATCATTTATTCTTCTTAATACAGTAAACTATGATGAGTAGAATAGTTTTTAATTTTGTCGACAGCAGTGCATAATGTTTTACAAAAAATTAAAGATTGTTTTGAATTTATATTATTTAGCAGGTCCCACTGATGCCACCAACTTCATGTGGTTCTCACTATGAGACGGAAACGTTTTAATGGGAGCAGTGGAGCCGACCCCAACCCATCCATGTTAGTAACTTGCCCGCCAGCAATCACTGTACAAAATTGGGTGAGGCTAGCCATGTATCTGACCTCCAAACCTTTTTCGGACAAACATAAATCTTTCATATATATGAAGGTAATCTCAGTTTTGAAGACTCTTCATTTAAAAACAAAAACTGGTATACAGGAAGACAAATATACTGAAACAAAAGTACACAGAACCCATCCTTAGAGACAAAATACAGTACTCCTATGTGACTAAAATGCAAGGACATTGCACACGATAACAACAGCTTTATGCTATCAAACAACTGTGCTAAAATAGCCAACAAAAGCTAAGCTAACAATTAACAAAAGCTAACAATTAAAGCCCGAACACTGAAGGAAAAGATTATCACAAGCCAAAATTAAACTCAATGGATAACTTTAAAGTTTCAGTAGATTATTAAAATATGACCAGAATGCGCTAACGCGCTGACAGTCGAATTCGTGCACTATTTTTTATAAATACAGCGCCGTTTTGAATCCATTTTACCTGAAATTCTAACCACATCTGTTTATTAAATTACAAAGCAAATTAATAATAGCTTTCCGCGCTATTCGAGGCTAAACCCTATTAAATACCCGGGCGAATTGGCTGGTATTCTGTAACGACCTTTCATTAATATACTGTTTTGTCTTCCATTTTGTTAAATTCCGATTATAGTTATGTAAAATATAGAAATATGTTATGCAATTATGAGGAGAAAGCGATAAGCCAGTATGACTATATTAGGGATATTAGACAGACTAAAAACTGGGATATGAGGACGGAACAGATGGGAACTATGAGGAGAAAGTGCCAAGCTATTACGCCTATATAGCACTTGGAAGGGATAGGGATTAAGGATAGGACGGTGGGAAGGAAAGGAAACGGAGTGAAGGAACGGTGTCCAAACACTTGTGCCACTGGGAATCGAACGCGGACCCGACAACAAGCCAGGCCACTACTGTACCGACCAGTACAAAAACGCGGTTGGTGAGCCATGTGACGTCACCGATGACGTGGCCATGTCCCATCCGTCTCACCACTTAATAATAAAAATAATAATAATAATACAATATTCAGATGGGTAGTAAAGGAGGGAACCAGGACCCTAAATAGCCATTGTCCACGTCATCTGTGACGTTATGTGCTCAGAGATGTGTGTTTCGAACAGACGTGTTAGAAAACACACCAAACGAGTGTTTTCGAACACGTTAATTAACGTTACGCTACTGTAGTGCTATGTAACGCCAGAGCCCCACAGGTGTATCCTGATATGATATATACCAATGGTGTTTTCTGATATCAAAGAATCCCATATGGAATATATCCTGATATCGGAGCCCATAAGAATGAAAAGTGCGAAATAAATACCAAATAATTCCTTACATTAACACAAAATACAGACATAATATCCGTGTCCCTGTAACGTCCCCCTGTAACGCGGGACAAATGCTGTATCTGCGCCTGACTTTGTATGCTGATTACACACACTGTATTCCCCGAAAAGCCAAATTACGACTATAAAAAGATGCAAAAGAGCAAGAATAAGCAAGATAAATTACATATGGCAGTGAGGGGGTACCAGGAAGCTCCACCAGGGCCCAGGAGCTAGAGCCCGTTAAGCCCACACACGGCCGCCCACGACAAGAGGAGCCCTGAGGTGCAGTGGGATCGAACTGGTGACGCCTGGACTCCCCAAACTTGGGTAGACACTGATTTCATTAATTTGTGTATAAATAATACCAGAGGAGCCGAGCGGACAGCACGCTGGACTTGTGATCTTGTGGTCCCGGGTTCGATCCCGGGCACCGGCGAGAAACAATGGGCAGAGTTTCTTTCACCCTATGCCCCTGTTACCTAGCAGTAAATAGGTACCTGGGTGTTAGTCAGGAAGCTAGTTAGTCGTGTGTACATAAGTGGTGCTTACGCACAGTACAGATCCGTGCGTGATTATATAAAGCACTTTGATCAAGCCTGATAATGGACACGGCATGGAAGATGATAACTCTATAAAATTAGGCAATTATGGATAACTCTATAAAATTAGGCAATTATGGTGGCAAGAACAGCGACAAAAACAGTAGCAGCAACAACAACAACACTGCTGTTGTAGCAACAACAACAGAAACATCAGCCACAGAAGCAACTACAGCAACTACAACAGCAGAACCACCAACAACACCAACAAACACAACAAAGACAGCAGCTTGAGTAGCGTCAAGATCAGCAGCAGACGACAAGAACAACAAAGACACTGGAAGATTGCCCAACCACCTCAGTAACCTACAGGAGTGGTTGATAAACGACAATTGACATTCAGGCCTGACAAATACTTGGCAATTAGGCGAGGATGGTGGAGAAGGTCAGATGTATGTCTGAGGGGGAAGATAATCCCAGTCTTAGACGAG